>NC_081575.1:11894628-12050744 GCF_022355385.1 Mustela nigripes
GGGGGGAGCTACCTTGTGGTAAGAATTATCCCCCATAGAGATTTTCTTCCCTGTCCTCTCCACAGAACTCCCCGCATTAATCTCCCTTCTAGAAATCTACAGTGGGGGAGAGGGCATCCAAAACGTAGACCAACGTTTGTAAACAGATGTTCAACACAGAGCTCCTTAAATGGTAAAAGTTACACACAAGCCAAATGTCCAACAAATAGGAAAATGTTGTTTAAAATATGTTTTCAAAAAAGGCTTCTTTGCAGATATTAAAAAATGTGTGCGGAGAGATTTTAATGACAGGGAAATGTTTAAAACACAAAAGGAAAAGAGCAAGATACACAAAAGTATGTTCAGTGTGTATGACCTATTTAACAATAAGGATATATGACTGGAAAAATATGCAAAAATGCAGGGTAGTATTACGAATCCTGGTTCGTTTTATGTTCTCATACTTTCCAATTTCCTCTGCTAGGATTGTATTCCTGTTATCACCAGAAAAGGCAGGTTAAAAATAATTCTCTCCCTATCACAAATACAGAAATGTGTCTCCATGTGAAAGAAGAAAGTTCCAGCTTTCCCTTCATTTGTTTTGGGGTGAGGAGGGGGGCAGGGAGCCCCAGGAGCAGTAATCCTCCAGCTCGGGGTTGGGGCTGCAGTGAACACAGGCAGGAGGAGCACACCAGAGCAACCCCCCGCCGGGCGCCCTCCTCAGTAAGCAGAAGCAGGATCAGATTAGTGACGGCTCCTTCATTCTTCAGACCCACTCACTGGAGAAAAAGACCTCCTTGGGAGCCAAGCTGAACAGCCAGGGCTGTGGGAAGCAGGGGCCACTGAGGAACCAGAAGGCACATAAACCTGGGGGCCTAAGCAACCCTCACTGCCCTCTTGGGAGAGGGGCAGGAAGTAAGCCCTTCCTTAGGTGGGGTCCCAGGCCCGGTGAAGGAAGGGCTGGGTGAGTACCCACCAGCAAATGGAAGGTGCTGTGCTGTGTCCCTCCGCCCCTTGGCCACCCTCCTCATCCACACTGCTGACATTTCTTGCCAGACCACCGCCATGGCCTCTGACCTGCTCCTGCTTCCACTCTGCTCCCCACGGTTCGCCTACATGTTTTCTCCATAGAATGTTCCCTCCAACTTTCCAAACACAAACCCTATGGTTGTCGCTTCCCATCTTAATAACCTTCTGGTGGCTTCCTCCAGACGGCTCTTGAAAAACTGTACCAACTCCTCCAAAGCTTTGCTTGATCCAACACCTGCCCATCTCTCTGAGCTCAGCTATTTTCCCTCCCTCAATCCCCGCCAGGATTCTTTTGGGCAATGTCTGTTGAGTAAATAAATCATAGTTCCTGATAGTTTCACATCTAAACCAATTTTAATGGCCATCCATTGACTGAGATAAAGATTGCTATACACACACGGTAGCCATCTCGTTTTGTGAGATTTTGTCTTGCGGGATTTGCCCAACGCTGTGCATAAAATGCACATTTCCTGATGATAAAATCTCCTAGCAAAAAAATATCATTTCTTTCCTGCCTTGGGGCTTTTGAATGTGCTATTCCCTTTTCTAGGAATGTTCTTTCTCAAGCTCTTCCCTCAGGTGATCTAAAGCCCTCCAGAAGATCTCAGTCCTAGCATCGCTTCTGGGAAGCCATCGGGATGCCTTCCTCTGGACTAGGACAGATCCCCTTGTTACAGCTCTCAGAGCCCTGGCTTACTTCAAACACTGATCCCAATGGTCAATTTACGTTTATTGGTGTGATTCTGTTCTCTGTCTCCCTCCTGGCTTCTAGGTACCTAGCACAGTGCCTATTCCGTAGTAGGCTCTCAAAAATGTATGTGGAGGGTTACTGCATGTTTAAGGAATGAGGGCCGTGGGGGCTTGAAGCTAATGGGATCGGTGCAAGCCCATGAAAATCAAGACGGAATTTGCCACCCTGGCTCCATTCCTCAGCAACTATAGGCTTTGGGGACGTGACTTACTCTGAGTCGCAAGTTCTTCAGATGTCAAGTGGGAACAACAATATCTCTGGTCTCTCGCGAGGATTCAAAACAACAGGGGCGCCTGGGTGGCTCAGTGGGTTAAAGCCTCTGCCTTCAACTCAGGTCATGATCCCAGGGTCCTGGGATCGAGCCCCCGCATCAGGCTCTCTGCTCAGCAGGGAGCCTGCTTCCTCTTCTCGCTCTCTCTGCCTGCCTCTCTGCCTACTTGTGATCTCTGTCAAATAAATAAATAAAATCTTAAAAACAACAACAAAACAACAACAAAAAAGATGCTCTGAGAGCGAGTACGGTGCTTGGCACCCGGCCGTTGTACAGTGTGTGTTAGTATGATTATCACCTTGGTTAGTAGCCTGTTGATCCTTTAGGGAGGAACTTATGCCCCCTGGTCAGATCCTGTACTTCCTACCATCACAAGTGATGTTCCTCATTGCTGAGGCCAGCGTTTGCCATGGAAGGAAGGCAAAATAAGACATCCGCATTAAAAACAAACAAACACTATGACACCAAAAGCATAAACACAAAGGAAAAAAATAGATAAATTGGACTTAGCCAAAAGCACCTCTTTTGCTTCAAAGGACACCATCAAGAAGGTGAAGAGACAACCCATGGACTAGGAGAAAAAATGTGAAAATCATATATAGGATAAGGGGCCTGCATCCAGACTATATAAAAAGTTAAAACTCAATAATAAAAAAATGCCCAATTGAAAATGGGCGAAGGCCTTGAACAGGTATTATTCCAAAGAGAATATACAAGTGGCTGACAGACACACGAAAAGATGCTGGACATCATTAGTCATCAGAGAAGTGCAAGTCAAAACCAGAGACGGCACCGCGAGGACAGCTATAATAGTAATTTAAGACTAGGCAAAGCCAGTGTGGCTGAGGATGCCGAGAAATTGGATTCCTTGTGCAATGCTGGTGGGAATGTAAAATAGTAAAGTCACTTTGAAAACCAGTCTGGCAGTTCCTCAAAAAATTAAACCCTGAGTTACCATATGACCCGGGAATTCTACTAGGAAAAACCAAGAGAAATAAAAACATACATCTACACAAAGATCTGTATGTTACTGTTCAGAGCAGCACTATGTATAATAGTCAAAAAGCAGAAACAACCTAATTATTTTTTAACTGATTAATGGATAAATAAAATGTGATATATCCATACAATGGAATATTTTTTCTGCAATAAAAAGGAATTGAGGGGGGGCACCTGGGTGGCTCAGTGGATTAAGCCGCTGCCTTCGGCTCAGGTCATGATCCCAGTGTCCTGGGATCGAGCCCCGTATCGGGCTCTCTGCTCAGTGGGGAGCCTGCTTCCCCTTCTCTCTCTGCCTAAATCTCTGCCTACTTGTGATCTCTCTCTGTCAAATAAATGGATAAAATCTTTAAAAGAAAAAAAAAAAAAAAAAGGAATTGAGGGGCGCCTGGGTGGCTCAGTCAGTTAAGCCTCTGCCTTTGGCTCAGATCATGATCTCAGGGTCCTGGGATTGAGCCCTAGGCCCCAGGTCAGGCTCCCCACTCAGCGGGGATTCTGCTTCTCCCTCTCCCACTGCCTCTTCCCCCACCCTTGTGCTCTCTCGCTCTCTCTCAAATAAATAAATAAAATCTTTAAAAAAAGGAATACTTGTATATATACAGTTTAGTATACATATGTATATTACCTAGCTCTGTCAACTGATAAGAAGGCCTAGTGGCAAGGAAATCCCAGTAGTAACCAGCACACATAGTATCCAGATTTTAGCTCCTAATACCATTTTTCCTTGAGAAGAACCAGGACTCTTCAGGAAAATGACTGATTCTAGATTCTAGCACTGGGGCCAGAAGTACACAAAATGAGTCTGGAGCACCCTGGAGTGCCAGAAAGTACAGAGCGGTAAGAAGGAAGGCAGGGAAGGAAGGAGGGACAGACCACAGTGCCGGAGATGTGCTGGAGATGTGTCTGAGAGACACGGAAGCCAACTAACAGGGCTCCCCATGACCAAATCTGCAACAATTTGAGCAAAAAAGTTAATAAAGTGGTATGGAATTATAACCCGAAATACACAACAAATAGCCATGTATGTATACTGATATAAATCATTAATACATAAATGAGGGGAGGTGAAAAGACAAATCAGTGCAGAAGAAATCAAAATAGTTTCTGATCAAGGTAAACATCAACAGTGATAAGTCATGTTGATGGTGTGTATTATCCATGTGATGTGATGAAGACAGCACTTTTCCTCTGTGGTCTTCCTCCCCAAAACCTATAATCAGCCTAATAATGAGAAAGACATCAGCTAAATCCCAATTAAGGGTTATTCTACGAAATACCTGACCAGCAATCCTCAATGCTGTCATCAAACACAAGGGAAGTCTGAACCCTCACAACCAAGAGTAGCCTAAGGAGACGTGACCTACTAAATGTAATGTTAATGTCATGTGGTATCCTGGATAGGATCCTGGAAGAGTAAAAGGACTTTAGGGGAAAAAATGAGGAAATATAAATAAAGTGTGGAGTTTATTGAGGAATAATATCATATGTATATATTTATTATCATATATAATAATATATTGTTTATCATAAGTCATAATATATGTTATTATCATATATATCATAACATAACAAATATTGATATGTTATTCATATGTACCATACCAATATAAGATGTTGATGATTGGGGAAACTGCAACATTGTACGGCAACACATGGGAACTCTCTGTATTATCGTCCCAATTTTTTCATAAAACTATTGTAAAAAGTAAAACTTATTTTAAAGATTTTATTTATTTATTTGAGAGAGAGTGAGGGAGAGAGCAGGAGCAGAGGAGGCCAGGGGAGGCAGAAGCAGCCACCCAGGCGCCCCTCAAAACTCATTTTAAAAAGTGAGTATGGGGGGCGCCTAGGTGGCTCAGTGGGTTAAGCCGCTGCCTTCGGCTCAGGTCATGATCTCAGGGTCCTGGGATCGAGTCCCGCATCGGGCTCTCTGCTCAGCAGGGAGCCTGCTTCCCTTCCTTTCTCTCTGCCTTCCTCTCTCTCTGCCTGCCTCTCCATCTGCTTGTGATTTCTCTCTGTCAAATAAATAAATAAATAAATAAATCTTTAAAAAAAAAATAAACAGTGAGTATGGGAAAAAAAAAAGTGGGTACGGGGCACCTGTGTGGCTCAGTCAGTTGAGCGTGTGCCTTCAGCTCAGGTCATGATCCCGGGGTCCTGAGATCGAGCCCTGCATTGAACCCGCCTCAGGCTCCCTGCTCAGTGGGAAGCCTGATTCTCCTTCTCCCTCTCACCCTGCTTGTGTTCCCTCTCTTGCTGTCTCTCTCTATATATATATAAATAAATAAAATCTTTTTAAAAATAATAAATAAAAAGTGAGTAGAGTTGACCTTCATACAATGTGGAGGCCGGTGTGCCTACCCCACCTCTTTGCATGCTGTCGAAAATGCACATCTATCTTTTGACTCCCCCAAAACTTAACTACTAATAGCCTATTCTTGACTGGAAGCCTTATTGATGACAAATACAGTCCATTAACACATATTTTGTATGTTATATGTGTTATATACTGTATTCTTACAATAAAGTAAGCTAGGGAAAAGAACATGCTATGAAAAAAATTATAAAGGAGAGAAAATACGTTTATAGTGCTGCACTGTACTTACTGAAAATAAATCCACATGCGAGTGGATTTGTGTGGTTCAAACCTGCGCTGTCCAATGGTCAACTGTACTTTGTGGGTTAAAGGAAATCTTCATTAGGAAAAAAAGCTCCTGTTTAAAAAAAACTAATTAAAAGCTCATTTATTTTTATTTTTTAAAAGACTTTATTTATTTATTTATTTGAGAGAGAGAGAGCGAGTGTATGAGTGGGGGCAGGGGCAGAGGGAGAGGGAGAAGCAGACCCCCTGCTGAGCAGGGAGCCCGATGCAGGGCTTGATCCCAGGACCCTGAGATCATCACCTGAGCTGAAGGCAGATGCTTAACAGACTGAGCCACCCAGGCGCCCCAAGAGCTAATTTATTTTTAAATATGTCGTTTTCAGGGCTCCTGCTTAGCTTAGTTGGTAGAGCATGAGACTATCGGTCTCGGGGTTGGGAGTTCGAGCCCCACGTTGAGTACAGGGATTACTTAAAAATAAAATCTTTAAGGGGTTATATGGTAATCTCTGCATCCAATGTGGGGCTCGAACTTCCAACCCTGAGATCAAGAGTTGCATGCTTTTCCCACCGAGCCAGCCCAAGTGCCTCCATAGTCACTTCAGTTCAAACAAACTGTTGCTCCATCAAATTTAGTGTGGTTTTGTATGGTAATAAAAGGCAATTCCATCTACTAATACCTCGCAATCGAAAAGAACTCTGTGTTGCTCTGTAATTGCTCAATGAAAGTACCATTGACTTCTTGCAAGTACATAGTTTGAAACATTCCCAATTAGCCTGCGCTCTCTATTTTAAAAAGACCTCTAAGGTGCCTTCTAACTTTAAGATTCTTCTATGAGTCTCAATGTGCAGGAACAGGATATCTGTAATGTCAAAGCGCCAAGCAGTTCAGCAAAATTTGGCATGGTAACAAGCTTCTATGCTCACACCCCGGGTCGGATAGCGGTGTCAACACCTCCAGCAGGGCTGATAGAGCTGTCTGTCAGTCTGTCTACAGGCTCTGTTTACATTCTGCAGGTTAGCTAGAAACACTCTCGCCACCACCAACCCCTGGAAAAAGATCTGCGGGTCAACCTGACATCTTCTAGACTTTCCATGTACTGTATTTCTTCCAGTAACAAACTTTCCTGCTCTGTTACTTTATAGGATTTCTTTGAAAAGAATAAATTAGGCTGAGTGTGAAAGCGTCTGAAATCTAGAGGTGCTGCCAATAATTACGAGCAGTGGGAAATCTGCAGCAGAGTTGCACGTGGAACTTGGGCCATTTGCAGAGGAAAGGTGGAGAGGTCCAGTAATGTTTGGAGTCAAGGAACAGAGACAAGGAAGGAAATATATTTTAGAATGGATCGTAACTGCTTGGAAGAAGAAACACACACACACACACACACACACACACACAGAGAACAACAATTTTCTGGATCGTAACTGCTTGGAAGAAGAAACACACACACATACAGAGAACAACGATTTTCTTTTCTTTTTTTTTTTTTTAAGATTTTATTTATTTATTCGACAGAGAGAGAGATCACAAATAGGCAGAGAGGCAGGCAGAGAGAGAGGAGGAAACAGGCTCCCCGCTGAGCAGAGAGCCCGATGTGGGGCTCGATCCCAGGACCCTGGGACCATGACCTGAGCCAAGTGCAGAGGCTTTAACCCACTGAGCCACCCAGGCGCCCCAGAACAGCAATTTTCTGATGACAAAGGACAGTCTCTTAACTGTTGAATATCCCCAGAAGTCTAGCCTTGGTCTCTGTACTTCCTAAGCCATCTGTGCACTGATAACCCCAAGAGCCCAGTCCGTATGATTTTCCTGAGCCTCAGACCTTTGGCTCTACCTGCCTCTTGAATACATTTACTGTAGTGTCCCACGGGTCCCCAAACTTGGACAGAACCAAACTAACTCATCATTTTACTTTCCCAAACCAACACTTTCTACTCTATTTCCCACGCTAATTAAACTGCACCCATGTCTGCCTAGACGTTTCTTTTCCCTCACACTCCAACCCAACTTCCTCTTACATTTCCAGAATCCGTCCGTTCTTCATTCCCCCTGCATTAGCTGGGGCTTGCACAAGAAATTAGCCCAAATGTCAGCAGCCTAAAGCAACAGATCCCTACGACCTCACCATTTCTGGGCACTAGGAATCCAGGCATGGCCCAGCTAGCTCGGGGTTTCTCACAAGGCTGCAGTCAAGGTGTTGGCTCCCCTGGGGTAGGATCTGCTTCCAAGGTCACTAAAGTGGCTGTTGGCCTGCCTCAGAAGATCCACTTCCCAGCTCACTCAAGAGGCTGCGGAAAGGCCCCGTGGTCCTTGCTGGCTTTTGACCAGAAACATCAGTTATTTGCCATGGGGGCCTCTCCACAGGGCAGCTCACAACGTGTCAGCTGGTGTGGAAAGTCACGGTCTTTCTGTAACCTGATCTTGGAGGTGATATCCCATCACCTTTGCCATATTCTCTTCTTAGGAGTGAGCCAGTAGGTCCAGCCTACACTCCAGCGGAGGGGATCCCACAAGGGTGCGAATATCGGGAGGTGGAGATCATTGTCCACCAGAGGGCCCTTGTCCTTTGTCTGAAGCATAACTCAAGCACTAGCATCCGCACTGACCTCCAGGCCCCCAGTATCTCACCACACCGGGCCATCCTCCCCACTGAGACCTGAATGATATTCCTGCAAAAACAATCTTATTATGCAATTCCGCTTCCAAAAAAACCTCTGTTGGCAACCTCTGCTGCCCACAGGACAAAGTCCAAACCAGTTGACAAGTCATTCAAGGCCCTCCATGACCTGTTCTTGGCTCTTTAGGTCTCTGGTCTCATTTCTTACCACTACCAACCTCCCTCCGGGTTCCCAGAAACAAACCAGCTTCTTTCCAGCCTTTCCAGAATTTCCGATGAGGTAAAGAGTGGGTTCCTCTCTAGCCTAGTTGAGTCTAGTCTGGTCTAGTCCTCTGCCCCTCTTCATTCAGGGCCCAGCGGACCTCTTCTGAGACGCCTGCCCTGACTCTCCCTGCCTTTGTGTTTCCCAAGCTCGTTGGCTATTGTTCTATTAGAGGAACGTGCCCTGTGCCTGGCGCCTACCATGAGACCCCGGACGAAAGTTTGCCATTTTCTCAAATAAAATCAAACCATGCTGGAGCTGCAAAAAACTTGAAAAGAGAAAAGAACAAAAGGCCATAGATGACGGAAGTTCCAGTAAGGAAGACTTGACTGGCTGAGGAGAGGAAGGAGAGGGCTTGTCCAAGGTCACCCTGCTCCTCAGGGGCAGATCTGGCCAAAGCGCCTTCACTCCTCGTAGGCTCCCTGCTGTTTGTCCGCCCGCCCCATCTATGATTCTCTCACGGTGGGAAAAACAGAAGTTTAATAATAGCTTCGCAGGTGATGCTTCTCCACTCCTCTGTGGGCCCAAGGAAGCTCTCGTCCTGTCTCCAACTTATGAGAACATGAACTTCCTCCACAGCAAGGTAGGGAGAATCACATGCTAATCTTGACTAAAGAAACCTGAAGAAACTGAGTTCATTTTTCATTTTTCCACGAGACTTTGCTCGTAGACGTTTGTGGCTCCCTGAGGAAGGTTCTGGAACACCCCCCCCCAACCCCAGGCCATTGTAGATGCCACCATTTTCCACAGGACCGGTCAGCACTCTCCTTTCTGGGTACGAGGGTTTCCATTTCCAGGGCTCCAGACTCCAGGCTATTCACGAGCAGCAAAGTATGATCAGCAGAAGGTTCTCCTCTCCGGCTTCTTCCCCTTCTACTGAATAAATCCTTGACATACCAAAAAGAGCTGTCCAGAGATAACAAGGACTCGCAGCATGTGGCGCCTGAGGAGCTACAGCAGCAATGGCGACGCCCGTGACAGTCCAGTCCCTGAAATCAGCAAGGACGAGGAATCTGACAGGAGGTGCCGAGGAGGCATATGCGGCACCAGTTCAAGAGGTGCTGATGGGGGGAGGGCCGGCCAGGGCAGCTGGCCATGCTCTCCAGCCCTGAAGATAGGGCTTAGGTCCTCGCTAGGTGCTGTGTCCTTTCCACGGGCAGAGAAGAGAATCAGGGCTCAAACTCTAAAGCCAGCGAGTAAGCCTTTCAGAGCTCGTGTGTTGTGACCAGACGGGCTCCAGATCGAGCTCCTCCCAAGGTCTGTCCATTAGTTGGCTTTCCTTGATCATGCCTTGTTCACCTCTCTGAGACTCCGGGGGCTCTTCTGTAAGATGGGGACAAAAGTGGTTCTTACATTGTAGCATTGCTGTAAGAGGGATGATGCTTGTCACCCAACACACAGAATATATTACCTGAATTATTCCAGACCTGTGAGCGTCCAAAATGCACATGTGCCAAATGAACATCAGACTATGGCCTCTAGTACATCTCCCCACAGAGCTCTCCAAGCCAGCTGCCCTACTTACTTTACACTCAACATGGGGCTCGAACTCCCAACCCTGAAACCGATAGTCTCATGCTCTACCAACTAAGCTAACCATTATTTTGACCTCTCTATGCCATGTGAAGAGGTTTATTATATACACAATGGGGGTTTTCTGGGGAGAGCAGGGCAGACTTTGCCAGCTGGTCCAAAAATGGCGTCAGAGAGCAAGAGAAGGAGACTGGGCAGGGTTTTATGGTAGTTGGGGGTCGGCAGAGGGGAGGGCTCCCCAACACGTGGTCAGGGGCTTGTGTGGTTTGAATCTTCTGCTGTCCCTAAAGGAGGGGGCTCCCAAGCTTTCATATCAGCTGGCCCAGACGCAGGGAACAATGGGAAGGGAGTGGTGAGGCATAAAAGCTGTCAGTCATCAAACATTAAAAATGGAGTCAGACTCCATATTACATGCTGTGACCCAATAAATGAGATAACACACGTTACGTACTCTAGGAACAGTGGTGCTTATTACCCAAGCCACAAATCTTGATCCAGTCATTGGCCTGTATTCTATTGCGAAGGTGTGATTTCTTCATGGGGGGGTGGGGGTCAGGAGCAGTGGAAAGCATACCTAGCAGTCCATCGGGCAACCTGAGGTCTGCACTGCATTAGCCTTTGTGCACTTAGCTTAGTCCGTTCTGTTCTGGCTCTCCGGTATAAAATGAGGGGGCAGGATGAGACATTCTCGAAGGTTCCCTGTGAGGCCGACAGTGTCTGAAAGCCACAGTGGTTGGCTCACTCATTAAATAGCATTGCTACAGAATGAAGAACCAGTCATTTTTTTTTTCAGCTCACTTTCTGCCATGTTCCAGATGTTGTCACACCGCACGCTACTCATCATGTCTTTCAGACAGATTTAAATCAGCAGGGTAAAGAAGTTAACTAAAAATAAAGACTAAAAAGACTGTTTCTAGCTTAAGTCCCAATAAATAGATCAGCTGTTGTCCTACAACTTCCCCGCAGGCTGAAAAAAAAGGCTACATACCCTTCTTGTCTGAAAGGGCCCGAATTTCACCATTCTTACAAAGCGCTCTTTTGTGTCTTCATTGTAAAGACACGTTCACTGAAAAATAACTCATTTGGGATGAAAAAGGACAGAGAAGACAGGAAAGAAAAGTCCTAGAGACATAGAAATGTTTAAAGAGTCATCCCCAGGAATTAGAAGATCATATGACACCAGCAAAAATGACCATTTCCATCCAAAGAATGTTTTCACTGGTGAGCAAGTTAGCACTATCAGGTCTGCAGGACAAGACACAGAACCACAGCAAGTCTTTGATGGACGTTTCTCAGGGACAAATGAGGTTGAAAGACAATTTCTCAGGGGATTGGAACTTGTTTACGCAGGGCAATTCTTGATGTCTAAACTCTCAGATGTTCCTCAGCTCAGCCACACATAAGAACATTCTTGTCGACAGTAAGTTTCAGTCTACTTTTGATCACATTCTTCAAGCTTGTCAGCACTTGAGTTGCAGTTCATTTGGGGAGGATGGAAGGGCCTAGGCTCGGAAACAGTACAGCAGACTAGGAGGTAAGCTACCCCCCCCCCCCCGAAAGCATTGCACACGACCACTCTTGCTAAAAAATGGGCAACCGTGTCGACCTCAGTCAGGAGAACCTTTTTTGGATCTGGGGACGTCACAGGATATCTCTGCATCCTTTCTGGTAGATGATGGACGCCATGTTTTTCTGCTGAATTTGACATCTGAGATACATATCTATGCATCTATATAACTAAATACCTCCACATCTATAGATCTATACAGGAATGCCCTCAAGGAGATACTCTATATTTCCACATGCTGGGGAGCATCCTATGCCGTAAGCTGTGGACCTCGGGGTCACAACCATGTGAGATTTGAGTCTCCTCCTCAGCATCCTAGCCAAATAGATGGCCATCATTGAGTATCTTCAGGGATGAATAAGTCTCAACCATATGAGGCAACAAGTCCCCTGCTGGGGAAGCTCTTACTCACTCTTCTGTGTTGTACTTCCCCCCCACTCCTCCTAGCTGGACTTACAGAGTCTACTCCGCATTTGTTCCAAGGCAGCCCCAGGTTCTAAGGTTCTTCATCTCCAGGCTGGTCATTCTCACTCCTCTCGACTCTTTTGGTTCTAGTTCCCCTTCAGCACTCTGGTGTCTCTTCACAGACATTTGCAATATATACTTTTCCATCCACCAGCCCCGTGTAGTGGCCAGAGTTGAACACACTAGTCCTCCTGGGTGGGGTCTGACCAGCACAGAGCGGTGTAGAACTCCCTTCCCCACTCTAGAGAGCAAGTTTCACCCGTCCAGAAGTCCATGGACAAGCACACTGCACTGCCGACTCGCCTTAAATTTCTTATTATTTAATTCAGCTTCTCAGTCTAGCTGGTATTGTCAGGTCTTGATTCCGTCATCCAACATAGCCTTCCGAGCTGTTATTCTGTAGAGGTAGCTAGGCCCAATTATTTATATATAGGATATATATGAAATATGAAATATATATGATATATGAAATACATATATTATAATATTTTATATATGAATAAAGATATATTTATTATATATAGTGGGTATATATAATATATATTATATATGTATTATTATCTGTAATATTTTATATATATATATATTACACTGGGATTGCCACTTAGAATTAAAGAATTAAAGAAAGCTAATTCTGATCACTGAGTAAGTACCAACTTCTACTTTCATTTCCTCCATTTAGACAATAGAGTGAAGGAGACACTGATTTCTAGACAGGTTCACCTTCCAATCCTGTGTATTTATATAAGCCGCTATTTATACCAGCCGCCTCTGGACTTGTACCCATTTGATTGCTGGCACGTCATCAGAACCTTATCCTTCTCATATCCATACCACACTCTCTGTGCACACTGAAGTTAAGTCACCAGCACACTGGGTTCTTATGCCCCTTGACCCAGGACCCAGAATTTCAGCTTGAGCACTAACCCAAAGGAATCAGGGCAGACTCCTGACAGAGGCTGTGGCTCCTTCTCCAAGATGATCTCTGGAAGCACTCTCAGAAGTCCTTTTCAGGGAAGGAATCTTAAAGGACTGAGTCAATTTCTTACATACTTAGACCTAGGCCCTTAGAGAGCTTCTAGAAAACATCTGTCAGGAATAAGAACTCCACCAGCACTGCACTCTCTAAGTCGCAACCCCTCACAGCCACCAAGTTCAGAGTCGCTAGCCCTTCTAATAACTCAGGGCCAGACCTAAACCAAGACAGACATGGCGGCATGTCATAGATGACGATTTCAAAATCTAGAAAGTCCATGAAATCCCAGAATCTGATTTCCATAGGGGCTGTTAAATTAAATAATCTGTGCTATTTTTTATCCCAAATATTAGCAACACCTGCCAGGTTTCAGTAAATAGGGAAACTACTTGCTAAAGCTCTTCTCAGCGACATCCTTTATATCTAGCACTAGCTGCAAAATTCTGAGAGCTTGTACTCTTGTGATTCACTGACCATGTAATTGACCATGGAATTTATTCAGTCTTTTCTTTTACTTGTATCTAAACATACAGGAAAGAATGTTTCTTTAGTTGTGCAGAGATTAAATGTAACAGCTTGGGTTATAAACCCTGAGCCGCTAAAGCATTTTTATTCTCTGAAATAGATAAATGGAAGGAAACACACACACACACACACACACACACACACACACACACACACACACACATTCATAGAATTCTATGGGAGAGCCAGAGATGTCATATTCTAGTCCAAAGCCCTTCTCTTACAGATGGGAAATGCAGGCCCGGCAAGGGACTTGGTGGTCAAGCCTGAACTAGGCCTTAGGGCCCTTGACTGCCCTCTCAGAGTCCCTGCCTCCATTTGGTGTTAAAAATTAATTTCACTTTAATTTTTTGAGGATTTTGTTTATTTATTTGACACAGTGAGAGAGACAGCAAGAGAGGGAACACAAGCAAGGGGCGTGGGAGAGGGAGAAGCAGGCTTCCTGCCAAGCAAGGAGCCTGATGCGGGACTCGATCACAGGACCCTGGGATCATGACCTGAACCGAAGCCCAATGCTTAATGACTGAGCCACCCAGGAACCCCGAAATATTAATTTTCAAATAAATATGTCCCATATCCTCACTGATGACCAAAGGGAACTCTGCTAGAGAATACCAACATTTCACCGAGAATCTGAAGCACTTCCTTTTTCCTCCCTTTCCTTTGGGAAAAAAAAAGAAACATTCTTCAGAATTTGTTTTTAGATCTATTCATTCACTCATGAAAATGAACGTCTATATAAACTTAAAAATGAATTTAGAAACTCAAATATGTACAAGTAGTGGGTGCTCAAGAGACACCACTTTGCCTACATAAAGAAATCTATTAACATGTACAATGCCAGGGGCACCGGGTGGCTCAGTGGGTTAAAGCCTCTGCCTTCGGCTCAGGTCATGATCCCAGGGTCCTGAGATCGAGTCCCACATCGGGCTCTCTGCTCAGCAGGGAACCTGCTTCCTCCTCTCTCTCTGCCTGCTTCTCTGCCTACTCGTGATCTCTGTCTGTCAAGTAAATAAATAAAATCTTTAAAAACAAACAAACAAACAAAAATATGTACAATGCCAGTCCTGAGTTCAAAGGCTCGCTATGCCTGTAAGCACATTTGCGTTTGTTGGCTGAAAGGTCCTTCTCACTAGAGAACTAAAGAAATGTCTCCCTGAGAAAGCACTTTTTCTGCATGTGGCTTAGTCTCTCACCAGCAGCTACTGAGCACACTTGAACTGTTTCCATAACAGACCATTTTCTAATTGGATTTTTATTGTTATTTTTATTACTGGTGGGTTCTGAGAAAGGTTCTAGATAGTAGTCCTTTGGCAGATATGTGGTTTGCCAAAACACTTCCTCCCAGGCTGTATGTAGCTTGTTTTCTTGTTTTGTTTTGTTTTCTTTCCTTAATGGGGGTCTTTTCCAGAACGGGGCTTTTTAGTTTTAATGAGGCCTTGACCCCTTTGCCTCTTACAAGTTGTGCTTTAGGTATCCAATCTAGAACAGCTGATTAACAATGAATTCTGGAACATTGAAAAAAATTTTCAAAAATTAATTTAAAAAAAGAAAAGCTTGATTAAGCTCTAGGGTCCAAACATTTTCTGTTGTGCTCTCTTTCTGGAAGTTTGATCGTTTTACATTTTATAATCAAGTGTGGGAGTCATTTGAGTTAGTGTCTGCATAAGGTATGAAGTTTAGGTAGATACTAATATTTTTTCATCTATAGATGTTCAATCGTTCCAATATCACAAGTTGAAAATGGTGTTGAATTGCTTTTGTACCTTGATCAAAACTCACTCGGGCTCATTTGTATGAGTCCGTTTCTGCCCTCTCTATCCTGCTCCATTGATAAATGTCTCAATCCCACTGCCAGTACCACACTGTCATTATCACTACAGCTTTGGAGTGAACTTTAATATCTGGCAAGTGACTCTTCCTATATTACTCCACTTTTTCAAGGCTGTCTAAGCTACTCTAGGGGACTGTGACTTCCCATGGTAAACTTTGGAATATTGTGTATGTCTACTAATAAAAATAAGACCAGCTTTTACTCAGTTGGACTCTAGTATTAAAATTCTCTGCAGGGGCGCCTGGGTGACTCGGTGGGTTAAAGCCTCTGCCTTCGGCTCCGGTCATGATCCCAGAGTCCTGAGACAAGACCCACATCAGGCTCTCTGCTCAGCAGGGAGCCTGTTTCTCTGCCTGCCTCTCTGCCTACTTGTTATCTCTGTCAAATAAATAAATAAAATCTAAAAAAAAAATTCTGTAGACAAGGTTCCCTATTATTGCCTGCACTTGGGGTAGGTGGCTTTCACTACCCTACCCTTGGTAGGCCACTGCTCCATCTCAAGCTTCTTAACCAGAAAGTGCCCTAAAACAAAAGCAAACATAAACTATTGGACCACACCAAAGTAAAAAGCTTTTGCACAGCAAAGGAAACCAGTCACAAAAGAAAAAAAGGCAACTTACTGAATGGGGGAAAATATTCACTAATGTATATCCAAGAAGGGGCTAAGATAAAAAATATATAAAGAACTTCTACAACTCAACACACACACACAAAAACCCCAGTCCAATTACACAAAAAGCAGAGGACCTGAATAGACATTTTCACAAAGAAGACATACAGATGACAGCCCAAGTGTCCATTGATAGATGAATGGATAAAAACGATGTGATGTGATGTGTGTTTGTATATATGTATGTGTATAAACATACATGAAATATTACACAGTGATAACAAGAATGAGATCTTACCATTGACATAGAGGGTATTACGCTAAGTGAAATCAGTCAGAGAAAGACAAATACCATATGATTTCACTTATATGTGGAATCTAAAAAAACAAAACAAACGAACAAACAAGCAAAGCCCAAACAGACTCTTTTTTAAAAATTCATTTGAGAGAGAGAGAGAGAGCTAGACAGAGAGAGAGTGAGCACAAGCAGGGGGAGAGGCAGAGGGAGAGGAAGAAGCAGAGTTCCCGCTGAGCTGGGAGCCCAACGTGGACTCGATCCTACGACCTGGAGATCATGACCCGAGGAGAAGGCAGATGCTTCACCATCTGAGCCACCCAGGCGCCCCCCAAGAAGATTCTTAAATATAAGAATGAACTGGTGGCTGCCAGAGGGGAGGTGGGTTGGGGGGTGGGTGAAATAGGTAAAGGGGATTAAAAGGTGCAAATTTCCAGTTACAAAATAAATGAGTCGCAGGGATGATAGGTACAGCATAGGAACATAGTCTATATTATTGTAATAACATTGTACAGTAACAGATGGTGACACTGTGTAATGCACAGTTCATTGAATCAATATGTTAAACACTTGAAACTAATAGAATATTGTATATTAATTATACTTCAATAAAAAAAAGAAAAAAGAAAGTTTCCTAATTCATGTGGGGTGTGTGGCCTCCAGACACCATTGTCGTAGTGTGGGGGGTGCTGTCAGTGACTTCCGGTGGAGTGGAGTTTTTGGTCCCAAGGGCGTTTAGTTGCTTACAGCACCCGGTGGGGTACAACATGTGAGGTAGGTGGCTGGGAGGTGATTTTATCATCTTTTGGGGGAAGACTGTCATTGTCACATTGTCATCCCACATGCATCACACTTCAACCCGTCTGGGCCCTCCCCTCAACACACACAAACACGGAAACACCAAGTCCTTTTTCCTGTTGGCCCAAAGGATGAAGTGTTGGAGAAATTTGCCTCCCGGGACGCCTGGGTGGCTCAGTGGGTTAAGCCGCTGCCTTCGGCTCAGGTCATGATCCCAGCGTCCTGGGATCGAGTCCCACATCGGGCTCTCTGCTCAGCAGGGAGCCTGCTTCTCCCTCTGCCTCTGCCTGCCATCCTGTCTGCCTGTGCTCGCTCTCTCCCCCTCTCTCTCTCTGATAAATAAATAAAATCTTAAAAAAAAAAAAAAAAAGAAAAAAGAAATTTGCCTCCCATGCCCAGCCCTGACCTTGTCCTTTCTCTCTGGCTACAGTGTGCCTGACCATGGACCTGCGGATCCGGCCCCCCAGGCCTGCAGGACCCCACATTCCTTACTTTTCACTCACCTGCTCCTTCCCTTCCTTCCTTCGCTCCCTCTCATAGAGAATTCACAGAGAAAGACAAACACATCTCTTCAAAATGGGGGGCGCCTCCTGGGTGGCTCAGTCGGTTAAGCGTCCGACTCTTGATTTCGGCTCAGTTCATGACCTCAGGGTTGTGAGATCGAGCCCCGCGTGGAGACTGCTTAAGATTCCCTGTCTCCCTCTTCCTCTGTCCCCTCCCTGCATGCATGCGTGCTCTCTCTCCCCCTCTCTTGAAGGGGGAGAAGAAGAAGAAGAGGAAGGGGAAGAAGAAACCAGAAGAAACACTTCTCTTTCCCAATCTTACTGATTTTACTTTAATTATCACTGCTGGTATACCGCGTTGGTGTTAAGATTTGGTCTCTACAAGGTCAACCATTTCTCCACAGTCTTCCTCTGGAGTAGCAATAGACGGTTCTAGGTCTCCGAGCCTCATTATGCATGGGGATTTACTTGGATTGGTGGAGTTCTCCAGGATCTCTTGGTTCTGATTCTGTTCCTTATTCAAGATGTGGTCATGGACAATATTGTTAGGCCTTGTTTCTCACTTGTGGTTTCTTGAGCAAGTGATACACATTTCAGAGGGTCTTTTGGCTGTACACCTTTGGAGGGCCTCTCTACTTGCTTGGTTGTCTTCTGCACCTGGAGGGGCTACAGGGTGAGCACAGATGGCATTTGGGGGAAGAGGGTGGAGACTGGGTGGGAAAGGGGGATTCCTAAGAAGGGGTGCAGGCTGAGGAGGACGTTTGTGTCAGGCAGGAACGGAGTAGGGGTTTTGGGTGACAGTGGGGTGGGGACAGTGGGACAAAGAGGAATGTGGGTGAGGTCGTCTGACTTTGCCACTGTCTCTGCACCTGCATTGACACGGGGTCATGCTCTTCCTCCTTTTCTGAGCACTTGAGGTTGGTTGGTCCATATCTGGGCTACGTTGGTGTTTCCCAGTGGTTTACCCCCGGCCTCTTACCTTCCCTATATGTACCTTCCAAAGAGCAATGAGGAACCTTACCCTTCATCTTTGGTTATCAAGGCACTGCTCCAGCCTAGGTGGTGGCTTCATCGTCACAAAGCCTTGCTCCTGACAGCTCCATGGGGAGGGCAGATGCCGGAAAGGCCAAGCTGCTATGGTTGGGGAAAGAGTTTTCCTTAATGCCTCATCAAGAGCCTTCCCAAACCGACCTGTCAGCCTTCCTCCTCTCCTCTTGTTCAATTCCGTTGACCCATATGGCCAGAAGAAGGTGTTTTCTCCAAGGCATTCCCTATGGCCACCCTATCAGTCAGTGATTCCTCCCATTCTCTCCCACCCTTCTCATGACCTAGTATTTTGGAGGTCTCCCCTAAAATCCCTCCGAGTGAATGTGGCTGTATGTACGTCTCTGTGGAGATGTGAATTATCCCACGTGCCTTCAACAAATGTTTCTAATGTGTTTGTTTTCATATGGCCTTCGAGCTAAGCATGGTTTTTACATTTTTAAATGGTTGAAAAAAGAAAAAGAAAAATATTTCATGACCTATGAAACTTCTATGAAACTCACATTTCTGTGAATTAAAGTTTTATTGGAACACATACAGGTCTCATTCATTTAAATATTGTCTATGGCTGTTTCTGTGCCAAAACAACAGTGGTTGGAACAGACATTGTTAAGTCCTAGAATATTTACTATCCGGTCCTTTAAAGAAAAGTTTGCCAATTCTTTCTTTCTTCAGCTCTATTGACATATTTGCCTCTTCTATGGAGTTTAAGCTCGCTGCTTTTTTTTTTTTTTTTAAGATTTTATTTATTTATTTGACAGAGAGAGATCACAAGTAGGCAGAGGAGCAGGCAGAGAGAGAGAGGGGGAAGTAGGCTCCCCCCTGAGCAGAGAGCCTGATGCGGGGCTCGAGCCCAGGACCCTGAGATCATGACCTGAACTGAAGGCAGAGGCTTAACCCACTGAGCCACCCAGGCACCCCTCGCTGTTCTTTTTTTTTCTAGTCTCTTAAGGAAGAAACTGAGCACACCAATTTGAGACCTTTTTTTCCCCCATAAGTACTTCTCCCCCCACCACAGCTATTTTTTTTAAAGATTTTATTTATTTATTTGACAGAGAGGGATCACAAGTAGGCAGAGAGGCAGGCAGAGAGAAGGGGGAGCAGGCTCCCTGCTGAGCAGAGAGCCTGATTCGGGGCTCAATCCCAGGACCCTGGGATCATGACCTGAGCCAAAGGCAGAGGCTTTAATCCACTGAACCACCCAGGTGCCCCCACAGCTATTTTTTTTAAGAGCAGCTTCCTGCAGACTTTTAAATGTTATGTTTTCATGTGCACAATTCAAACTACTTTCTTTTTTTTTTAAGATTTTATTTATTTATTTGACAGACAAAAATCACAAGCAGGCAGAGAGGCAGGCAGAGAGAGAGAGGAGGAAGCAGGCTCTCTGCTGAGCAGAGAGCCTAATGCAGGGCTCGATCCCAGGATTCTGGGATCATAACCTGAACAGATGGCAGAGGCTTTAAACTCACTGAGCCACCCAGGCACCCCTTCAAACTACTTTCTAATTGCACTGTTGAGTTCTCTTTAACCCACGGTTCATTTAAAAATATGTTATTTAGTGTCTAAATATTTAGCGTTTTCAAGAGATCTTTCCATCATTGATTTTTAATTTAATTCTGGTGATTAGAGGACACACTTTGTATCATTTGAAACCATCTGAATGTACTGAGACTCATTGTGCAGTCCAGAATATGGTCTATCCATGTTTCACATCTCATGTGTTCTCAACAAAATGGGTATTCTATTGTCGTTGAAGGAAGTGCTCTAGAAGGGTCAGTCAGTGAAACTCATTAATGGAACTGTTCAGGGGCACCTGGGTGGCACAGTTAGTTAACCGTAGGACTCTTGGTTTCAGCCCAGGTCGTGATCTCAAGGTGGTGAGATGGAGCCCCACCTCAGGCTCTGTGCTCACGTGCAGCTGCTTAAGACTTTCTCTCTCTCTCTCTCTCCCTTTGTCCCTCCCCCTGCTCGCTTGCTCTCTCTCTCTCTCTCTCTCTCTCTCAAATAAATAAAAAGATCTTTAAAACAAATAGAACTGTTCAGATCTACTGTCTGCTTGCACTTGCGGTTCTTCTACTTACACTTCATTTCAAGATTGAAATTTGCATTGAAATCTTACCCATTCTTAAAGCTGACATTTGAGAAGTGTATAGACCTCAGTTCAAGTCATGGCTCTTCCACTCACTGTATGTGTGCCCTTCCATTGACCACTTTACCTCTTGGGGCTTCAGTTTCCATATCTGTAAAATGGGCAAAATTATAGTATTTTCTCTGCAAGTACATCATAGGATTGTGCAAGACCGCATCAGAGAGCTAGAGATTTCTCCCATGAGGAGTTTCAGACGGTAAGCATTGCTTCCACAAGCGTTCATACTCTTTGGAAAGAACCACACTTTCTTAAGATCATTATTTGTCCATTGGACTCCTGAGCCGCCCTCTGCTCACTTGTTCCCCCACTCATCTTTTCCTTATCCGTTCCCTTTCCGAAGAACTGGCTCTCCTTTTCCTAACCTGGGCTTTGGAGCTCAACCTTTGTGATTCCTTAGGGGCTCCTTTCCATCAATTCCCTGCACTCCTTCTAAATTGCCATCTCGTGTTCTCTGTTGGAGCCTTCCAATATCTTGGAAACATGATCAAATTTCTCATTGTCATACCACCAAGACCAAATTCTTCTCTCCACCTAACATCCTTTATAGCTACTGCCCTAGCTGTCCCTGCTCTTACAGATGACCTTCTTGCAAGAGTTGCCTGTATCCACCATCTCTACTCCCTTGCTTCTTCCCTGTTTCTCAACTATCATATAAGTTTTGCCTTCACCAATCCACTGAATCTATCATCGCTCAGGTAACTAATGAGTTTCTTATTGTACATAGATTAATTAGGATGTAGGTTCTGTTGCTGTAACAGAAACCCAAGATAAGAGTGACTTAAACAAGATGGAAGTTGACTTCTCTCTCACTTAACCATTTGGGAAGAGGTAACCCGAGACTGCTATCGTGACCCTGCTCATTGACTTATCCAGGTTCCTTCTACCATAGTACTCTGCGATCCTTAGGATATTACTCTATCTGTATGGTCAAAGATGGTTCACTATGATGTCTAGCCAGTGGGAAGGGGAATAAGGGTAGGGTAATGAATGTCTTTTCCACTTAAGGCAACAACCCAGATACTGCCCATACTACTTCTGCTCACATTCCAATAGCTAAAATTTAGTCTATGGCCAAAGCTAGGTCTGTAGTGGATGCTGGAAATACAGTCTTCATTCTGGATGGTCACGTGCCCAGCAAAATATTGTTTGATAAAACAAGGAATGAAGAAATATTGGGTAACAACTAGCAGTCTCTACCACGCTAACCACATCATCTTTAGAATCAGGCAAGCGGGGCACCTGGGTGGCTCAGTGGTTTAAAGCCTCTGCCTTGGGCTCCGGTCATGATCCCAGGGTCCTGGGATCGAGTCCCACATCGGGCTCTCTGCTCAGCGGGGAACCTGCTTCCTCCTCTCTCTCTTTCTCTGCCTGCCTCTCTGCCTACTTGTGATCTCTGTCTGTCAAATAAATAAAATCTTTAAAAAAAAAATCAGGCTAGCACATGTGATTTCAGAGGCTGGTTTCTAGACATGCTGACCCTTCCAGTTTACTCACCCTCAAATCTACTGGACCAGGTACCAGAGCTCACTTGCATGATTACACTTCTCTTGTGGATGTTGGGATCTTTCTCAGTTTTCATAGGAATGTGGCAACACAGGGTGGTAGGCAAAAACAAGGAAAGCTCCATGAGAACAGGATTCTTGCCTAGCTGCTTCATCACTGTGTCTCTGGAACCCGGTAAAATATCTAGCACGTAGTAAATACTTAATAAATATTTGTCAGATGAGTGGATATGTACACATGCATTTACTTAAGGGAAGATGGAAACAGGTTTTACCATCCAGAAGACCTTGAGAAGAACTGGGAACCAGCCTCAGTTTGGAACAGTAGAAGATGTGAGAGTGATTTGATGAATCTGATGATGTCAGTTTCCTCCTTAAGATCTGTTAGTTTCCCTATCACTCTGCAGCAGAAGTCAATCTTATCCCAACCTACTCTGTAAAACATCATTTTTGCCTAGAGGATCCGCTGGATAAATGGACACGTGGCCGCAGGACTGGGGTGTACTCGTGTCTGGATGATTCCGCGGTGAGTAAACCCTCTGGAAGAAATTTACCTTGTACCACATCATGTCTTTCCAGTTTTCCTGAACGACCTCCAGGTTACCAGTTTCCAAACCTGCCTACACATGAGAATAATCAGAGGCACTTCTTTAAATTATAGATTCTCGGGCTCTTACTGGGCCAGGAGACCCTGCCGTTTGGGACCCTTGCCCTAACAGTGACTGGGGGCCCCCAGGAGGGCATTAGACTGGGTAATTCATGCAAAGGAGGATTGCACTGGTTGACGTAAACAGGACGGGTCACGTATGAAGTGTAAACTGGGAGTCACGCACGGATAGAGGTGAGTGTCTGGATGGACTTGTCCTTCATAAAGCTCCATAGTTTTTTAGGTAGTTAATTTCTCAGAGCAAAAATGGCCTTATCCAATGCTCTCTACTCAGGATTATGATAAAACGGCTACTCAAAAACCTCCATATGTCCTTTATAGAGGGGGCAGGAGTTGGGAATTAAAGGAGTCTAGAACTTCGGATACTTTGAGTCACCCACATTCTGGTTTACAAGATGGGGTTGTCCTGGTTTGCTCTGGGGAGGCCAGGCCAAGAGTAAATGGATAAATTATTAAATTATTCACAGAGAGCAAAACACATTGTTAATTATTCTATTGTCCCCAACCACATATGGAAAGTCATTTTTTAAAGTAGTCCCTTCATGGACTCCAACCAGGATCTTTGCTCAGGAGAGGTCCAGATGTATGAATATTTGGGCCCCTCCAACTTGTTGGAAGAGTTAAGAGTGGGAAGAAGTACCTTTTTCTTACCATCTGAGTGCCGAGTACCGGGGCCGAGGAGATTGCAGCAGAGCTCGAACTCCCAGTTCCTCTTTTCCTTCTCCTTTTTAAAAATGGGTTATGGATCCAGTTTATTTTCCTCCTTGTCATTCAGGTGGTGTTTCCTGGCAGCGGGTTCTGAGTCTCCCAGACAAGGCATACACACAAGTGCCAAGCGAGACTGGCCCAAACTTGATGCACAGCAGCAGACGCAGTCTTAGGAGTTCAACCAGTTCAAATCAGATCCTTCCTGAGCAGCCATAGAACCGTGGTCTTCACAGGATGGGCTTTCCAAGACAGCCTTAGGCCAACAGCTACAATTTGGCACCTGCTGCAAGTGAAAGTGAAAGTCTCCCCCAGGTGCAAGTGGCAATATCCGACTTTAAAAAGGGCATCATATATTCATTGTACATCACTAGGAGCTCTCTTGACAGATATTGTCAGGTTAGACATATGAGACTGATTGCTAATGCAATTTTTCAGGCCTGAAAAATTTCCCAACATTTCCGAGTTGCCAAACAAATCTCTTAGAATCATAATGGCTCCACAGGGGCAGAGGTGCCTGATAGGTTATTTTCTGCCAATTCCCCAAGTAAAATCCTGCTGTTAAGCAAATCATTTTGGCTGGGTACCTAAATATCCATTCCCGATCATTCTGCGTCCTTGTTACCGAAGCTAGAAAAACTTAATTCTAATTCTTCCAGGCTTCCTTGAAGTTTGGGTGGCCATATAACACGATTCTAGCCACAGTTACAAGCTTCAGTTTGCTAGACGTCCTGCGGAAATTTTCACTTTCCTGAGAACAGACCATCTCTTTTCCCCTCTTAACTTCCTTGAGGGAGCACACACATGATGCCTGGAGCCATGGTGGCCATCTTGTGACTCTGCGGCAAAAGCATGAGGGTGAAAGCCAGCACAGTCACAATGATGAATAATGAAGATAGAGCCTGGGCTCCAAAGACGATGTGGAGCCTCTGAACCCAAACCAGCACCTGCCTGTCTTGAGACCTCTTTTTATATTCGAGAAAAAAAATGTATTAGTACACTTTCTGTTACTGACAGCCAATGCACTCCTAACCTATAATCCTTGCCTGGCTCCCTGCGCCCTGGGGATAAGGTCCACACTCCTTAACATGATAAATAAGGCCCCACATGATCTAGCCCCTACCCATCTCCCATGCTCGGCCTCTCCCACATTTGCCTTTGCATTTAGGAGCTGATAATCCAAAACTGCTTCTGTTGCCCTGAGTCCGCTGCACTGTCTCCTGCCTCCTAGCTTCATGCTGACAGGATACAGACGAGCACTGTCCTCCTCATCTGTGGGTCCCTCAAATGTAGCACAGCAACACACAGCAGAGCAAGTACACTAAAATGCTATTACCTGACTCTGTTTTGATAACTAAATAATGACTTAATGGCACTTGTACATTTTCAGTGTCATTTCACATTCTCAAGGAAGTGTGCTAGGCTGATGTACTGACATCAAAAGGTCTCTAGACATAATGTTAATTTAATCAAAGAAATCTCAGAAGGATGCACCTAGTATGATCCATCAATGTGAAAAACAAAACTCAGTAAAACTATGCCTATCTGTGCGTCTGTGTGTGTATAACAGAGCCGCAGGTACGGATGCAGATACGTAGGCGTTCAGTACAAGCACCAAAGGAGCCTTGGAGATAGAGAAACTGCAGTGTTAACATGGTACTTCTCAGGAGGGGCAAGGCCTGAAGCTTTCTACTTCTTTTTTTTTTTTTAATCTTATTTATTTATTTGACAGAGAGAGATCACAAGTAGGCAGAGAGGCAGGCAGAGAGAGAGGAAGGGAAGCAGACTGCTGAGCAGAGAGCCCGATGCTGGGCTCGATCCCAGGACCCTGAGACCACTACTTCTTATTCTCTATGAATCTTTCTGGTCTGAATTTTTACAGCACAAATGTATTCACATGTAACTCGTGAAGTTAAAGACATAAAACTCAAAAGCCAGGAAGAAGAAGGAGAAAAAAATATGGGAGATGGGATCTGAGATTTAGTTTCAAGTCTCAGCTCTGCCAGCAACCAGCTGCATGGCCTTGAGTGACATACTTTACCTCTCTGAGCCTCTGTTTCTCATCTCTGAAATGGTGATTCATTCATTTGACCTTTCATTTACTCAAGAAACATTTGTTGAGCACCTGCTTAAGTATTCAGCAATGTTCCAGATGCCAAGGATGCAATGGTGAGCACATAAACCCCCATCCTCGCAGAGTCAACAATTCGGCGGGGCAGATAGACAACAATCAAATAGACATATTGGTGTAAAACTATATGAGCAGAAGTGCCAGAAAGGGCAAATGTGATGTCATCAAGATCCGAGGAGACTGGGCCGTGGAGTAGGTAGTGACTAAGCCAGAGAGGTCTGCTTGAGACAGGTGAAGAAGGACATTACAAGAAGGAGGAGAAGATCTTTTCATGGCGAGAACAAGCCTTGTTTAAGATCCTCAAATACAGCTAGCATGGTTGGTGTGTGTTTGTGTGTGGGAAGCAATACTGGTGGAAAACGGGGTCATGACTTTGGTCTTCGTCCTACCAATAAAAGCCATCCAATGCCGTGGGAAGCTTTAAGCAAGATCAATACCTTATGAGATTAGAATTTTATTGACTTATTTATTTGTTTAAACAAATTTTTTAAAGTAGGCTCCATGCCCAGCGTGGAGCCCGACACAGGGCTTGAACTCATGACCCTAAGATGGAGACCTGAGGTGAAATCAAGAGTTGGATGCTTAACCAATGGAGCCACACAGGCACCCCCAGATCTGAGTTTTTAAAAAGTCATTCTGGCTGCTGGGGGGACAATGAATTAGGTGGGAGCCAGAGTAGAAGCAGGAGGCCATTGCATTGGTCCAGGTGAGAGATGATGGTGGCTTGGCTCACAGTTGATGGCAATGGAGATGGGGAAATGCACAGCGCCTCCAGCGAAGCACCAGCAGAATCTGGTGTTGGATTGGATATGGTAACCAAGGTATGGGGAGGGAGAAAGTGTGGAGTCAGGGGCTGATGTCTCTGTTTCTGGCTTGACTAACCAGATAGATAGTGGGACCATTTCTTGAGATTGAGATCACTGGAAAAGGATTCGGTCTTAGAGGGGGAGAATGGGGGACTGGGTTTGAAACATGCTGACTTGGAAGTGTTCTAGAGGCCTCTCTTACCTCCCTCCCTCCTCCACTTCCTTTACCCAAGTACTACATCAATGAGGCCTTCTGTCTCCACCCTACCTAAAATGTCAACACTCCTCCAACATTTCATATTCTCTTCTCTGCTTTTTTACCTTAACTCTTCTTACTACCTAGATATTTTCCATATTTTCTCACTTGTGCTGGTCTCACCAGGATATAAGCTCCACAAGGAAGGGATTTCTGTCTATTTTATATATTATTATAGTCTTCAGCATCTAGAACCGTGCTGAGTATACAGTAGGTGCTCAATAAATACTTGCCAAACGCATGCGCGAGTAAATAAGAAATCAAGTAGACAATTGGATATACTGGTCTGGCATGCTCAGAGAAGTCTGGGCTGGATCAAAGCATTTGTCATCCACCTGAGGATCAATACTAACTAGCTGTGGGTATTAATGAGACCACACAGGGAGAAGGAATGAAGTGAGAAAAGGGAGCACAATAGGGCCCCCCTTAGAGGATTATTAGTGTTGTTATTACAGACCCATGGGACTTGAAGAACAGCAGACAGAGTGGGTGGCAGGATGTGGCCTCCTGCACTCTCACCAGGGAGCCCCCTACCTTTGTTAGGTGCGAGTCCAGTGAGCCTCAGTTTCCCCACCTGTGTATCAGTGTTGATGGCAACGTTTTCCACCTGAGAGAATGTGCTCGGTGCCAAGTCAACTCCCAATCCCCAGAGCTTTGCCCAATGTCACTGGCACACTGAAAGGGCTCAACAGGCCATTTGTGGGTGGAAAGTGCACTGGGCTTGGAGTCAGAATGAGATCGTGTATGTAAAAACAATATATGATTTATTTATGTTTTACATCATTCCAAAAAAGATTTGGTGTGGCTCACAGAGATGTATCAACTTCAACAGGGGGTAAAACAGAATAGACAACAAAACAAGGCAAAGGCAAAACAAGAATGGAGAAGTAAGAAGGATCAGAAGGGAGAACAGTATGGAAAGTCCATTCCAGGGAGCTGAAGACTAATCACTGTGCCCAGTGCCAGCACAGGCCCACTGAGAGAACTCAGGTGGTATTTAAAATGACAGCAGCATCGGCCCCCACCTGCTTCCCCACCAAGGCCCCCTAGGGTTCTCAGCAGAAGCACGGGGTTGCCCCTCCATGTCTGCTCCCTCCCCAGTGGTTCCGTGGGCTGCTCCCAGCAGATCTCAGTGGCTCGTTTTCCTTTCTCATCTCTTCTAGAAGTCTGGAGCCCTCCTTTAACCTGCTCATGGACAATTCACATGATCTCGTTCTAGGGAACGAGGGGCTTATGATGATCTCTCGCCTCAATTATTCCATTAGTTCCACTCATGTAAGACTAGTTTAATTCCAAGTATTCCACTCATGGCCTGAAAAAAAAAAAAAAGACTTTTCAAACATATACCTGCCCCCACTCAACCCTCAAGTTGAGTTTCCTCAACTCAGGGGGCTGTTTGGTAAGTGTAGGCAAGGTATGGGTCTTATACAGTTAGGGTTATGTATATGTCCTAGATCAGCAGCCTGAATTTTGGAGTATCCCAGGATTGCCCCGGTATCTTCAAGACAATGACTCAAGGTCTGATCAAACTTTATTGAGCACCTACTATGTGTAAGTCACTAAACTAAAGAGAAGTGCAGAGTTTAATAATAGTCCCTGACTTTTAGTTGTTCCTAACTTAGAGTGGGGATTACAGGGCTTTATTAGAAAAATAGTTATAATTTATTGAGTGCTTATTCTACATCAGGTACTATTATATGTAATACCTCATATCATCTTAAAAATAACTCTAGTAAGTAGATATATTGTTATTTCTAGGATACAGAGGATGAAACAGGGCTCAAAGCATTAGTAGATTTACCTAAGGTCACACAGGTGGTATTTCTAAGTCTGGTTTCCTGACGCCCAAGCTTGTGTTTTTAACACCTGGCTACAGGTTATGTCAAGATCTTAACAGGAGTATTAAGTATCCTGGGCATACAGGGGAAGGAAAAGATCTGGTTTATTGAGGAGGAATTTGACCGTAACCAGTTGATTGGACTATGCCAAAGACAGATGTGGGGAAGAGCATCCCGGAGAATGGGACTCTACCTGGAAAGGCATGTTTGGTGATGCGGATAGAATAGGATGGGGACTAGTCCCCAAATCAGGGCAACGAGGTTGGAAGGGGAGACTGAGGCCAGGCGCGGGGGAGCACGTCATGGGAGCCTGAACGCCCTAAGTTAAGAAGACAGATTCTTACTGCCCTTAGCCTCAACAAGGACACTCATTTGGCTCACTGTCTTGCATCGATAGTGTCCCTCCTGGCACCCGGACATATTTAGGTTACTATGACCTGGTTGTCACTTGCTGGTCACCTCTTTCAAGGCCTTTGCCATGGGCCAACTCCTTGATCTCCTCCAGGAACCAGCTAATGCCTTCAGTGGGAAGTAAATGGGTATTGCCACTGGTCCTTCTGGGGGACCCCCCCTCATGCACAGGGCACTCGAACTGCCCGGCCCCCACCTGGTTCCCCTGCTCGAATGCTCCTCCAGGGCAGATCAAGGGGTGCGGTCCTGTCCGTATTCCTAGAGCCCAGCACACTCCACACCTCAATATGCTGTTCTGGAAAGAGGTGGGGGAGGGGTCCTCACTCACCCTGATAACCTCTTTATCACGACTCACAGCGTTCGACAGCGCAACGTTCGACACAACAATCCTCCCGCCTCTGCACCCTCCGAGTTCTGTGGCTAACAGCATCCACAACAATAAAATCCACTTCAGCCTGATGAGCCGCCCAGGCTTCTATAGAGCTGGAGGAATGCGATTTGGGGAGACACAGCACTCATCCCATCGAGCTCTGGGCGCCAGCTGCACGCAAGGCTGCACAAAACATTAGGACTCTTCACGGCTGCCCCCTGCCACCGTTGCCCAGCTGGCTCGTGTCGTACGTCCCGGCCTTGCCATCTCCTTTATTTCGCACTCTCTGCCAGGCGGCCAAGTGTTTCTTGCTGCACAGCGGCTGCTCGAGGGGCGGTGGGCAGGCGGGGACACGGCTTCCCTCCCACACTTGTTCCAGCCACACAAAGAGAATCGGGGCTGACTCACTCCTCACCTTCCTTGCCTGGCTCTCCACTGCCTAGAAACAAGACCCAGGAAAATGCGGCTGGAGTTAGAGTAGTGTTTATTCTCCATCCTGAGGGGCGCGGCGCAGGGGTTTGGTACAAATAGGACACGAGGTGACTAGGACACAAACCCAGTGCCTCCTAGATATCAGCAGGCCATTTGCTCCTCGAGTCCTCATGGTGAATTTGCCGTGTCCAAACGATTCTCCCCACTTTAGACAGAAGGAAATAAAGGTTGGAATCAGGATAAGGCATCGGTCAGTAAGGCGGGAATTCGGATCTGCCCCCAAGTTACCCAACTCCAGAAGCGTCCTTAACCACCATACACTCCCCTGGCCGAGGGCACACGCGCTCATTTCGCGCTCTGCACCTGACTCCAAGGTACACAGCCCGTACTACGAGCTCTGTGCCCCTCTTTCCAACGTGTACCAAGCAAGGAAAATGGTCTACAGGAGACAGTCTCTTCGTCTCTAATTCTCTCCGCGAAGTTATCGCCGACCTTCCTTTCCCACACACCCTCCCCTGTCAATGCACTCATCAAGGTTTGCTTTCTCCTTGGCCCCAAAGTAGCTGGGCAGCACCGTGGGGTGAAGGGCATGCTCTTATCTTCATGTCATTTTAAAAAAAAAAATGTAAATGACCTTTTTCCTCTGATGATTCAAACAATGCACCTCCCTCTTTTTTTTTTTTTTCCTAAAGATTTATTTATTTATTTATTTGACAGACAGAGATCACAAGTAGGCAGAGAGGCAGGCAGAGAGAGAGGAAGGGAAGCAGGCTCCCAGCCAAGCACAGAGCCCGATGCGGGGCTCGATCCCAGGACCCTGAGACCATGACCCGAGCCGAAAGCAGAGGCTTTAACCCACTGAGCCATCCAGGCGCCCCAATGCACCTCCCTCTAAAAAGAAAGAAACAAATGGAAAGCTACAGAATTATAAAGAACAAACACAAACATGCTGGCAAAAATGGGATTTACACCATTCATAACATTGTCTTAAATCTTTTTTTAAATATTTGTGCTCCCCACAGAGAGAGCACAAGCACAGAGGAGAGCAGAGGGAGAAGCAGGCTCCTCGCTGAGCAGGGAGCACGATGCGGGGCTCGAACCCAGGACTCTGAGACGATGACCTGAGTTGAAGGCAGATGCTTCACTGACTGAACCACCCAGTTACCCCTTGTAGCCTGCTTTTAAGAAAATAATCACAGCATATCTCATTTATTCTTTACAACCACCCTGTGTTGTGGACAAAATTATCCCCTGCTTAACTCAAAGTAAATCAAGGCCCAGAGAGGTCACGCAGCTACTATCTGGTAGAGCTAGACCTTGCACTAAGATCTGTCTACGCCCAAGACCCATACTCTCCCTATCACATTTTCCTGCTCGTGCAACACGGCTGTGAGCACGTACTACAACGCGGAGACGATGAACACGTCGTGGCGGCAATGCCAGGGCCAACAGGGGGCCAGACCTCCACGCCCTTGGTCGTCAGGCGCCTACTGGATGCCTGGCCCTATTCCAAAGACCGCAGATAGAGCAGTAAGCAAGACCCTCTCCGCTCGGCAGAGCCTGATGGGGAAGGCAGGTGATAAACACAGACGTGATGCGCGGTGTGACGACGGGAAGGGAGAAGCGCTGGGAAGCCAGAGAGCGGCAGAGGGCCTGCTTGGCTCCTTCCAAGAAGGAAGGCCTCTTTGGAGAGGTGCTACTGGGGCAGCGACCTGAATGAGTAAGGGGAGAAGCTATGTAGCGTGTCCCAGGAGTGGGGTGGCCCAGACCCCAATGCAAAAGCCGGGTTGGCCCGTTTGAGAACAGCAAGGAGACGCAAAAAGAGGACCGATGGTGGCCATGTGGCCGGGGGACCGGGTCAAGTAGAGGGCCCTGCGGGCTCTGGTCAGCCTTCTGAGTTTATTCCAAGTCCAAGCCGGCGCAGGGCTTCGAGCAGAGGAGCGCCGTGAGCTGAATTACCCTCGGGGAAGTCCACGCGAGCTGCTGACTGAAGAGGGGCACAGCGGACACCGGGACGGGACGCAAGGCGAGGCGTGCGGTGTGCGGGTGACCTGCCAGCCGCTTAGGGAAAATCCGAGCCCGGAGTTAACGAATGACGGCGTCTTACAAGACTGGGTGAGGGAGACAAATCCAGTGCTGCTGCGGGCTCTGCGGAGTCCACAGTGGACTAGGTGGCGGGGGTTGGGGGTATGTGAGGCGACGATCTGTACCGTGAGCCCTGCAAGCTGGAGGAAGCTTCCTTTTGCCTGGGGTCTGGCGTGAGGGAAAGCTTCCCCAAGGAGGTTTGGTTTGGGGAGAATCCTGAAAGCCCAACAGGAGGCAGGTGGGAAAGAATGAGGAGGCGGAATGGGGTAAGCATTCCAGACAGAGGGACCGTACAAGCGGAGGCTCTCGGGGACACCGTCTTGGGCTGCTTTCCAGAATCGCCCTTTCCTTAGTTTCGGCCACAGCTGCTCAGAGGTGACTCTAAGCAAACAAATCAAGGCCGCAAGTATTGCCGGGTTTATTTTCGATTTCTGCCCAGAAACCTCAAACATGTTGGAACACTGTAAATTGCAAACAACCGTCTAGCGCAACAGAAGGCCAGCTTTTCCGGTAAAGAGCTAGATGATAAATATCGGAGGCATTGTGGACCAGGTGGTTTCTTTTGCAAGGCTCGACTCTGCCATTAGAGTGGAAAGCAGCCACAGGAAATACATAATGAATGGGTATGGCTGTGGTCCAATAAAACTTTAACTATGAGAGCAGGCAGTGGGCCAGCTTTAGCCCATGGGCTCTGGTTTGCCACCCAGCACTGTGCGAGGGCCTCACCTCCCGGTGCTGTGCTCAGTGCCCCCAACACTTACCCAACAGGTGCCTGCCGACGGGGCTGGTGGCCTAACCTGTAGTCATTCATCCTGGTTGGCAGTTAGCAATCCCTTTTGGAGAGGGCCGATGCCACTAAATCGGCTTTATATATTTACTTATTTATTTATTTAGGTTTCATTTATGTATTTGCAGAGAGAATGCGCACAAGCAGGGGGCAGGGTGGAGAGAGATGGAGAAGCACACTCCCCGCTGAGCAAGCTCCCCCACCCAACCAACCTCCATGCAGGGCTCTATCCCAGGACCCTGGGATCGTGACCAGAGCAGAAGGCAGATGCTTAATGACTGTGCCACCCAGGTGCCCCACTAAATAAGTTTCAGAGCATAAGATGAAAATGCAGGATTTTATGCCAAAGAGGACATTGATGGTTCTAAGGGGAGACAGGGCTGAGGTGCTGGTCCCTGAGAATCATGTCTGAAATAAAGTAACAATTATTATAAGGTAGATAAATCAGAAGATAAAAGGCACAGACTTCTGCTTTTATGTTTAATCTGGAATCCACATCCAGCCCTGACAATGTCTTTCTCTCCGGCCCTATTTTAAATTCAGTGTAATTTCAAATGAATTTCTTCCACTGCACTATTGAAATAGGATCACACCAATAACAACTGCATACCTGTCTACCCATCTCCGTATCTATCATTCATTCTCCAACTATTAAGGAACACAAAAGAAATAAATATTCATACTGCAATGACAATGATTTCAGGGCACTAATCTCTGCAATTCTCAACATGATTATAACAAAACCCTATTCTGACCACAAAAAGGCGGGCTCTGCAAAATTCAGGTCCTGCTCTTGAAACGGACGGTGTTAGCTTCCATACTGGGCTCTGTATTGATTAGTTGCCACAGTTTATTTGTCATTTTCCTTTTAATTTCATCCTAGAGCATCACCCTTGGCGAAATGTCTTGAATGGCATCACTTGATCAGACACGCTGTCACTTCCAACATTTCCAGGGACTTGATGCCCAGAACAACGGATTTGCCTTTTCTTACATTGGTCCTCTTGATGACCAATGGCTTTCTTTGCATTGGAGATATTTTTTCCAGAGTCTTTTCAGGATGCCTCTCCGAGGAAAGGAATTCCTTTTTCTTTTCTTTCTTTCTTTTTTTTTTTTTTTTAAAGGAATCTCAAAGAATTCATTTGGGACAGGATGAGAACTTTCCACCAGGACAAATATCCATCACGTTCATCATCACTCTAGCTCTCAGAGCACTTCCTCTGTGCCAGCTCGGCTCTATGGAAATTGACACCTTTTAATTCATTAAATCCCCATCACAGCCCATAAAGCGTTATCTTCATTTGGCTGGGACACGAAGAGGTTATGTGATTTGTCCAAGCTCTCACATCTAGAAAGTGGCTGATTCGGGATCTGAACCCAAGCAGCCGTGCTTGAGTCCGTGCACTTCACCCTAAAGCACACAACATAGCCTTTTGGCTGCGTTCTGGAGAGAGTACCTCTTAGTTCTTAATTATTAGCGAAATTTGTGTTAAAAGTATTATTATTAAATTCCGTGTCATGTCTTAAAGATTTTCACGTAGTCAAACTAACTTTGTTAGGCAAAAAGCAACTTTCCTTTCTACCCTGGTGGGGAAGTACACCATTTCCATAAAATAAGCCCATTTCAAGACACAGTGAAACATCCCATAGCATTCTAGGCCTTATTTCTCATTAAACACTGCTAAGAATTTTCACGTACGTTCTTTCAATGGATGCACACAGCATATAGAAGAGGTAATGAAGCTGAGTCATTCAACTCAAGCTGAATCAAGCTTGACCATAATCATAAGTCAATAATAACACCACACTTTTCCTTCTACCTGGGTCTCCTTCCTTGGCCACAGCTAGCTTAGAATGGACAAGGAAGAGTCTTGTTCAAGTGATGGGAATTGACTGATTTTACTACCTTTACAAAAATTACATTGCTAGTAACTCTGGAAAGGATTATAGTTTTAAAGGTGCAAAATTATTCCAAATTACTTAGGAAACCAGTTATTATTTATGCCTCCAGGTGTAAAGAAGATCATGCAGGTTGGCACCTGGTTATCTGTGAGATCACGTTTTGTGTTTTCCGGTAACCGTGAAAAGCCGTGTGGCCCATCTGCGTTCTCCATTGCTATCTCTTTTCAAATTTTTATTTATTTGTAATTTTTAATTAAAAAAATTAAGATAATTGACATATGACATTATATTAATTTCAGGTGCATGACATAATGATTTGATATATGTACGTATTGCGAAGTGGTCACCGCAAGTCTAGTGAACAGTCGTCACCACACACAGCTGCAATTTTTTTCTCTTGTGGTGAGAACTTTGAAGATCTGTTCTCTTGGCAACGTTCAGACATACAATCCAGGATTACTAACGACGGTCACGGTGCTGTACACTAGATCTCCGGAGCTTACTTATTTTATAACTGGAAGTTTGTGCCTTTTGACCCCCTTCACTCCTTTTGCCCCCCCCCCCACCGCTGTGTCCTGCAACCATTGTTCTCTGTGTCTGTGAGTTTTGTTCTGTTCTAGATGCCCCAGATAAGTGAGGTATTATAGCATTTGTCTTGCCCTGTCTGACCTATTTCATTCAGCATAATGCCCTTGGTCCATCCACGTTGTCACAAATAGCAGTATCTCCTTCTTCATGGCTGAATCCTATTCCATGGTACATAGCACATTTAAAAAATCCATTCATCTGTCATCGGACACTTAGATTGTTTCCATATTCGGCTACTGTAAATAATGCTACAGATGAACATGGCAGTGCAGTTATCTTTTCCAGTTAATGTGTTTGTTTCACTTGGATAAATATCCAAAAGTGAAATTGCTGATCCTGTGGCAGATCTATTTTTAATTTTTTGAGGAGTCTCCATTCTGTTTTCCACAGTGGCTGCACCAGGTTGCATTCCCACCAACAATACATAAGGGCTCCCTTTTTCCCACATCCTTGCCAATGCCTGTTATTTCTTTTTGATAATGGCCATTCTGACAGGTGTGAGGGGATATCTCATTGTGGTTTTGATTTGCATGTCCTTGAGCATGACTGATGCACCTGCTGGCCAGCTACGTATCTTTTTCGGAAAAATGCCCATTCAGATCCTTTGCCCGGTTTAAAATCAGACTATTTGTTTGCTATTGAGTTATATCTTCTGGAGAGAATACAGGGGTATGTATATTTATATATTTTGGAGAGAATACAGGGGTCCTCAATACCTTTACCCACTACAAGGGCTCAGGGAAAGAGTCAGTTCATAAGAACAGAAAGGTCTGGGGATGCCTGGGTGGCCCAGATGGGTAAGCGTCTGTTTCCAGCTCAGGTCAGGATCTCAGGCTTCCAGCTCAGTGGGCAGTCGGATTCTCCCTCTGCCTCTGCCTCTACCTCTCCTGCTTGTGTGCGTGCTCTCTGTCTCTCTGTCTGTCAAATGAATAAATAAGATCTTTTTAAGAAAAGAACAGAAAGTTTTGTAGCACTCCCCAAAGGAAGTGACTTTTATTTGAAAGAGTATGTGGAAATTCAAAATTAAGAGTGCTCCAGGAATAACCGAGAGTTTGGTGGTGAGCAAGAAGGGGGCTGGTCGCTCTCGGAGAACAACGTGCTAAACCCCAGGCCGTATTGTTTACCAGAGATAACCCAGCTAGGAAGAGCCCTCCTGGAGTTAAAACAAACTTCAAAGCTAACTCAGCCTGAATTGAATTGAATCAAACCGTGCAGCAATTTATGCCTCAAGGATTGTTGAAAACAATAGAGAAATCAGCCAGAAATTAGTGTCGACTAACAGAAGGAGGCAGACAGCTTCACAGAGATATCAGGAAGAGAGACAAAGAGAGTCTTGCTAAACCATGGTTATCCCGGGACTCGGCTCATGCCCCGAAGTGTGGCATCTTAGGAGGGACATCAGAGGCTCTGGTTGGATGGCGTGAATTAGATCTCAATAAAGTTATTAGAAAAGTAAGACAAGAGTGAAATCAACACTTTTCTTTTCCTCCCCTCAAACAGGATTTTAAACATGGGCCTCCAACCTTTCTTTTGTGTTTGTGTTTATTCTATTTGCACTTACCACAGAAGCCATAATGTGTGTCCAAAAAAAAAAAAGAGAGATTTTGTGACCATTTGGCCCATTTAATCTCCTTCCCAGTGTGCTTTGTGTCAGAGCTACTTAGACACCCGCCACGTCGGAACAGCAAGAACATCAACTGGAGAGACATAGGGCAGGTCAAGAGTGTCTGAGGAGGTTTGATTTTTCACTCTCTACCTGGTAGAGGTCTTGGTGCTTGGTCTCAGGCCTGCTTTGATGTCTCTTCTACATCTATTTAAGCTAATTGCATTAGACACACCCCACATTTAGCTCAGAAACTAAGAGCAACTAGCAAGCTTCATCTCTTTTGCCAGATTTCTTTCTTTGGAAGTCGCTGTTATACCTGAATGATAGAGACCAAATTTGGGGTCAAATTTTGGGTCAAATTTGGTATGCCTAGGGAAACAAACCATAAGAGACTCCTTTTTTTTTTTTATTAAAGATTTTTATTTATTTGACAGAGATACAAGCAGGCCGAGAGAGAGGAAGGGAAGCAGGCTCCCCGCTGAGCAGAGAGCCCCATGCAGGACTCAATCCCAGGACCCTGAGATCATGACCTGAGCCCAGGGCAGAGGCTTAACCCACTGAGCCACCCAGACGCCCCACCATAAGAGACTCTTACTGCTACAGAACAATGCGAGGGCTGATGCCGGGAGGCCAGTGGGGGATGGGCTAGATGGGGGACGGGGATTAAGGAGGGCACTTGTGGTGAGCGCTGGGTGTTGTATGGAAGTGATGAATCACTGAGTTCTACTCCAGAAACCAATATTGCACTGTCTGTTCACTAAAATTTTTTTAAAAATTTGGCATGTCCAAAATTGAGCTCGTCACCCACCTCCCATCTCCATCACCCCTGCTCCTCCTCTATTTCCCAGATCAGCAGGGCACTGAGCAAAAAAGCTGAGAGTCATCATGGACTCCTCCCCTCTCTTAGCCATGCAACCCCTCAGTCACCCGTCCGTCTAACTCCCAAACAACTCACATCTCTCTGTTGTCTTGTCTTTTCCTCCTGGCCTAGCTCAGGCCCTCAGGTTCTCTTGCATGGACCTTCATAGCCCGGTACCTCCTAGCTTATTCCCCTGCCTTTAGACTTACCCCCATCTGATTTTTTAAAAAAATTTATTTGTTTATTTGACAGACAGAGATCACAAGTAGGCAGAGAGGCAGGCAGAGAGAGGGGGGAAGCAGGGTCCCCATTGAGCAGAGAGCCCGATGCAGGGCTTGATCCCAGGACCCTGGGACCATGACCTGAGCCGAAGGCAGAGGCTTTAACCCACTGAGCCCCCCCAGGTGCCCCCCATCTGACATTTTAAACAGAATCAAATCCAAGTTTCTCAGTTCTTTAGCATGGCATAGAAGGTTCTTCATTACCTGACTCAAGTTTATCATCCAAGCTTTGCCCCTTAACACTCCATGCTCAGGCCAATCTCCATGCTCTTGACCATGCTTTTCCCATGCGATGGACTGACTTTGCCCATATTTTTCAAGCAGCTAAATCTCGATCATTCCTTCAGAACCAGCTCAGGAGTTAAGTCCCTGGGTAGCATTCCCTGACCTCCTGGTTGCATTCATTCCTCCAGCTCTTTACACACGAGTTCGCCTCTGTACTGTACCGAAAGTCTTCATCTCCTTGAGGCTTTCCCTGTTAGACCGCGAACTCCTTAAAAAGGTGGTCTACATCTTATTTTTCCTTGTATCTCTACTTCCTCGCACAGGACTTGGCCCAGAGGGTGCACTTACCATGTGTGCTGCAAGAGTGACTCCCAAGTTGTCGCTCAGTCAACATGTATCAACTTTAAACTTCCTGGTTCTGTTTTAAGAATGTATTTTTAAGTAATCTCTACACCCAACGGGAGGCTCAAATTTACAACTCCGAGATCACGAGTCATGTGCTCTACGGACTGAGCCAGCCAGGCGCCCTGAATTTCCTGACTCTTGACCCTTAATAATACAGCTGATAGTTGGTTAGCACACCTCCTCTGTGCTCCCATGGTGCTCCCCTACCACTGGGATCACCACCGTTTACTTTTGTGCGGCATTTTCTTGTTTATTTACTTTTCGGGCTCTTCACGAAGTGGTATCAGCTCCTGGAAACGAGGGCCTGGGTCTTGTCTCGCTTGCCTGCTGAATCGTTGGTGCAGAGCTGACACAGTATGCATGGCAGAAAGGACCCTCTGGGCAGGCAAGCAGATGTGAAAGGAGAGATGGTGCTGGGCATGCCTCATTCTTCTACCCCATTGCACCAACCAGATGGAGTGTGGCGAGACTGGCGGCATCGCTCTAGCAGAAGGCCTCAAGATAGAGGCACAAGCCCAGAGCAATGGAGGATGGCATCGACGGCGATTACCAGCGAAGCCAGAAGAAAACCGCGGCACGAACTCTCGATACGGTCCAGTTGCTGCCACAGAAAGCCTTTGAAAGGAATTTTCTTCCTCGGCAGCTCCTGAAGAGTTGAGAAGCAAGACAGAATCCAGAGAAAAGTAAGACCGTTCCAGAGGACTGTGTTGAGAATTGGACTAGTCATGGCAGAATGGGCATCAATGGTAACCAATTTAACTTCAAACACAGAATTTTAAAGGAGCATGCCTGTGGTCAAGCAGAGATGAAACCACAGAATCTTGAGAGAGTGTCAGTGTTCAGGTGTCGATAAAGGGTAAAATGCCTCCTCTCCCATGGTCCCTCTTCCACGTCCTCCTCCCTATTAAGGCCACACTTTTCCGCACATGAGCACCAGCAGAATTACAGGTGTCCCTCTAAGAACCAAGAAAAATCAGCTGACCACTCTTCCATGCTACTTGCATGAAGACACAAAGACATACTGAGTATCTGTCAGCGCCGGGGTTATGTGAGTCGGCACACACAAAGGCAAGCAAACTGTCATCCCTCCCAAACGAGCCAGCAGCAAAGGGAAGTGCTTTTTATTTGATCCGGCCCATGTTCACTGTCAGTTTGAACAAAAGAGGAGAAAAGCTTTGCCAGGGAAGAGACTCCTTTGTAGCTGGACTCCGGAATGTCTGAGTCCATTCGGCAACCCCCATCACTCTGTCACCCACCTCCTAGGCATCCCAACTCTAATATTAATTTCTGAAGTAAAGGTTGTATGAAACTGCTTTTGTTTGGGAAATTTCTTGCAAATCCAGTGATGACCACAGACACTGTAAAGCAGCTGTGAGCCTTAAATCCGGGTTTCGCTCCCTTAGCAGAAGGGAAGGTACGTGGACATTTGCTGAGTGTCCACTGCGCATCAGGCGCTGAGCTATGCGCTTTACATATGCTCTTTCCTTGAACCCTTGAAAGAACCTGTGGAGGTCGGCATTCCAATCCCTGTTTCCAAACAAAGCTTTCTAGGCTCAAGAAGAATAAAATAAGAAGAGTAGAAGTTTCCCCATGGTCACAAGGCCATGAATGGACTGGCCCACAAACCATACCTCACTTTTCCTTCCCGGACACTTGAGACCACTGCATCTAGCCATAGGTGATATGCCGCGTCTACGCGTCAATATTCAGGAAGATTATCAATTCGTGTGGCAACTGTTTTATGATGGCTTTTATGTCCACAATGCAGCTGTGACGTGGATTTCCACTAGCCAGAAAAGAGTGCATGTTGTACTACTTTAATCATCACAATGCTTGAAATAAATACTGCCCCTTCCCTCATACCTCAATACAGAGAGACAGCGATGCACCATTCAGTAAATGACACTGAAGGCCATTTAGGCTTTTACCGAATTCGTTGAACTATACGTCAAACACTGAATGAAGGGACTTACTAGGTGAATACAGTTAAAAAGCATAACTTCCCTGACAGGTTGCTGATGGCAGGTGTGCATAAATTCATGTAGGGTGCTATTAATTTTTAATTTATCATGTGTAGAGTCTGTACCTCCAAATGACATTTTGGGGGTCTCTAATTGGGAAGCGTTCCAGGATGAGTATTGGGGGGTGGGAGGGATATTCCAAACCCATACCTGTTCAGATAAATGGAGACATCATTAGCAATAAGAAGTAAGTGATCATGGCTTCTCTCGTTTTTCATAAATTACACTAAATAACCATAATGCTGCAATTTAGTGGTCCAAAGTTCATTCTATTCAGCAGGCCATCCATAGTCAACAGTTTAAAGAAAAGAGACCTGCTGAGAAAATAGTGGTCTAATCAGATGCCATAAAATCGAGCTGATGAGATGAGTCCTATTTCTTTTTTTGTAAGGGGATTCTAATGAAGCAATGCTCAGAGGGGATTCATAACTTTGGGCCCCCTGTTTCATTATTCAGGTCAGCTGTACCCAGTTCCAAATGAAGCTACGGAACCATTTTCTGGGTTTTGTGGGTGACTTCTTAAATCCCAGATTCCCAGCTGCCCAATTGTACATGCTGTCTTGGTTCTTAAGACGGATTTTGAGGAAGCTTTGGGGGAAAAGGCAAATCGAAGAGAAGAGTAATTGAATTCGAACTGAAAGATGGAGTCTCAAACACTAATTCATCAGATGCTGAAAGTGGGAGACAAGAGGGCTTCACCTGTGTACTGCGACACAGCAGCTCGCACAGCGACATCTCCACGGCTCAGGTGGACAAACACGGGCAGGCTCAAGAGGGGAGTGTCCACGGCATATCTAGCACATCTTCCTCTCTGGAAAGAGCCTGAGGAGGAGGGGAAGGCAGCGCGATCATCTATCTAACATCTGACAGGCCCTTCTGCCTCGAGAAATCATCGACCTGTCAAAATATAAGTATCTCCTCCCAGGGGGGTGAAAACAGCCGGTAGTTCCTAAATTTATTCCATTTATACTTTCCCACTGGAATAAAATTTCTCACAGAAATTATTTTTTTAAGATATCTTTTTAAAAAAGATTTTATTTATTCATTTGAGAGGGAGAGAGAGAGCACAAGCAAGGGGAGGGGCAGAGGGAGAAGCAGGCGCCCCACTGAGCAGGGAGCCCAATGCAGGACTCGATCATGACCTGAGCTGAAGGCAGACGCCCAACCGACTGAGTCACCCAGGAGCCCCCTTTTAAAGATTCTATTTATTTATTTATTTATTTGGGAGAGAGAGAGACACTGCTTGAGAGCAAGTGGGGGGTTGAGAAAGAGGGACAAGCAGACTCTGTGCTGAGCACAGAGCCTGTCGTGGGGCACAATCTTACGACTCTGAGATCACGACCTGAGCGGAAATGGAGAGTCTGATGCTCAGTGGACTGAGTCACCCAGGTACTCCTCACGGGAATTATTTTTAAAGCAACTCCAAGTGGTAAGTAGAAAATGCATGTATTTCCTTTTAGCAGCAATGAATAGATCAGGGATGTATTTTGAATGTCCCACCTTCAGCACCGGAAGCCAGACAGGGGAATCAATCAGTAGCTTCTGCCCCTACCACCTGGCTGTGTCTCACTTTCTTAGGGGAGAAACTGAGGCCCTGGAGAGAAAGGAGCTCAAGTCGCTAAGACTGAATGAGGCAATGCACGCAAAGTTCTTAGCAAGGTGCCTGGTATATAATGAGTACTACAATGAGAGCTAATGTTATTAGGACCATTACTATCACCATCACTGTCATTATCATAGGAGGAGGTATATCACTTTTTAATGTCCTTCTTAATATTTATTTTTATTTATTTCTATTTTGTTTTATTGTGGAAAGAACACTTAACATGCTACTTTTAACAAACGTAAGCATACAACACATTATTGATGACTATAGGTCCAATGTTGTAGAGCACGACTCTAGAATTTATTCCTCTTGTTTGACTGAAACTTCAAGCCCATTGGTTGGTAACTCCCCGCTTCTCCTCCCCGAGGCCCCAGCAACCACTATTCCGCTCTTTGGTTCTATGATCCTATTCTAGGTACTCCATGCAGTCATGCAGTATTTGTCTTTCTGTGACTGGCTCGTATCACTTTGTATAATGTCCTCCAAGTTCATCCATGTTATAGAATATTGCAGAATTTCCGGCTTTTTTAGAGAGCTGAATAGTATTCATTATACATCTGTACAACAGTTCCTCTATCCGCCCACTGATCAGTGGACATTTAGAATGTTTCCACATCTAGGTTACTGTGAATGGTGCCGCCATGAACACAGGAGGGCCAATATCTGTTCGATCTACTGATTTTAATTCTTTTGGACAAATACCCAGAAGTGTGATTGCTGGATCATAGGGAAGTTCTATTTTTACTTTTTTTGAGAAACCCCTATATTGTAGCAGTTGCATCATTTTGTCTTCCCATCAACAGTGCCCAAAGGTTCCAATTTCTCCACATTCTTGCCAACATGCGTTGTCTTTTGTTGTTTTGATAAGGGTCATCCTCATGGGTGTGAGGTGATGTCTCATTGTGGCTTTGATTTGTAATCCCCAGATTACAAACGCACAGCACTTCTTATATACCTGTTGGCCATTTGTATGGTCTTCTTTAGAGAAATTTCTATTCGAGTCCTAGCCCATTTTTAATTGGGTTGTCAGTGTTTTGTTCTGTTTGTTGTTGTCGTCGTTTTAACTACTGACTTAGTATATTTTGGAGGTTAATCTTGTATCACATATATGGTTTGGAAATATTTTGTTCTTTTCCAGAGACTGCTTTTTCTCTCTGATGATTGTTTCCTTTCCCATGTAGAAGCTTTCGGGTTTGATGAAATCCCACTTATGTGTTATGTTGTTGACTGTGACTGTGCTTTTGGGGTCATATCCATGAAATCATTGGCAAGACCAATGTCATGAAGTTTTCCCCTATGCTTTCTTCAAGAAGTTTTATAGTTTCAGGTCTCATATTTAAGTCTTTAATCCCTGCATATATAGTCAACTGGCAAGGGTGCTAACAATAAACAATGGAGAAGGAACTGTCCCGTTGACAAGTGGTGTTGGGGAAACCGAGAATTTACATTCAAAAGAATTTTCATTGGACTTTTATCTTTTTTGATTTGTTTTTTGACCCAATGACTGTTTAAGAGGTATATCACTTTAAATTTGTTGAAAGTTATATGAGATTTTTGTTTTTTAAGATCACAGTGACACTTTATGTGGCTGGTATGAGTTCACCAAAGTGAGATCAGCTTGTCTTGCCAGGCAAAATCCTTTCAATACAGCTTGATCCACCTTAACTAAACAGTAAAGCAAGTGACTAGTGAGCCATAGTTCAAATAAAGCAGATTTCTCTTCTGGATATCACATGGCTTAGAAACTAGGAATCAGGGGTAGCCCGTCTCTGGCCTCATTCATTAGTTCAGCAAACACTGGCTGAACACCCACTCACAATTGCCGGGCCCACTGTTGGATGCTGGGGGGAGAGATGTGCAAAACAGAAGCCCTGCCTTCGTGTAGTTTACAGTCCGGTGGAGGGGGAGTGAGGGGAAGGGGAGGAAGCAGACATTGAACTTAACCTACCAGAAGGTTGCATGCTTGAAACAATGTGCATGACCCTGAAATGAATATATCAAAAGGAAATCTCCCAAAAGAAATAACAGGAAAGCTTTCGGTCTGTCACTTCTAGATCCTGAGCCCTGGTGCCTATGCTTAATTATTTGCTTATCACTGAAGCTGCTCCTCAGTCTGACTTCTTCACCCAGAGGAGGAGGCAAAAGCGTGGAAAGAAACTCAGGGAGACCACTCCCACCTTTCCATGGCCCCATCTAAGGGTGAAGTTAAACACAGGGCACTTGTGAAACCCTTCTCCAAGTCTGTGCGAGTGAAGGAGACGCTACACTGCCCTCACTGGTGACGTGCTCTGGCCAGTCACCCTTTCAGCACGTTTTTATTGAGTCCCTACTAGATCCCAGGAGATACACCATGGTCCCAGCTCTCACAGAGCTCACATTCTAGTGGTTGCCCCTGTATGACCAGCCAATGGTGGTGCTCTCGTGCTTTGTGGACCATGCACAGTGGCTCATTTCTGCACTTAAAGATAAGAGAGAGCTAAATACAGATCGGGGTAGACTGGAGGTGTACGCCAGGCAGAGAGAACAGCAAACGCAAAGACCCGGAGACAAAAACGAGCTTGGAGTGCATGAGTGGCAGAGGAAAGGTCAGTGGGGTCAAAGCCTAGTGAGTGAGAGAAAGATCAGTAGCACAGAAGGCTGGAAAGGTTCTGGCTTATGTTCGTGGATACACAGTAGTACCATTGACGGGGTTAGGGACCATGGGCGGAAGAGGTTACTAAAAACTGCCACAGCTCCCTCCTCACTGCGTCATTTTACCTCACGACCCTCCAAAGACTGAGGTCATTAAGGCCATTCTCAACTAACAAGCAAGCTTTCAAAGTCCGTTTGTGAATCAACTGTTTAGAACCCAGAGTTTGCTGTCCGGTAAGGTAGTGCTATATGAAGCCAGCAGATGGGCTTTTGTATTAGAAGTTTAATTTTCTTGGACCCACACGTGTGGCTGGAGTAAAGCCAGACAAAGTGTCATCCTTGGAGAGGCTCTGTCAATGTCAAGGCCCTAAAACAGCCGTTGACATCCAACTGCTGCCTGAACTCGGTTAGTGCTCACCAAATATCAATGAGCTCCCCACATTCTGCAGACCCCTTCTAGTTGGGCAAAACCACGTGATTCGTTCAGGCCAATGGACCATGAGCAGAAGTGATAGGAGTCAATCCTAGGCCAGAGCACTTAATCACTATCAAAGAACTCTCTTTCTAGGTGACCGCCGAAGAGGTTATGTGTTCCTGATAGTGTAGCTACGTAGGACGCGTAGGACGTCCTAGTGTAGTACGGAAGAGGCACTTTCAGTCCAGGTCTCTGAGTGGATGATATGGTGCAAAGCCACACTGACCCACGTAAGACAGGTAGAGTGGAGCAGAGCGGAACGTGTGTCCCTTAAACCACTGAAATGGTGGGTAGCTCCCACCATGCAAGTTAGCCTATCTGGACTGGGACAGTGGTTGTCTCCCTCTGGGCTCTCTCCCACACACCACGCTCTAGTTGGAGGAGGAGTCAAACTGGCCACACATACTACACTCCCTTCAGATACCTGGTGAGGCTCGCCCGCCTACTGGCTTCCTCCACGGGCTAGTGTTTGCTCCCACTTCCTCCACTCCCCGGCCACTCAGAGGCATCAGCTCTAGATGGCTTACTTCCGCAGCTGGCTGGAACACAACGTCTCTGGCCCTATGCTGTCATCTCTCACCCACTTTCTCTGTCACAGATACGTGACCTGACTTTTTTGGTAGGAGAAGCAAAGGCCAATGGCTGTATTTTTTCTTTCCCTCTAGTTCACCATCACACCTTGCACTTAGTAATTTCGCAATAATGTTTGCTGCCCTGAGACGTTTCTGTCTGAAGAGCAACCATTCGAATCCTTTCCCTTTTCCGTGAACACCAAACCATTTCAATTTGCTTTTTAAAAAAGTTTATTTATTTATTTAAAGGACTCTCTACACTCAGCGTGGGACTAGAACTCATGACCCCAAGGTCAAGAGTCACAGGCTCTTCCAACTGAGCAGGCCAGGCTCCCTCATTTCACTCTGCTGTACCTTTCTTCCATCAACCCTAGAAATACCAAAACATTGTGACATGGAGGTACTGAGATTTCAAAATGGATAATGCTTTTCTTCTTCCTTGGAGACTCATCAGGACCACAGAGACAATCGAGTAACAAGTAACAGCTACAAGAGCTCCTCGGAGAAGGCTCCAGATACAAGGTGGGGTTTTCATTAATAGTTTCCATGTCATTTGCTCTCCCCACATATTAAAATGCTGCTGGTTCTAATTACTCATGTCATCCTTGTTATTGGCTTTATGTTTCTCTGTCCTCATAGACAAGGCAGGTCTAGATATTATCACAAGTGATAGGCCAAGAAAATTTGATTTATTTTTATTAGATATCATTTGTAGAACAATTCCTGGTTTTTATAACGTCCTTCCAAGTAGGGTGCTAAGTACTTGACAAGACCTGAGCAGTTGAAGTGTTTTAAGTTGAATTTCACATTCCTTCAGGAAGCAATGCTTTAATACCAAGTCCAGCAAACTATATGACCCATGGGCTGAATCCTGCCCCCTGGTCACCTGTTTTTTTAAATAAAGTTTTATCAGAATACAGCCATGCCCGTTTTTAAAAACATAATGTCTACAGCTGCTTTCATGCAACAATGATGGCAGTTAGGTTCAAACAACTGAAAGAGTTTCCATGTATCAAATGCCCAATATTTGCCATGGCTGTCATGTTCACTATGTCACACAATCCACATGGTCCCTCTCATGTAATAATAGCTGGCATTTATTGTGCTAATCAGAGTTTTGTTCCTAGTCTGGTGCCCATAAATTTGGATTGGAAAAGATTACAACTTAATTTCCATTAATTTCTAACTGGAAGCAATCATTCATTTAATTATGAATGTAGGTAACAAATCAAAGTCATATTAGCAATACCTGTAACTTTATTATCAGTAGAAATATCACAGATCCTTTAAAAAAAAAAGAGCAGCTATTTATTTATTTGTTTATTTATTAGAGGTGGGGGAGGGGCAGAGAGAGAATCTTAAGCAGGCTCTAGGCCCAGCACAGATCCCTCCACCGGGCTCGATCTCACGGCCCTGAGATCATGACCCCAGCTGAAATCAAGAGTCAGATGCTTAACTGACTGTGCCACCCAGGTACCCCATCACAGATTTTTTAAAAAAATATATTTATTTATCTTAGAGAGTCAGAAAGAGGGAGAGAACAGGAAGGGGTAGGGGGAGAGAGAGAGACTCTCCAGCAGACTCCCCTCTGAGCAGGGAGCCTGATGGTGGGGATGGGGCTCAATCCCATGATCCTGAGACCATGACCTGAGCAGAAATTAAGAGTCACGGGCTTAACCAACTGAGCCACCCAGGCACCCACGGATATTTTTACAGTACAGTGCAGTCACTGCAATGTCACAATACCATTTTGTTCATTATTGCTTTGAAATAATGGAAGATACTAGGCTGTTAAATCTTGTTATTTATTTAATGCACTCTTAAGGAAGCATGTATACCCCAAATTTGTTTTTAAAATATACTGATACCAGGGATCAGTTGGTTAAGCGTCTGCCTTCAACACAGGTCCTGATCTCAGGGTCCTGGGATGGAGTCCAGCCAGCGTCAGGCTCCCTGCTCCTCGGGGAGTCTGCATCTCTCTCTGTTCTCTCTCTCTCTCTTGATCTCACTCTTGCTCTCTGTCAAATAAATAAATACACTGGTACCTTTATTTGAAATAAATATTTTAAAAATACAAAATAAAAATACACTGATAATTTAAAAAATAAAATATGGTCCATATATACAATGGAATATTATGCCTCCATCAGAAAGGACGAATACCCAACTTTTGTAGCAACATGGACGGGACTGGAGGAGATGATGCTGAGTGAAATAAGTCAAGCAGAGAAAGTCAATTATCATTTGGTTTCACTTCTTGTGGAGCATGAGGAACAACACGGAGGACATTGGGAGTTGGAGAGAAGTGAGTTGGGAGAAATCGGAGGGGGAGAGGAACCATGAGAGACTGTGGACTCTGAGAAACAAACTGAGGATTTGGAAGGGGAGAGGGATGGGGGTTGGGTGAGCCTGGTGGTGGGTATTGTGGAGGGCACTTATCGCATGGAGCACTGGGTGTGGTGCATAAACAATGAATCTTGGAACACAGAAAAAATAAAATAAAAAAAAACACACGATTATCTTTATTTCATCATAACTAATTTCCCCTTTGTAATCTAAAGTATTGTATTTATGCATTTAAAAGTATTATTCTGAAAAGAGGTCCAGAGGCTTTGACTGCCAAAAGAAGCCATGCACAAAAAAAAACGGTAAGAAGCTCTATGCTGAGTGCATTAATTCGCTAAATACTCACAAGCACCCTGGGTGATGGGTACTGCGACCAGCCCCTGACCACCCGCTCTTTACACGAGACTACAATGGGGGAAAAGAGATTGATTAAATTGCCCAAGATCACACGGTTAATAGTGGAGCTGAGATTTAAATCCAGACAGTCTGAGCTCAGAGACCATGCTTTTCTTAGTCAATATTCTATACTGTGCTACCTTTATTGTAAGTGTCATTATCCTTACTTTATAGGTGAGAAAACCGATCCTTTTTATAAAGGAGGACGGTGGCAGCTGTTGTGAGTAGTAAAAAGGAACGAACATTTCTTGAGCACCTACCGTGCCAGGCTCTTTCATACACATCTTATTTTAGCTTCTTAACAGCCCTCAGCATTTGGGCTGATGAGTGAACTGAGACCTGACGGCAGGATGAGCAACTTATCCAAGGCCACACCCACCCCCCCCCCCACGCTACCTAATTAGTATGTAAATTACCTCGTGCAATCCTGAGGTCTTATTTTCATTCATGGGTGTTTCAGTGAAGGAAAAATATCGCAAGGAAATGTTCATGCCCTCTTTCCTACTAAAGCCAAAAAAAGTGTTCCTCAAAACAGATGGGCTACATCAGTGTGGATTTGCATGGTGCATTTTTATGAAAAATATTTCATGTGAGGTTAAAGAATTTCACAAAACCACATGTAAGCATTAAATTTAAAAATAAAGTAGTAGATTGATACTCATCACTGTGATGAATGTTTCCAGTGAAAATATAATCCTGGCAATGGATACTTGGAAGCAACACACACACACACACACACACACACACGTACATACAATCAAAAAACCTGACATCAACATAAAGATTTTTTTAAGGGAATTGCTATAAATTATGGTGCAAAACTGTTTCAAGGATTTCATGTAAAATGGTTAAACATCAAAAGTATGTTTTTGCTCTGTTACTTGGCCTGATTCCCTCAGTAAACTCCAAATCAGGGCAAAGCTTGAAGTATTTTTTATCAGCTACGATTTACAAGTCAGGGAAGGAGCTATGGATGGGAAACTCTTTCTGGGTAAGAGCCGCTTTGCTTAGATCTAAACTGCTTATACTCACAAATCACAGTGTCGTTCAGACAGGGCCTAAGCTTTTCCTTGGCAATGATGCTAAAGTCAGCCCTAGGAGAATGCAGAAACCCCACCCCCAGAAAGCCGGTTCATTAGCAGCCTGCGGGTTTCTGCTAGGAGAGCTTCGTTTCCCAAGGCTCTCAGTGGTCACAAACCACGTTTCTAATGCAACTAAAAGATTCCTCTTCACGGACACTTCATGATGCCGAGTGTGTCATTACGACAGAAACAAACAAAACTTTGTGTCTTCAGAAAGGAAATCTGGGACCTTATAGTCCAGAAATGAACACAACGGAATGAAATGAAATGGCCCGTATTTGAAGAAGCGCTTCAGGATTCTATGGGGCGGCGGGTAAGGATTTGCATTTGGCAGATTTCAGTCCTGGTTGCGCAACACTTAGCCCCTCTGAACCTCTGCTATTTCGTTCGTTCAGCGGCGCTGGATTCCAGCAGCACCAGACCCAGCCACTTATCCGTTCCATCCTGTGCGCCAGGTCCTGTGTTAAGGACGGGGTGATCGTGCTCCACAGTGCGCGTGGCCCGCGCGCGTGAGAAGAGTTGGTACCGGTAATGTGTGCGCGATCACCATCATTAACTTCATCGGCATCTCATCTACATCTTAGCGTCTCTGAAGCCTGTCCCTCTTCAGTCTGTTCCGTTTGCTCTATTTCTAGTACGAACATTGTTGATGTTTTCTCTAACTATATAAAAGATTTGTGACCATGTTCAATGATCTGGAAAACACGAGATGGTACACATAGAAAAATAAAACATCCGTAATCATGTTCACATGAGACAATGCTACACAGTCAGACTCGTTAGGCAAGAGCGAAGGGAACAGACACCCATCTGGCTGAACCACACGTCTCTGCCTGCATCCTTCCCTCCGTCCATCCAATCTGTCCCCCCTCCAACCAGCAAACGGGCAGACACTGTGCGGATGCTGAGTCTGAGAGGAGCGCGCCAAGGCGGGGACCCCAGGCGTCTGTGCTTGCCCCCCTCCGCCCCCGACCCACAGGATGCAGGGGTGGGGGGTGGGGGGGTGCCGGGGAGGGCCCCGGAGAAGGCACCGCCACTCCCCTCCACCTCGTGCGGCAGAGGAAGAGAGAACGTCTCCGCGGTGGCCGAACCCGCGGCTGGTCCGCTCCGCGCAGAAACCCGGGAGTCGGTCCTACCCCGGCCCTTCGGTTCGAGGGCACGACATCTGGAGGGCCCTGGCTCAGGCCGGGAGATCCCCTCTTTTCCAAGAAAAGCGCCTAATCTGCGGCCGCCGGCCCCCGCGGACCCCCGCGGACGCCCGCCCTCCCCTCCCGTGCCTCCTCCCCCTTGGCAGCCTCTCGCTCGCTCGCTCGGGACTGGATCAATGCAGCGGAGTGCTCTTTGCTAGGCCTCCGTGCCCTGTGATCGCCCAGCCCGGGGCTTTACGGGGATGAGCGTATCAATTCAGGCCCACTGAACTGTATTTCCCCGGCCCCGGGCCCGCCCCCGGCCTTTGTGCCGCGCCCGGCCCGCCCCCTTTGCTCACTCTCCCTTCATGCTTTGTTTGGCAAACACAAAACGCCCGGCCCAGCGGCGGGCCCTTTTCAAGCTCCGCGGCCAGCACTTGAAAACGCCGCGAGGCTCGGGTACCTGGGAACACCTCCGGGGGCCCGGCCGAGTGGACGCCGGGCCGCCCGTGCCCCCGCCGGGCGCGCCGGAGGGTCGAGCGGCGCCCCCCGAGACCGCCCGGGCCGGAGTTGGGGGCCGCGCGGCGCGGGCTTCCCCGCCGAGCCACCCCGGATGCCCCGGGCATCGCAACTGCTTCCAAGCACCGGCATTCCCTTTGAAAATCCGGGGCGCTTCGGGGGGGCCCCCTGGCCTCGCCTTTGTGTTTTAAATGGCCCAGAAGTTCACTTGACATAGAATTTAGAAGCCTGAGAACCGGTTTGGGGGATGCACCGGGAGCTCTAACTTCAACTGCCCGCGCTGGCCACCGAGGGCTGCAAAGGCTCGCTCTAGCTCAAGTGTAATTAATAATAATAGTAGTAATGATGATGATGGTGATGATGACGATGATGTAACATAGGTGGTAACGGCGGCTCCTGCTCCCCGAGCGCTCTGTGCCAGGTCACGCTGAGCGCTTTACAGCCCGGATCACATTTACCTTAATTTACTACAACCTGGTGATGTGATTAGCGTCCCTTGCGCTAACACGGAAGCCAAGGATCAGAGGGGCTGAAGAGCTTGCTCCTAACCCCTACCACGTAATTCCTCAGTTTAATGTTCTCTTTACTCAAGGAGTGGAATCTTCTCGCTCCTAACAAGAAACGATCCCCCCCACCCGGCCGCCCTCCCGGTCCCTGAGCAAGCAATGATCTGTCTTGCTTTGGCCAGCTGTCTTCATAGCCTGAGTTGAAGAAACCTTTTAGTTGTTGTCCTATAATAATTATGATTAGGGTCTCCACACTTTGTTGACGGTTCATGGTGTGCCAGGTGCTTAACTACGTGATTAAATGCATCCTGCCATTGGATCCTTACAACCATCCTCTGGGATGGGTTCTTTTTTTTTTTTTTTTTTTTTTTTAGATTTTATTTATTTATTTGACAGAGAGAGAGATCACAAGAAGGCAGAGAGGTAGGCAGAGAGAGGGGGGAAGCAGGCTCCCTGCTGAGCAGAGAGCCCCATGTGGGGCTAGATCCCAGGACCCTGAGATCAGGACATGAGCTGAAGGCAGAAGCTTAACCCACTGAGCCACCCGGGCACCCCTCTGGGATGGGTTCTGCTACTGTCTCCATCTTACAGGGAGGGTTGGGGGAAATCAGCAGGTTAAAGTAAACTTGTCCAAAGTCACACAGCCAGCAAAAACTCAGCTTGTTCTCCAAACCATGAGACGAGTATTCTAATTGTGTTTTAACTTCTTTCTTTCTTTCTTTCTTTCTTAGAGGAAAGAGCACACATGAGAGCAGGGGGAGGGGCAGAAGGAGAGGGAGAGCAGGCCCCACACCCAGTATGGCGCTGGACAGGGCACTCGATCTCACCGCCCTGAGAATTTGACTTGAGACAATATCAAAGGCCCGTCCCTTTAACTGACTAGCCACCCAAGTGCCCCTATGTTTTAATTTCTACAGTGGTTCAAAAACAGGCCTTTTGTTTTCCAAAAATTGCCTTTCTAGCTAACTGACAGTCACTTGTTAAGTCTCTTGGAATTACTTTTTTCCTTGAAAAGACTAACATAACTTCAAGTTGCAGTAGCGCTGAAGGGAAACAGGGAAATGGGGCTCCTTAGCTGGGTCAGTCCGCCCATCGCCAGGTGTCCGCTGAAGGCACAGAGAGTGACCCATGTCAGCTCAAATGTTTGACAAGTTTCCGTCTCATTTTTGTAGCCAGAGCACAGAACTTCAAGGAGGAAATAGGGAAGCTAGTTTGAGAATGATCTAGCACTGGAAGAGACTCCAGAGATCAGCTGCTCCAACTTTTCCATTGTACAAACGGTGAAACTGAGGCTCAGAGAGGAGTGGGACTTGCTGAAGCTTAAACAGAGGGTGACAGAGTCCCCACTGGGGCTCAGCTGTAGACTCCATGATAGAATTAATGTATCAGTTGTTAATTAATAGAACTAATTCCTGCAGGGATTCACTAGCTATCAACCGGGAGCTTACGGTGTGCCAGGCACACGACTAAGGGAAAGAGTGGTCAACAAGACAAAATTCCTCCCTTCGTGGAACCTCCATTCTAGTGGGAGAGACAGACAATGAAAAAATAAATCAGTAGCCAATCACAGCTGCGGTGAGGCCTATGAAAGTCAGAGCCAGTGGTTCTCTAAGAAGCTTTCATGGGAGGATTTAATTCACCCAGGAAGGTCACCACAGGCTTCTGTGAAGAAGCAGTCATTGATTGGTATCTGAAGGATGAGTAGATGACTTGGCAAAGAGGGGATGGAGAGAGCAACCACGTCAAAGGGAATAGCACGTGCCAAGGCCCTGTGGTTGCAGGGGTATGGCAGGTTTCAGGGACTACACACTCAGTTTGGTTGGAGCATAAAGAACAAGAGGAACATGGTATGAGACGGGGCCATCTCACACCATGATGGGGCTGGAGAGGTATGCATGTGGGGCCCCACAATGATGGGCCTGGTAAGTCCGGCTGGCAATGTGAGTCCTTACCCTCTAGTCACTGGGAAGCCAATGAAGAGTTTACTAAGCCAAGGGGTGATGTGGCTTTCTTAAACGATCACTCTGGCTTCAGTGTGGACAACTTATTGGGGAGCATAGTAAATTCTGGGAAACAACTAGTAAGCTATTGTACTTGTCCAAGCAAGAGATAACAAAGTCTTGGTCTATGACGATGATACTGGTTTTCTACCAACTGGTTGTTTGACCAGGGGCCGCTCATGGAACTTCTAGGATCCTCAGTTTCTTTATCTGCATATTGTTCCCAACACCATCTGTCTACCTCACGGAGGTGTTATAAGGGTGAGTCAACAGCGCCCTATAGAAAGGCAAGCCATTAACTGGCAATGACAATAGTCCAGGCCTAGTGGTATTCCATCCTAATTAAATATTATCCAGAAGTCTCCATCACCAGGTAATGACAAGGCAGAGCTGTGTCTTTTTTCTGGTTAAGTGTAAATATACAAGAAATGCTGGAATGCGTTTACCAGGAAAAATGTAAACCATTACAGATAAGGCTAAAGTGTCCCCTGACTTTCACCCCAAATCCTGGCTCCTCCTATCTCTTCTTACAGCAGTGTTTAATGACCTTGCTTGCAATTTGGCCTTTAGAAACACGTAATGATGATGCAGACCAGCCCTCTGCATCTGAATGCACCTAGAGGCATAATATTGGGGTCCTCTGGCAACACTTGAAAGAGGGCCCATCTCTCCTGAGGGCACCAACTTTGTAAGGACACCGGTGTTCACGGCTCCCTATAGCCCAGTATGGCCAAAGGTCAGTTGGAGTTCTGTAGGGTTCAATATCTCCCACTTGTACTTTAAAACAAGAAGTGGATTTTTTTCTGTACGTATATTGTACATCACTAAAAAGCTGGCTGTTCTTGCTCTAATGTACAAGTATTCTGTGCCTTAAACTTGATCATGAGATGTGCACGCATGTGGATCCAGCACCCAGGTCAATTTCAAGACACAGAACATTGCCAGCAGCCCAGAAACCCTACTTAGGTCCCCTCTCTGTGACTGTTATCCTATATAAACCACTATCCTGACCTGGAACAGCAAAGATTAGTGTTGCTTGTTTTTGAACTTTATACAAATGGAATAGTACAGAATCTACTCTTTTGGGTCTGGGTTCTTCTACTTAACATCAAGCTTGGGAAATTCAGCCATGTTCTTTGCATATAGCAGTGATTCATTCATTCTCGGTGCTGTATAGTGTTCCACTGTGCGAGTATCCCACACGACTTCTCCATCCGACCGTCGGACATCTGGGTTGTTTCTAATCTGGGGCTACTTGGTTCTACTATATTTATTTACTACACCTGAACTGGGTTTTTCAGCTCGAAGCTTCTAGTGACATGAGAAAAACATACCCACACAAACGAAGCTGATCATTTCACCCTCTCCAACTTAAAACCTGCTATTTGCCCCCTCTTGCCTTCCTCAGAATAAAACCTGAACACCTTAGCGTGTCACTCAAGGCCTTGCCCAAGGTATCCCCAAATAAATCTCAAGCCTCCTGTCTTACCACCAAACTCTAGCTACTCACTTCTCGTCACTCCTCAAACCAGACCCTTTCACGACTCTCTGCATGGGTGCATACTTTCCCTGTGATTCAGATCCTTTCTTCTGTACCCAGAAAACTTCCGCTATGTCTTCAAGGTTCACTGCCAATGCCGCCTCCTTTGTGAAGCCTTCAGGTGACACTGTTCTCTAGATTCCCCCTACAAGGGGTTCACCTTATCGATTTGTACATTATTTAACAAACATTGTATTTGGTGATGCCAACCACTATTCTAAGCTCTCTTAAAAAAAAAAAAAAAGATTTTGTTTATTTTTCTGAGAGACAGAGTGAGAGAGTGTGCACAAGCGCAGGGGGTGGGGGTGCAGGCAGAGGGAGAAGCAGGCTCCCTGCAGAGAGCAGGGAGCCCCACATGGGACTCCAGCCCAGGACCCTGGGATCATGGCCTGAGCTGAAGGCAGGCACTTCACCGACTGAGCCACCCAGGCGTCTCTATTTTAAGCCCTTTAAAAATATTAGCTCTTTGAATCCTCAAAACAACCCCTATGAGATAGGAAACCGTGAAAACAGTACTCTTGCCATAGGAGGAAACTGAGGCAGAGAGGGCTTAAAAAGAACTTTCTTCCTTATGGTAGGGGGCCATAGGTGTGGAACACGGCAGAACCTGGGGCCAAAGCCAGACAGTCCAGCCAGCTGCACCCTGTCCTACCTCGGCTCTCACTGAGGTGGTCGCGACCACCCTGCCCCAGGACGGGTCAGCTGGGGGACGCCCCAGTCTCCTCCAAGACACTGTCCGTCGTGTGCAAGTTACGGTCTCATTTCTCTTTGGGCCCCGAGAGCCTGACGGCGAGCTCACTACATCAACAATATGGTTGGTGTCACAAAGGGGAGGGCTTCAGAAGAACCTGGGGATTGCGAGGCGTGAAATACAAATGGGTTTACTAAGCGATTAACTCAGGAAGACGTTAGCCCAGGTATAAGGGTGATAGGGATTGAATAAGATCATGGGTGTAAAGTGATCAGCGGAGCGCCTGGCACGTGGCAAGTGCGCGTAAATGTTATTTCACACCACGCAGCTCACATTTAACAAGCAATTACCATGTGCCAAGCGCTACACTAAGTGGTTTATTTAACTAATTTAATCCTCATGTTAAGGCTATAAAGTCAGTACAATTGTCCCCGTCGCATTGGTCAGGGGCTAAGCAGTAAAACAGAGACCACTTCAAGTGTCACGGGCAGGGGGAATTAATAGAAGGAATCGGTGGGTGACGCAGGTGAGGGAAGAGCCGACAGACCCGGAAGGACGAAGCGACCACCTGGATGGCGGCAGTGGCGGGGAACTGAAGGGACCCCGGGAGGCCGGTTTGCTACAGAGCCTGGGGGAGGAGGTGCCCCGCGGAGGCTGGAAGCCCAAGCACCGGCGCTGGGACAGGGGAGGGAGGAGCCTGGTTGAAAGCAGCCCTCCAGGGTCTCCCAGAAACTGCGGGGATGGGGGTCGGGGGGGGGGTGTGGAGCCTGAGACCCGGGATTTTTAGCGCGAAACCCAGCAATCCTGGACAACCTGGGGCAAGTTGGGCGCCCTGGGACCCGGGGGAAGAAGGCAGAAGAAATCTCGCGGCTTCGCCCTTCCTCTTTCCTCTCGGTCTCCAGCTCGGACCTAGTGGGAGGTCATTCTGGGAAACATCCCGCAGGGGTCAGTCCCCCTGCCATGCGCAGGCAAACAGCTGGGAAGGGGCTCGAGGGGCAAAAGGCCCCGGGCGGCACAGCTGCATTACAGGTAAAGAAAAGGTAAATAAAGGCAAGGAAAGCCTTTGCAGCCTGGATCCTGGAGTAGCGCTGATCTGCAGGCTTGGGCTTGCGCCCGCTTTGCACCACACAGGGTCCTCTTAGCCCTCGAAGGGCTGTGATTATTCCACGAGCATGTCACCTGTGCCCTCAGCCTCTGGTGCTGCCCATTCCCTTCCCACAGGATGTGAAATCCAGTTCTGCGGGGTCTCAGGCTGGCCAGCCCTCGGCACCAGGGCTGCGGGGCACGGGGGTGGCGTTCCGCTAGAGAGTTTGTGCCCATGTAAATTGACTGCATCGCTAAGAGGCCGTTTAGTTCAGCTGGTGTTTTATTTTCCTAGCAAGCCTGTCTTGATGAAGCAGGCAGTGCACTGACCGACTTTCCCGCACAAGCACCTCGTCTTGTCCTGGACCAGCAACAGACACTTCTAGAATGGCTACCAGTCCTTGGGCCATACTTCGGTTAGTGTTGTCTTTGGAGAAGCAAAGAAGTGGAAAGGTAGAGAAGAAAAACCCCAGATCAGGGCTTGAAATCGACTTCTGTGGCTGTGTGGAAATCCCCGAACCCCTCTCTTAGGTCCGTTTCCTCCTCTGTCAAATGTACCAAACCCGGCTGCCCTGTGGGCCACACCCGCCCTGTCACTGTCACTCCACTTCCGCAGGACGTTTCCTTCACTGTCGGGCTGAATCCATGATCGTTTAAGAGAGGGGATTTTATGAAGGGGCACGTGTACCCCAATGTTTATAGCAGCAATGTCCACAATAGCCAAACTGTGGAAAGAGCCTAGATGTCCATCAACAGAGGAATGGATCAAGAAGATGTGGTATATATACACAATGGAATACTATGCAGCCATCAAGACGCCCCGAAATCTTGAATTTGCAACGATATGGATGGAACTAGAGGGTATTACGCTGAGTGAAATAAGTCAATCAGAGAAAGACAATTATCACCTGATCTCACTGATACGAGGAACTTGAGAAACAAGACAGAGGATCATAGAGAAAAGGAGGGAAAAATGAAAGAAATTGAAACCAGGGAGGGAGACAAACCGTAAGAGACTCTTCATCTCAGGAAACAAACTGAGGGTTGCTGGAGGGGAGGGGCAGGCGGTGGGAGGGAGGGGGTGGCTGGGGGATGGGCATTGGGGAGGGTTTGTGCTACGGTGAGCGCTGTGAAGTGTGTAGGACTGATGATTCACAGACCTGTACCCCGAAACAAATAATACATAATATGTTCATTAAAAGGGGGGATTTTATATCCTATACCAGCCATAATACTTGGAGTGGGAAAGCACAGAACTATAGGGACAGGGCCACGCTCAGGAACAGAGGCCACCGAGGAACAGAGAGAGCTCTCAGAAGGGAAAGGCTGGCACCAAATAACCCTCCTGCACTGGTCTTGTGACAAACTCTGTGTGTGTGTGTGTGTGTGTGTGTGTGTGTGTGTGTGTGTGTGTGTCGGGAGACAGGGTAGGGTTAAGACAATGGAGAGAAGAATGGAGAGAGTGAGGAGTGGGGTGGTTGCCCGAGAGACTTGCCCAAGGGAAGGAGCGGGCAGGTGAGATGACTGAAGGGGACGGGTTCAAAGAACCCTGGGGGGTCCCTAGGTGGGCAGGCCCACCGATAGGAGGATGCCACGTGCAAGCGACAGTGGGCTATGCCGAAGAGTCAGTGGAAGTGGTAAGAAGGGTGTGCCTGCCCGAGCTCACATCCTAGCAGTGACACAGCGTTGGGAGCCAAATTCGCCTGTCTTCCCAGATGTGGACGTGGCTACCGTGGCCTACCTACCTCAGCCAGGAGACTGGGTGAGGGTCAGAGCCGCCCATGGGCACCTGTGTGTTCACTCTCAACAGCTGCCCCCTCCTAAAGAGCAGTTTTGTATTCTTCTGGTCAGAGGCCAGTCCTCCAGCTGCCATCCTGGGAAGGGACACGGGTCATTAGTGAAGACAGAAGGGGACAAAAGGGACCCTCTTGTGTCTCTAGATCCTGGACCTCCCTAGCTGTTCCACTGGGCACAGACGTCTGTGAGCTCTGTAAACCATGTCTGATGGCCAAGGAGGGCAGCGGGCTGGGCTGGGAAACCAGGATTCTGGCCAGCACTGTCTGCACTGGACTATTGCCCAGGACGGATCCCCCTGTCCAAATCCGCACCAGGGGAATGTCCAGTGGCAGATCCAGGGATCCCAAGCTCTCCAGGCCCATGATGTCCTCACATGAAATACACTGTGCCTGTTGTAAGAGGGCCCCTCGATCTTGTCCGAAGGCCAGATGTTAAAGCTGGCATCTTGAGGCTGTAGCTAGAGAAGAGTGTTCTTGGGGAGCCAACAGCCCATCTGGGCACAAGGAATATGCTCGAAGTTTTGGGGAGTTCTGGTGACGGACCCAGCACGTCCTGTTGCTCTGATAGATCTGCTCCATTTGCTGAGATCCCAGGAAGCTCCCATGGAGAACTCCAAGTCCTTGGGGTTCAGACCTCAAACAGAGCTTTCCAGCCCTTTCTCTGCGATATTCCCCTCACTTAGTCTCTCTTCTCTTCTTCCAGCTCTTCCCATTGGATGCCCAGTGATCAGCAATTCTGGAGGCTCACCCCACTCAGTTCCCTAAACTGGTCTCCTCCCTGCCGGCACTGAACTTGTTTCCGAATTTAGCTCAGATCTGGCACTAGGCAGTTCTGGGAGGGGCAGGAGGGCCCTTTCTGGGCAGCATACGGACTTGACAGCTCCAGAATCCCATGCCTCCTATTTTCGTAGAGGCAACCAAGAACGGCAGCGAATGTAGAAGCAACAGCTCTATTCACTTGACACGGTCATAGACAAGACATTGGCTCGGCTGTGTCATATGCTGACACATGGCCAGCAGGGACCAGTGGACTGTAACAGGACAAGACTGCCTGGGAGGGACCAGGCGATGGAACCATCATTCTCTTGCGGGAGTAAGTGCTAAGGGAACGGGTCCAACTCTAGGTGACAGTGTACTCCAATGGGCAGACCATGGGCATCGGGGTAGGCTGAGGGTGGGCATTAGGGCTCCAGCCTCCAGCTTGGGACCTGAGAGAGTCCTAGGAAGCATGTTCCCAGTCTTCAAAGGCCAGGAGCACGAGGTCAGGGCAGTGTGGTGGAGCGAGCATTGGCTTTGCTTAGAGCATGACAGGCTTGTGTTCAAATCCCAGCAAAGTCATTTAGGACCCATGTACAATTGGGCAAGTGATAGAACCACTCTGAGTCTCAGTTTTCTCATCTGGCAAGTGGAGAAATATCTATATAATCTTTCAGGGTTAATTTATGGGGTTCAATGAGACGAGGTCTGTGAAAGCACTTAGGACAGGGACCAACATTACTATTGAAACTTCAATCAAATGTAGGAAGTGCTCCTGGAAGAAGGCAGAAGCCCAGCTATTATCACAGAGTGGGGAGGAATAGATTTTCTAGAAGAGAACATGGAAGCCAATCCCAGAACCCTGGCCTGGGGCTACTTATAGATTAGGCTTAGTCTTGGAAAGGAAAGGAAGATTTTAAGCAGAAATGTTACCAGATCAGATTTAAGGGGGGTCAGAACAAAAGTTTTGGAGCTGGGTTGACTTGGGTGTAGATCCTTAGCTCTAGCACTGAGTAGCTATGTGACCCTGGACAAGCTGTTTAACTTCTTTGGGCATCCGTAAAATTGGAATTATGATGCCTACTGTGTTGGGTTGAATTGTGTCACCCCAAACTTCATATGTGAAAGTCCTGACACCCAGCACCTGTGAATGTGTCCTCATAGGGAAATAGGGTCTTTGCAGATGATCAAGTAAAGATGAGGTCCGGAAGGTGGGCCCTATTTAATGTGACTGGTGTCCTGAGAATACGGAGAAATTGGGAGATGGAGACACACACGCAGGGAGAACACCACGTGATGTTGGAGGAAGATGAAGGTGGAGATTGGGATACTGTGTCTACGAGCTCAGGAATACTAAAATGTCAGCAAACCATGAGAAGCTAAGAGCTAGGCCTAGAACAGACCTCCCCCCACCCCCGCCCACAGCTCTCAGAAGGAGCCAATCCTGCTGTCACCTTGATCGTGGACTTCCAGCGTCCCAAACTGTGAGACAATACATTTCTGTTGTTGAAGTCCCTGCTTGTGGCACTTCGTTACAGCAGTCCTGGAAAACGAACAACCTACCTTAAAGGATGATTACAGATCATCTAGGTTTATCATCATGATTACAGCATCATTAAGTGGTGGCTATTATTAGTGTTGTTATTTCCTTCAGCTGCTTAACCAGATGTGGCTGGGCAGCTCCTGAGGACAGTGAGTTGTGGAGCAGAGGCTCTGCGGTCCCACAGTTTTGTTGCCATGGTCAGGTCACTCAAACCCTTGACCATCGGGTTCATTAGTTGTAACATGGAGGAAAGAATAGGAACCATCTTCACAGGGTTGTTGTGAGAAACGCATGAGAGGAAGCAGGTAAAATGCTAACTCAACACAGTGCCTGGCACATGAAAAACACTCATGAAATGATACTATTGTTACTATTATTGCCACATTATTATATGCAGTATGGCTCTGTAGACTCAAGTGTTTTGTCTTCTGTGCGAATGAGTTCTCTTTCCTCTTAGCTCCTGCACACCACTCCCTGACGGTTCATTACGTATTACCTGTGGGCTGCTTCGGCTGTCCCTCCCCTTATTCCAAGGAGACCGAAAGCTCTATGAAAGCACAGGTTATGCCTCATTATTTTCCTGCAATGCATACAGCCCCTAAACACAATGCTAGGCCTTTTGTAGGTGCTCGGTTGTTGCTTACTCAGCAATTGTAAGTGTGCCCAGACTTTGAGTTACCCCAACTTAAGGGATAGATTTTTAACGATCTATCCATATGCCTCGTTTGATGTCCCCTGTCCAAAGCAATAATGTTCTACTGAGTACTGCTAAAACCATTTAAGCACCACCCCATGTATATATGTTACAATTAATAAATTTCTTTCTCAAAAGAGATTAGATAATTGTTTTGTAGAGAAAAGGAGGGGCAGAGAGAAAGAGAGAATCTTTTTTGTTGTTGTTGTTAGATTTATTTCTTTGACACACACACAGAGAGAGGACAAGCAGGGGAGCGGGAGAGGGAGAAGCAGACACCCCACTGAGCAGGGAGCCCCACGCAGAGCTCTCTGGGATCATGACCTGAGCTGAAGGCAGGTGCTTCACCAACTGAGCCACCCAGGCTCCCCGAGAGAGAGAATCTTTTTTTTTTTTTTTTAATTTTTTATTTCTTTTCAGCGTAACAGTATTCATTGTTTTTGCACCACACCCAGTGCTCCATGCAATCCGTGCCCTCTCTAATACCCACCCCCTGGTACCCCGCCCTCCCCCCCCCCCGCCACTTCAAAACCCTCAGATTGTTTTTCAGAGTCCATAGTCTCTCATGGTTCACCTCCCCTTCCACTTTCCCCCAACTCCCTTCTCCTCTCCATCTCCCCATGTCCTCCATGCTATTTGTTATGCTCCACAAATAAGCGAAACCATATGATAACTGACTCCGAGAGAGAGAATCTTAAGTAGACCACGCACCCAGTGTGGACCCCAATATGGGACTCGATTTCATGACCCTGAGCTCATGACCTGAGCTGAAATCAAGAGTCAGACGCTTTAACCAACTGAGCTACCCAGGTGTCCCTTAGATAATAATTGTTAAATATTGATTCTGTAGATTAAAATATGTGGGTGGGTAGAAGAAATGGACTGAAAAGATGGGTATAGGACCAGATTGTGAAAGCTTCTGTAGTTGGTTCATGCCAAGGAGTTAAGATTATGTCTCCTTGTGGAAGCTGGAGGATCCTGCTTTCTCTGCAGCCTCTCCAGTGAGCTCAATTTCCCTCTTTAGCAGATGGCCTGGAGGCAGGATCTTTTTTCTAGCTGTTAATTGCTGCTTCAAACTATTATTCTCTACCCTGCCATCTTCCATTCATTAATCTACTTCCTGGTCACTTCCCAAAATTTATTGAAGACTGTGGGCCCTGACTCTGGGCTTCCCTTCTACCCCACACTTTGTCCTTCTGATGGGGGATTTCAGTGCCCATGGTGACAACTCACTTGCCACCCTAGCTGTTCATTCTCCTGACCTCATCTGCAGTGCCCTTCCCTACCCTCCAGCTGAGCCAAGCGTCCATGGCCATAGCCACAGGCTTAGTCTGTTCCTCTTTTTCTAGTTGAGATGTAAAATTAGATTGTCTCTGATCTTTATTTTTTCTTAATACCGGCATTTATCACTATAAATTTCCCTCTTAGAGCTGCTGTTGCTGCATCCTATAAGTTTTGTTATGTTGTGTTTCCATTTTTGGTTGCCTCAAGATATTTTTATCTCCCTTTTGATTTCTTCTTTGATCCATTGGTTGTTCAAGAATGTGTTGTTTAATTTCTACAAATTTGTGAATTTTCCAATTTTCTTCCTGATACTGATTTTTAGTTTCGATCATTGTGGTTAGAAAAAGGTACTTGATAGACTTTCTATCTTCTTGAAATTGTTGAGGCTTGTTTTGTGGCCCAGCATGTGCTCTATCCTGGAGAATGTTCCATTCTAATCTATACATTAGAAGAATGTATAAATTCTTCTGTTGCTAGATGGAATGTTCTGTATATGTCTATTAGGCCCATCGGTATAAAGTATATTTTAAGTCCAATATTTCGTTATTCATTTTCTGTCTGGATGATGGGGCCATTGTTGAGAGTGGGGTATTGAATTCCCTTATTATTGTGCTTTTGTCTCTTTCTCTCTTAAAATATGTCAGTGTTTCCTTCCTATATGTAGGTGCTCTAATGTTGGGTGCATATACATTTACAATTGCTATAGCCTCTTGATGACTTGACACTTTTATCATTATATAATCACCTTCCTTGTTTTTGTCTTTTGTTACACTTTTTGATTTAAGGTCTATTTTGTCTAAGTATAGCTACCCCTCACTCTCTTTCTGTTTCCATTTACATGTAATATCTTTTTCCAACCCTTCGCTATCAGCCTATGTGTGCTTCTTAATTTTTTTTCACAGATGACACTGAATGGGGGCACTTTGATTAGACACATGGGAAAGGGGAGGGCTCACCTTGGGGTGTACACTCTTGGGGCCCCACACAGGTGCAGAGCTCTGCTGCATCCTCTTCATCAGCTCTTCATTCTGCATAGACAACTCTGTTAACTTTTTGCCTATCCACTCATGGATGTCCAGGTACTTGGAGACACAGCAGTCCAGGTACACAGACTTGCCTTTGGACAGCTCTGCTTCCTTGTAGTGCATAGGTGCACACTTCCAGTGGTAGGCACTGTTCATTCTCCTGTACATATCAGCCATCATCTCTCCCTCTACCTCTGTAGCCAGCTGCTGGGCCCTGAGTGGATCTAACTCAGCCCTGAACCATGGAAGAGATCTCCTTCTGGCCTCTTAGTCCACAGCTTGGGGCCAGGCATATTGACTGCTGCTGTTCCTTAACTTCAGGCAAATACCTGTGCTTTTTAATTTTTTAAAAAATATTTATTTATTTAATTGAGGGGGGAGGGGCAGGGCGAGAGGGAGAGAGAAACTTAAGCAGACTCTGTGCTGAGCACAGAGCCCAATGTGGGGCTCAATCTCACGACCCTCAGATTACAACCTAGAGCTGAAACCAAGAGCGGGAAACTTAATCATCTGCACCAACCAGGTGCCCTGTGCTTTTTAATTTTTAACTAAAGTACAGTTGACATATAATATTGTATTAGTTTCAGGTGTATAACAAAATGATGCACATATTACAAAATGCTCACTATAATAAGTATAGTTACAAAGTTATTATGATATTATTGACTATATTCACTATAATGTACTTTTCATCCCCATGACTTACTTATTTTATAACTGGAAGTTTGTACTTCTTAATCCCTTTCACCTATTTCACCTATTCCCCCAACCCCTGCCCTCTGGCAACCTCAGTCAATGTGTCCTTAAAGCTGAAGTGAGTCTCCTATAGGCAGCATATAGTTGGGTTTTGTTCTTTTGTTTTTATCCATTCAGCTACTTTATGTCTTTTGATTAGAAAATTTAACCCATTTACATTTCAAGTAATTATCAATAGGTAAGGACTTACAAATACTATCTTATTATTTTATGGCTTTTTTGTATTTCCTTTGCTCCTTTCTACTCCTTTTACCATCTCCCATTGTGAATTGATGATTTTCCATAGCGGTACACTTTGTCTTTTGTGTATATACTTTTGCTTTTTGGTCACTATTAGGCTAACATAAAATATCTTATAGCAATCTATTTTGAGCAGATAACAACATAATCTCAAACACATTAAAAAAAAAAAACTCTGCATTTTTAACCCCCCCACACACTTTATGCTATTGATGACACACTTTACATCTTTTTATGTGGTGCACCCATTGGCAAATTATTGTAGCTACAGCGATTCTTAATATTTTTTTCTTTTACCTTTTTTTTTTTTTTAAAAAAGTAGGCTCCATGGAGTTTGAACTCACAACCCTGAGATCAAGAGTTCCATGTTCTACTGATGGAGTCAGCCAGGCACCCCTGCCTTTTCACTCTTATACTAGACTTAAAGGTGATTTATGCACCACCATTATAGCATTAAAGTACTCTGGATTTGCTTATATACTTAACTTTAACAATGAGTTTTATACTTTCATATGTTTTCATGCTGTTACTTAGGATCCTTCCAATTGAAATATAACTCCCTTATCATTTCTCATATTCCAGGTCTAGTGGTGATGAACTTCTTCAGCTTTGTTGTTTGGGAATGTCTTTATCTTTCCTTCACTCCTGAAGGACAGCTTTGCTGGGCATAGTATTTTTGCTTGGCAGTTTTTTTCTTTTAGCATGTTGAATATATCATCCCACTCCCTCCTGCCTTGCAAGGTTTCTGCTAAGAAATCCACTGATAGCTTTATGAGGTTTCCCTTGTATGCATTGAGCTACTTTTCTCTTGCTATTTTCATAATTCTCTTTTTCTTTGATTTTGGACAATTTGATTATAATGAGTCTTAGGGTAATCTTTGAGTTCACCTTGCTTTGAGTCCTTTAAGCTTCATATATCTCTGGATGTTATATCCCTCCCAAGATTTGGCCTGCTCTCATGCTTCTCCTCTTCTCCTTATGGAACTCCCATAATGCCATATATTCATTTTATTGATGGTGTTTTATAGGTCCCATATGCTTTCTTTATTCTTCATTCTTTTGTTGTTGTTGTTCCTCTAACTGGCTAATTGCAAACATCTTGTCTTCAAGTTTGCTAATTCTTTTTTCTATATGATCATTTTGGCTATGGAATTGCTATTGAATTTTTTGGTTCTGTGGCTATATTCTCCATCTGCAAGATTTCTTGGTTTAAACTTCTTCAGATTTCTCATTTTTTTTTCATGCAGTGTTTTCCTGATTTTACCTAGGTGTCTCTGTTCTCTTGTATCTCATTGAGCTTCTTTAAGATGATTGTTTTGAATGCTTTGTCACCAGTTCACAGACCTCCATTTCCCTGGAGTCTGTTACTCAAGCTTAATTAGTTTCTTTTTGTGGTGTCATGTTTGCCTGATTCTTCCTGATCCATGTAGCCTTGTGTTGGTGTCTTTGCATTTGAGAGAGCAAACCCTTTTCTAGTCTTTGTGGACTGGTTTTGGCAGGTAAAGATCTTCCTCTGATGGGCCTCTGGGCTGATGGTATTGCCTCTGGGGTAACAGACATGTGAGGTTGGAACCAGATCACATGGCTGTTAACTGGATCCATGCTGGGGTTCTTGGTTTGCGTACTTGTTACCAGGGGCTTTGGGTGGGTGTGGATCCTGATCTCTAGTAGGATGGGATTACTTCTAGGACGTTGGTTATTATGACTGGTGCTGGGACAAGGGTACATTTCAGGGTCCACAGTTGAGTCAACAGACTGTGTGCCTGTTACCATGTGCACAGATGGATGTGGCTCCTGCTGGGTCCCTGGCAGGGCTCTCTGTAGGTCACTGGGTGGGTCTACTGGGTGGGGCCCTGTACTGAAGCTGAGAGGGGCTAGAACTTAGTCACAACACTTCAGGGCTCACTGTTGGGACCAAGGTCTTTAGGCGCACCTTCAGGGACATGGATGGGTGTGTCTCCTGCTGGGTTCCTGGGCAGGCAGGGCTGCTTTTGCACTTTGGCAAAACAGGGCTAGAGCTGGGTCACAGGGCTGCTTTAGGATTTGCAGTCAGATTCAGTTTGGCAGGCTTACCTTTGTGAGCACAGAGAAGTGTGTCTCCTGCCAGGTCCCTAAGCAGGCAGGCCAGCTCCCAGACTACAGCTGAAAGGGGCTGGGGACAAGTCACAGGGCCACCACTTCAGGCTCCACCATCAGATCAGGTCACTAGGGCTGCTTCCAGTGGAACTTACAGACGTGTCACTTGGCAGGTCCCTGGTCAGGCAAGACGGCTCATAGACCATGGCTGGGAGGGACTGGGGCTGGGTATAGTCCTGCCTGAAGATCTGCAGCTGACAGAGATCAGCAGACCTGTTTTGGAGACAAAGATGTCTGTGTCTCCTACCCAGACCCTGGGCAGGAAGTACTGTGCCTGGGCTGTCACTGGGAGAAGCTACAGCTGAATTATAAGATGTTTTTAGGATCTTCAGTGAGACAGAAATTGGCAGGCCTACCTTTATGGGCTGGGATGGACACGACTCCTGGTGAGTTCCTGGGAGGACAAGACTGTTCCTGGCCTGTGGCTGGATCTCTCAAAGCTCCCACAAAGGTACCCTTGTCCATGTCTGCTGCCAGATTTTTGTCACTGAGCAGAAAGATGAGCAGGAGACCTCCTACTTTGCCATCTTACTGACTTCTTCTCAGCATTTTCTTTCAAACCACTATCCTATTACCTCCACCCTCATTCTCCTTCACCCTCAGTCTTTTTAATTTAGAAGGAGAATTGGAGCTACCAGGTAGCTCAACCCCGTTCCCCTCTTCCCTACCACACACAGTACTTATGTTCAGCCACACCATTCTTTTCTATCTCATGGAAAAAGTATGTCTTATTACTTCTGAAAGCTAATTTCTTCCCTCGTATCCTGAATCCCTTCTCTGCTCCGTGACATTATTCCTTGTCTTTCCTACTCCTTTCAACCTCTCCTTGAATAACATGTAAGTATATTTAAGTAATTATCAATCTAAAAAAAATTCCATATACCTCTAAACAAAGACCATCTTTGAAATATGATTGTCTAGTTCCTTTACTATATTAAGTTCCAAGGTAACATGCTAGCAATCCTCAAAGGTTGCTGCTATATTCTAATAGTTAACTTTTGGCGGGGGAGTGGTTAGAATTAACTCCTTCCACTCAAGGAAAGTTCTACTTTACTCAAGAGAAGATTCTACTGGGTGTTTTCTTGTTAGTCAAATAGCATTCCCGGCAGAATCTTACCATCAATAGTTCAGTTAAACAAACATTTACCGAATGCCTATTACATGTGAGACATTGTTGATAGCTTCTCCCTTGCCTCTGTGTCAGCAGTGTAATCTGTATTAGGAAAACATTTTTCATGGTCTTTATCTGGCCAGTCCATAGTCTACACCCATAAGGATAATAATAGCTTTATTATTTATTAAGCTCTTAATGCCTTGCCCCATATCCAAATGGGCTGACTTGGAAATGTGGGAGAATTAGCACCCATGGGGGATGGGAAAGGATATATAAATGCCCATCCTACCTGTGTTCTGATGGGACACTTCAGAGGCATGTCATACTAGCCTTCTCAAAGGGGGTTCCCTGTAGGATTGAGCCCCCCTTGTCCATAGCAGTAACCTGTTCATCAATGCACATATTATTGGTTATTTTTTTCTCTTCTTGCCTCAGTCTTCCCAATTCATGACTTATGCTACGTCCCCAATAAACCACCTGCAACCTAGTTCGTCCTTGTTTCAGGGTCTGTTTAAGGCATTACCCAAATGAGTACTTACTATGGGCCAGGTATTATGATATTCCCTTCATAGTACTTTAACACAGTGTTTATACAATTCTTATACAGGACCTAATACATAGTAGGTACTCAACAAATGTTAGCATATAGTATATCAATCAGGGTCCAGTCAGAGACAGAAACCACATCAGTTTTAGGAACAGAGAGTTTAGTATAAAGAATTGGTAACTAGGGGCGCCTGGGTGGCTCACTGGTTTAAAGCCTCTGCCTTCAGCTCAGGTCATGATCTCAGGGTCCTGGGATCGAGCCCCACATCGGGCTCTTTGCTCAGCAGGGAGCCTGCTTCCTCCGCTCTCTCTCTGCCTGCCTCTCTGCCTACTTGTGATCTCTGTCAAATAAATAAATAAAAATCTTTAAAAAATAAAAAAAATAAAAAGAAAAGAATTGGTAACTAGGCATAATAAAATTGTTTCTTAGGTAACCAAAAAGGTAAAAGGAGAAGGGTCTAAAAGTGTCACATAGATAGCAATTTCAAGAAGCAGGAACCGTGCCTGGGGGAACAAAAAGAAGAGGCTGAAATTATTAAAACTTAGAGGATTAAAGCAGCGGCCCTGAGGAACTGAAAGTCAGATCTCTGAGATGAGGGCACTGCTTAGATGGTACCGCTGACTCTGAAACTGGAAGAGTGGCCCCGTGAAGCTGAGACCTTGATTTCTCAGGATGCTAGAGCTGGTGTCTCTGAGAGGGGTGTGAGAAGGCTGGTTCTACAAGTAATGCAAAAATGAAAAGCTGGATTCAGCTACTGCTTCCAGTAGGAACGGCAACCGCTGGAATGAAGGAATGTTGTCAGGGAGATATACATCAGCAAATAAAACCTCTGAGAAGCACCCAGAGAGGAGCAGATCCCTTCTTCTTGCTCCAGACTTGTAGTCTTCCTCTAGTGTCTCCATGGGTAGAGCCTACCAGAAAGCCAGCCGGCAAAAAAAGAAATGTGGTTTGTGGGGTCCCTGTCCCAGCATCACAAAGCAGAGTACAGATGGATGGTTTCAGGCTGAGAGACAATAATCTCATAACTGGTACACATGGTCTCCGCAACAATACTTTGAGGCAGGTACTACTATTATCCTTGGGTTTATCTCTTAATAGATTTTATTTCGTAGAGCAGTTTTAGGTTCAGAACGAAATGGAGTGGAAAATGTAGAGAGTTATATCCCTGGGTTTTGATGAGGAGGCTTAGACTGCAAGTGAGTAGTCCAAGATCATATAGGTAGTCAGTGATAGTGTCAGGGTTACAATCCAGGATGTCACTCTTAGCTGCTCACCACCTAAAAAATACCTGTTTCCTTCTCCTTTCACCCAAGCTCACATGCTCTTCTATGTCAGTGAAGTACTCTACAGCTCAGACCTTTCATGCACTGGGGTAGGACCACCTTCTTTTGTCTTCCCTTCTTTTTCCAAATTAGTGACTCTCTTCTGCACGTAGAGATCAGAGCAAGCAAATGAGATGCTTATCAGGACAGCACTCAGAATCTCAAATAGTTTCGTTGCCCTTAGTGTTCTGTTGGTCCCATTGATAGGCATGACGACCTGGTGATACCGTTAAAAATTCTGTTTGTACTTAATTGGCATGTGCCCTAAGTGGTAGGCAGAAGATGGGATTAGTGATCGTGATTGCTGTTTGCAACATTTGGTAAGGAGGAGAAATCCAGGTATATTCTAGTTTCCACTCCTGAAAGACCAGATGATTTTCCTATTCTGGTCCACCTTCCTCATGACAATCAGCTTGATCTCCATTGACATTACCTTCGTCTAGATCCAATTTCTCTTTCCCATCATTCTAAGTCCTAATGCTAGGTCAGAAGTACTGGAATTGAGTTTGAAGGGTACGTGTGGGGTCACCAGAAGGTCACTAATACCTCTCAGCATGTTGGGGAGTTTTGAGACAAGTGATTGTCCAATTGTAAAGCCAACACCTGATAGCCTTCGTGCTAGAGGGTGGAGATCTCTACAAGGAAAACTGCAGCTGGAATCCTTCTCAGGGGCTGCCCTTCAACAGGAAGTCTGGTTTCACTCAGCACAGCAATGTTGACTCTGGGTCTGGACAACTCACGTGTGACCACATTTTAGAGACTACAGCTATCATCATCGTCTGAAGTTGTGATATTTCATGGTGCAGGAGTTCTTCCTTCCTTCCTGACAAGTTGGAAGCCTTCTACTTGCCCAACTTTCCAAAGAGGTTATTTCCAACATGACAATTTGGATAATCTTGAGCTTGGTGTATGTCAGTCGCTGCTCTGAGGATCTGCCTTGTAGGAAGGACCTGGATGTCATAATTAAGGCTATTCAAAGATACTCAGTGATATGTGACTGACATTCCGAGTTTCCTAACTAGGATGAGTATTTGATGAAATTTATGAGTAGGACAACATTTTTCCCCTTATAGTAAAGCAACCTGGGCCATCCAGACTATCTTAAACAGTGCCCGTTAGTCAACCACAGGCATTTCATGGCAATGGTTCCCATCTCTAGCAGCCCACTATTAGTGCAATGTAGCTATGAAGGCTGATGCTTTAACAGCAAGAGAAGTGAACTTCCTTATTGTCTGCCACTCTGAGGTAAGTATTAGGTCCCAATACCTTCTATCCTTTCTCAGTATTCTCCCAAATCTTCACTAATTCACTTGATCAGGACTCAATCTTTCAGATCTTCACTTATAGCCAAACTCACAAGATGGGAACTTTTCTAGAACACTACAAGATTTCTGATATATTAACAGAAGCTAGATATATCATAGAACCTAGAAAAGCTAGATGGACTAGTGCCATAGTTTGAATCACAGGGCCCAACACTGAGAGAAAAAATCCTATCGATAAAAGCCAGGAACAGAAAAAAAAAAAAAAAAAAAAAGGTGGCTATAATTCTTAGCCATTACAGAACATCACGAATCAGGAGCTAGGAGGAACTTGAACAGAACAGAACCTAGTTGGGGAATAAAGTGAGGAGAGTTGGATTGTGGGGAAAGTCAGGATAATTTTGATCTGCACTGTCTCCTCCACCAATTCCAATGACATCAACTTTGAAAGTGCAGAATCCCTCGAAAATTCTCCTATTTGCTCTAGTTCTTCTCTGGTGACTTTAAGTGTTCCTAAGAAACAATATATCACTGTTTTGATTGCCCAATATAGTTCTTCAGGAGCTAACTCTTGTAATGGCATACTTCCTACCTTAAACCCTTACCATAGAAATGGTGGAAACCAATATTCAATTGTTGCTTTATTGCCACTGAAGGTTTGTAATGATATGTTACTCTTGGAAATAAAATAAAGGAAGTTCTCACATGGAAATGATACAGCAATAGGTGAAAATTTAAAGACTGAGTGTTTGATTTCAGTGAGAGAGAAAGAAAATACCTTCTCAGCTTCCCCTGTTTGACTATAGTTGACTGAAGTGGTATAAGATATTTACCGAAGCTCTACTATTACTGAGGAATATCAAATCACTAATACAGACACAATGACCTGTTTCTGGTAAGAAGGTCTGGCAATTACAGTCTCCTTTCACCCATAGAAATTTGATTTGAATTGCTGTACTTTTGGGGGGTAGGCTTGCTGTAACACATACCTCTATCTAAGTCATTTTTTAAAGTTTTTGACTTAGCAGCCATTAGATATTTTTTGGAGAGAAAAATAAATCTCCAATACTTATACACCATTGAGTATAAAAAATTGAGAAAAGGAGAGTTTACCCTCAGTTGGCCTCTACTGTTTGGCTAATTGCTCTTTTAAAACTTTCACAAATTTAACATTTGTAAAGTATTACATGAAGCAATAAGGTATTACTATGACACTTGAAATATCACAACATTTTTATTCCAGAATCTGAAAGTGTGTGACCAGCAAATACAAAATTATTCAGCCAAATTTTCAAGTATAGCTGGGAGATTATTAATAGTATTACTTACTGAGTACTTAAGTACAAGTATTATGATCCCATTTCACAGATGAGGTAATAAACCTATGGGGAGGTTAAATAATCCAAGGTCATACATCTACAGGGAAGTGACTTCTTCATGGAGACTGCCAGATAGACAACAAGCCCTGACCAATTCCTTGACTATACCCTCGTGAGACCCTAGGCAGAGGATTCAGATAAGCCGTACCCAGACTTCTGACCCCCAGAAACTGTGAGATAATAAATATATGTTGTGTTTTAGCTGCTAAATTTATAGTAATATTATTATGTGGTAATAGAAAACTAACATACCTAATAACTAGTATCCTGCCTAAATTCACTTAATACTTCCAATAGTTTTTTGTTGTAGATTCCTTTAAATGTTCTACATACATAATGCTCTCTGTTATGACTATTTTACTTCCTTCTTTCCAAATGTTTGGTTTTGTTTTCTATATTGCCTGTTTTCTTTTATATTAATTTCCACTCTTATCCTCACTATTTTTCTTCTACTTACTCTGGGACTAATTTTCTCTGCTTTTAGCTTTTAAGGTAGAAATCAGGTAATTCATTGTAGACCTTTGTAACCTAGGCATTTAAAGCTATAGATTTCCCTCTAACCTTGTTAGCTGCATTCCATAAATTTTAAAATACTGTAATTATAATTCAGTTCTAAATATTTCCCAATTTCCCTTGTGGTTTCTTTCTTTGACTTTTCAGTTATTTAAGGAATCTTGTGAATTTCCAACTATTTGGGGATGAAAATTTTTTTGGTATTTTTTGTTATTGATTTCTAGTTTAATCCTGCTATGTTCAGAGAACAGGCTCCAGTAGCAGGAGTGAGGAGTAATCCTGCAGATGCTGTGGTTGAGCAGTATTCCCTATTGAGACAACACTGGAATCTGTGCTCCCAGGCTAGGATACGCTACTGCTGGTAAATGAGAACATTGCGGGTGTTACAGAGTAAGTAGCAGAGCTGGTGGTAGAGCCAAAAGCAAAAGGAATGAATGTTGTCACCTGGTTTGACTGGCACCCTGGTGACCACAGCATTAGTAAGGTTGTTGGTACCCAGATCAAAAGCCCCTGCAATCACTGTAGATTATGTGGAAGCAGTATGACTCAAGTTTAATTTTGGTGCATTTATTCCTAAGGGAAATCTAGTTCCTCCTGGGGCAGGAGTTGAGGCAACTGATGCTGTGAAGATGAATCCTGTGGTCTGTGTAGCTGGGATTCGGTTACTGAGTGGGAAGAGGGCAGAAGAAGGTGTGCCTGCAATTGATTGAGAGGTAGTCTCCAAATTAAACTCTCCTGTACCACACGTACAGAAAGTAAACCTTATCACTGAAGTCGTGGCCGTTGTCTTTGTGGGGCCAAAAGTGAATCCACCTGTGGGGATAGCAGCACGTGATTTTAAAGCCTCGGAAGCAGCTTCTGCTCTCACCACCAGCAGTGCTCACTCTTTAGGCCCTAAAGTATCTTGGTAGGGCTTCAAGACTGCATAGGCACCAGAGAGGTGTGCCAGGGTGTGCCTGAACTAGAAAGAAGCAGCTTCATCACTGGGTAGCGCCCAGGTCATATGTCTAGAATTTTTTATCCAGTCTGCCTCCCACTTTACACAGGAGAAACTTAATGCTCAGAGGGAGAAAGTGACTTGCTCAAGGTCACAGAGTTGGTAAGCCCCAGAGCTGAGGCTGGAAATCAGATCTGCCATTCTAAATCCAATTTCACAAATGACAATGATTTTTGCATGGATTGTATTATCTAAGTCAGAAGGCAATTCAGAGAGAGTTATCAAAACAGTGTGGCTGAGAAAAGGACATAATCATCTAGGAGGACATCTAAGAATGACAGCACTCATTTACACAAGATTCAGAAAAATTTCACCTTTGTCTAAAAATTAGCTTTGTTACCTTCTATTCATATTTGATAAACTGGCCTGTGGGTTTATATCTCTAGACATTCGTCCAGGGTCCTCCTTTTCTCCACTATCCTGGGAATCTCTGAGATATTTCAACAGCAAGAATAGGAACAGCAACTTTAGGGTGGCTTTCATCACTGCTATTTCAACTCTGTGATTATCATGCAATTAATTGCAATCTCTTGTTCTTTAAAGGTTATGACATAGTCTTTAGCACCTATTTTCTTGTTATGCATCCAGAATGTTAGACCCCCATTTGGGGTCAGGGCAGAACTTTTAGGTTTCTCTCCAGCTAGCTGATGAAGAAAATGAAAGGTAAGATAACTTGCTCAAGGTCCCACGAGCAGTCAGCAACTAAGTCAAGATTGGAACCTGGGTTCCCCAATTCCAAATCATGGGCTCTGCCATCAGTCCAGTGAGAAAGTCCTGCAGACATTTTGTCTTCCTCCAGGGCAAGGTATGCATGTGCAACAATTTAATCTACCTCCAGCTCCACAAAGCCACAACAGGTCTTTCCTGGGCTGCATTATAACTTTCACAGATCCTAGGCACTTCTGCTTTTGTGGGCCCTTTCCTCCATGAAAAATATTAAAACTTATACTTCACTACTGCATTTACCACTGCATACTTTACTCCTGCATTCATAAAGATGAGTATGTTATATTTTATTCAAGTATTTTCTTTGATGTAATAGTTCAATTTTTTTCTTCCAACCTTAGAAGAAATTAAGACATTATCATTGGAGATGACACAAGGAAATGGAAAGAAATTCCATTCTCATGGATTGGAAGAACAGATATTGTTAAAATGTCTATACTACCCAAAGCAAGCTGTATATTTAATGTAATCCCTATGAAAACTCCAACAGCATTTTTCACAGAACTAGAACAAACAATCCTAAAATTTGTATGGAATCACAAAGGACCCCAAATAGCCAAAGCAATGTTTAAAAAGAAAAACGAAACTGAAGACATCACAGTTCCAGACTTCAACTTATATTACAAAGCTGTAGTCATCAAAACAGTATGGTACTGGCACAAAAATAGACACATAGATCAATGGAACAGAATAGAAAACCCAGAAACAAACCCAGAGTTATATGGTCAATTAACCTTTGACAAAGCACAAAAGAATATGCAACGGGAAAAAGACAGTCTCTTCAACATATGGTGGTGGGAAAACTGAGCAGCTACATGCAAAAGAAAGAAACTGGTCCACTTTCTTACACTATACACAAAAATAAACTCAAAATGGATAAAGGACCTAAATGTGAGACCCCAAACTGTAAAAACCCTAGAAGACATCACAGGCAGTAATTTTTCTGACATTGGTCGTAGTAACATCCTTCTACCTTAGATATGTCTCCGGAGGCAGGGAAACAGAAGCAAAAATAAACTACTGGGAATACATCAAAACAAAAAGCTGCACAGCAAAGGAAACAACCAACAAAATTAAAAAACAGAGTACCGATGGGACAAGATATTAGCAAAGGACATATATGAAGGACTTACACAACTCAACACTCAAAAAGCAAATAATCCAACTGAAAAATGGGCAGAAGACATGAACAGACATTTCGCCGAAGAAGACGTCCAGATGGCTAACAGCCACATGAAAAAATGCTCAACATCACTTAGTATCAGGGAATTGCTAATCAAAACTACACTGAGCTATCACCTCACACCTCTCAGAATGGCTAAAACCAAAAACTCTAAAAACCGATGTTGGCGAGGATGCAGGGGAAAAGGAACCCTTCAGCACTGTTGGTGGGAATGCAAACTGGTGCAGCCACTGTGGACAGCAGTAAGCAGGTACCTCCAAAAGTTAAAAATAGGGCACCTGGGTGGTTCATATGGTTAAGCATCTGCCCTCGGCTCAGGTCATGATCCCAGAGTCCTGGGATCAAGCCCAGCATAGGGCTCAGTGAGGAGCCTTCTTCTCCCTCTCTCTCTACTGCTCCCCCTCCTTGTGCTCTCTCGCTCTATCAAATAAATAAATAAAAACTTTTTAAAAAAAGTTAAAAATGGAACTACCCTACATTTCAGTAAACACACTGCTAGGTGTCCACCCAAAGAATATGAAAACACTTGTTCCAAGGGATGCATGCACCCCTATGTTTATAGCAGTGTTATTTACTATGGAAAGCAGCCCAAGTGCCCATCAATAGACGAACGGATGAAGAAAAGGCAGTACAGATATATACAATGGAGTATCACTCAGCCATAGAGAAGAATGAAATCTTGTCATTTGCGACAACATGGATGGAGCTGAAGAGTATGACGCTAAGTGAAATCAGCTGTCGGGGAAAGACAAATGCCATCTGATTCCACTCATACGTGGAATTTAAGAAACAAAACAGATGAACAAAGGGAAAAAAGGGAGACGAGCCAGAAAACAGGCTCTTAACTATAGAGAACAAACAGGTGGTTACCAGAGGGTATGGGGGGGCGATGGGGTGAAGGGGATCGGAGCGCACTTGTCTGGATGAGCCCCGGGTAATCCACAGAACTGCTGCATGACTACATTGCACACCTGAAACTCATATAGCGCAGTGTGCTAACTACACTGGAACTCAAATTTTTAAAAAAGACATTATCACTGGGCCCCTAAGAGTACTGTGAACCCCCTAGGCTCCGGGCCTCCTGTGCCTAATGCAGAAGATCACCCTGGATACGCTTCTGGGGAACGAGGGGCAGCAAGACGAGGAGGACTTGCTAGACCGGAAGTTCTTCTTCTGAGGTGCAGAGACTCCCGCAACTGAACCTGACTAACTGGCATTGAAAATTCTGACCACATGTAGAGGAGTGCACTTTTCTGAGGAGAGGGTGCATGGTTTACATTAGATTCTCAAAGGGTACCATGATCCAAAAACAGATTAAGAAAAAGAAGACCATCTGTCATGATGGCGGTGTACCAAGGAATCCAACGCAAGACTGTCTTGAGTTAACCCAACCTTTGTATTTCTATGGATTATAGAGGCGGTTCCCTAAGTTTCCATGCTCTTTGACTCGAGTATAGGTACTGCTTCCTTCTCCAGGACAGACAGACACGGGCAAATCCACGTCTCTGTACTAAAACAGCCCTGAAGGAATGGCCACGTGAAGAGAATTTTGGAGTTAGTATCCAGGACCCCCGGATTAAGCCTCCAGTCCATCCCCTTCTCCACCAGCTTCTGAGGACAGTGCTCTGCTTGAGAGAACTCACCCTGAAGCAGGACAGCTCCAAAGGCTATGAGCTTTGGCTGGGGGCCAGTGGCTGAGGGTTGGCCGAGTGCGACATCACTGGTGTCGCTGAAATGCCCTCAAGCCAGCCCGTGGCAAGTTGTCCTAAATTCCTCAAGAGAAGGCTCCATCAGCTAAAGTGCCACAATACCTTTTAGGAAGTTAATAAAGAACTGCCAGGGTCGGCAGGGTGAGACGTCACCCGCACACCGGCAAGAGCCACAGTGATGGTGAGAAGTGCCTCCCGAGGCCAGAGGGCGGGGGTCAAGAAGCAGCTGCTGGTTGGGGCCATCAGGAGGCCGGCGGAGGAGCGGCTTTGGTACTAGCGGCAGAAAAACGCAGCAACGCCCACCGTGACAAGAAAAGGGTACCGGCCGGGGTGCCGTAACTCTGCTGGTATGTGCGCGAGCACGGCCCCTCCCCCACCCCCCAACTCAATGGAAGACCCAAGTGGGGGAAGAAGCAGTGCGAGCGGGCAACCCCGCGGGAAGGAGTCCTTTATCACTGACATTGTTTAGAATGGCTAGCACATGATGAACATGAAAAGCAGACTGACTTTTAGTCAGTTTTATTATTGTTTTTGAATTCTCCGCAGGGAATGTACCCCTCCCCCCCCTTATTATTGCCTGCACCTGGGGTGGACCTCTCCCACCGCCAGCCCCTCCCCCCTTGGTACACCATTGCCCCATTCACTGGGGCCTGCGCAATAACGGCGATGAAATTAGCCTCCTACTCTTAACAAACTGCAAAATAACTCTGACTGTCCCGGAGGGAAGGCCCATCCATTTGTAGTTCTTCCCACGTAGGTCACAGGAGACAATGGGCAAAAACAGAACCCGCCATGTCAAGCCCTGGCTGGAGTAATGGCAGCCAACATCCCGCAGACAGGAAGAACTCATCTGCTCCACTCTTACAGTTCATTTCAAATAAAAAAGGCATTGACCTATGTGGACTGCAGAAGACATGTGTGGGTAGAATAGTAAATGCGTGGCCTTAAGTGCCTAAAGTGACAGGAAAAATACAGAGCGGTCCTTTCATAATGGACCATTCCAATTATCTAGCAATTTTTTTTCAGCCCCAAATTGTCTTTCTCTTCACCCTCATAAAGATGTCACAGAGAAGTTTCTTCTAACCTGTGGGAGAAGTACTTGCCTACCTGCTTTATATCTTTCTTCCATTAAAGCTCTATTCCTTCCTGTTTTATTTATTTTTTTTTTTACATTGTTTCTCTCCTCCAGCTTCACCTTGGACATGTAAGTTTTTGTCGGGGGAGGGGGAGAGAGTCTATCTCAGTCGATGCTGTGTCTCTTTAACTCATACACCAGAAACTCAGAAATCTGGGTTTTCATTCCAGAAGGATATTTTTGGGGGGAAGGGGAGGACGACACTCATTAGCTGGTCAGTCAAATGTGTATTTGCAAACACTTGGTTCACATCAAACAATACCGACTTGGATGGGAAACAAATGTGTTCATTACATTATTTTTTTGTTGTTGTTACAAAAAGAAATGCCGGAGAAAACAATGCATTCCATGTACGTTAAGCTACTTTTATTTTTACGACCTCTTTTTTTTTTTTTTTCAAAATCTCTTTTCTTCAAACTTATGAAAACAATAAATTATTTCTTTCCATGTCCAAGTTGATTCCCTGGTGTTTGATTACTGTTACACCAAAAGGAAAATAAATACAATGTGTGTCATTAAAGTAATTCAGTGCAAATTGGGCATAACACAAAATTACATTATTAACAGCTGTTAAATGACTATAAAATGTAATTAGACACACTCAATTCACTACCCATGAACTGGACCTGATTTCTAAAATATCAATTTAGAACTTTGATTATTCATGACAAAAGAGAACATGATTGGGATTCTAGGTTTAAATTCCTGGTAATGGAGGTGTTCCCCTAAGACCTTTACTGGGATTCCGGATAGGACGAGGAGGAGGAGGAGGAAGCGTTGTTTAAGCGCAGAAGGAGGGGGACTGGGAGTTCTCGTGGGGGTGCCCTCCAGGTTCCCACTGACTCGCTGCCAGCTGCAGTGAGGCATGAGTTCCTTGGTTAAATTTTAACTCCCTGCTCACAATGAAGCCACAAAGCCCCCTGCACAGAAGCTTCTACGATAGAATGTTTATGGCCATCGCTCTTCTTGACTGCCTCACTCTCTGGGCTGCCTTTTCAACGCCTCCCGTTCCTCTGCTTCATAAAAACTACAAAAGAAAATAAAGTAAAATAAAACAAATAAAATAGAGCCAGCAAAAATTCAGGAGGACATGCCTATCTGTTCTTTGCTCCTCTGAGGCAGAACGGAGGCAGGATGACACGTGTCCGGTAAGTGCGCTGGGACCCGCGAGGGGCACGGCCTTGGTCTCATTCAGACCCCTCACTCCAGTCCTCCCTGTCCTTCCTTTTCTGCTCCTTGCCTGCCTTCCCACTCTGATTTCCAGCTTCTTCTCTGCGGGGCCAGTGCTGCCTATTTATTTACCCAAATGCTCCTTGGCTAGATGACTTTCTCTTTTTCACGGATCGTTCTTGCCTTCAAGATACGAGTCCATGGGCACCCTCCCTCCCTCTCTGTAGTTTTGACTAAATCCCCAATGGGAGGTCCCCTTTTTCTCTTCAAATTTCCTGTACCTGGGGTGCCTGGGTGGCTCAGTGGGTTAAAGCCTCTGCCTTCGGCCCAGGTCATGATCCTGGAGTCCTGGGATCGAGCCCCGCATCAGGCTCTCTGCTCAGTGGGAAGCCTGCCTCCCCCTCTCTCTCTACCTGCCTCTCTGCCTGCTTGTGATCTCTGCCTGTCAAATAAATAAATAAAATCTTTTTAAAAAATTCCCTGTACCCCTCAATTGGAGTCTCTGTAATGACCATTGCTAAACCATGTTTTCTGGTGAGAGGCTGCTGTGGCTCAGGGGGTAACACGTGGACTCTGGATCCAGACAAAGCTGGGTTTCAATCTTGGAGCCTCAGTTCCTGGTCGTGTGATTAAGGGAAAGTCGCGTCACTTCTCTCGGCTCCAATCATTATAAAACAGACACAATAACTATAGCGTTTCCTTCTCCAAAAATCCTGAGGCCATGAGGGTTTGGGAATTCAGAAATTTGGGGATTTTTTTTTTTTAAGTATAGGGCACGTTTTATGTCCTACAAAACACTCCCAGGGGGTCTGGGATAGAGCTTGAAAGCAAACACCTTATTATTTCTACAGGGAGACAAAGGAGTAATTACATTAAGTGGGATAAAATGACAGCCTCACGTCGGTTCGTGAATAACTTCAGGTCACCTGTTGCTGTCAGATTAGTTATGAAAATATCCTGTGACTCCACTATGGGCTTTTAAAGCTTTGCATTCTAGAACTGCAGAAAAAGGATGGCGTCCCTGTGAGGATTCAATGAAATGTGTATAACGTTTACCACAGTAGCAGCATCCACCCCATGCTTAAAGAAAGGCAGCCATCATTATCATGGTCATTTAGGTACTTGGCTTTAACTCCTTATGGCCAGGGAGGTCTTGGAGAGGCAGACGTCGTGTCCTAAGTGGCTAAGCCCTCCTCCTGCTCACATTATACTTGGTAGGTGCTCAGTACGTGATTCAATGAAAGACGTTATCTCCCTGCTTAAATCCGCTTCTGTTCACAGAAACCTATAACCTTAGAGGTAGATGAATAATCGAAAGACAGACCTGAATTCCTGCAAAGGAAGTTTCCGACCTGGGTCACCACGAGGCAAAACAGATCACCATGAAGTCGGGGGGTTTTTCTACAGGGAGGGTGAGACGGCTTCGTCCGTCCTGGCTGTCGGGCAGACAGGACCAGCATTCACAAAGAGCGGGGAGACCGCAGTTGGAAGCAAGGGCACTATCCGCAGTGACCTGGCAGGAGCGAAAGCCAGGGCGGGAGACAGGCATTTGACCCAGGGGTCATGTGAAGCCGGACTGGGAACTGAGGGAAAGCCCCAAACTCCTGGGTGGGATGAGCACTTTGGTGGCACGAGTTGGTGGTCTGAGGGTAGTCACCTTCCGACTGCAGCCGGCACAATCAAGACTAATTGGTCTTTGTCGGCTGTCTCAATGCAGTTTCCAGTCTGAATAGGTCTCCTTCTCTCGGGCTGACACCCCAAGAGGATTCAGCACTTGTGAGTAATTTGGCCAAGCCTAACTCGAAGCCATAAAACCTTTAGAGCCCTTCTAAGATCTTTCTACAAGGAAGAAAGATCCTGCAGCCAGGTTAGAGGAGCTCGTCTTCCCTCAGCAGGCGGAAAGGGCTCAGTGGACCACCACCTTTGGGATGTTCACACAGAGGAAGGGAGAAGAGCTCCCTGAGGAGAAAAATGAGCTGTCTTCAAAACTGGCTGAGATATGGTTTCTTGAATGGTGGGTCACTTTGCCTGGATGACCAGCCATTTGTCATATGTCACCGGAGGCCTCTGGGAATCGGGGACTGGACGAGCGAACGAAATCAACGGGAGTTCTGGCCCAAGGGGAGCATTTTCCAGCATGAATTCATTCATTAATTCCTCTAAAGTCTTCTTTTGTCCTTTAACCTCAAGGCCACTCCTGAGTTCAAGATGGTCCCGAAGTGCACGCTAGTCCTATTAGCAGGCCACGGGGTCTGCCCAGAGCTGGCGAGTGTGGGGTTCTTGCTCCTGCGATACTCCCTACAAAGATGGCCTTAGTCAAAGAGGCTCCGGACGTGCGTGAGGCAAGTTGGATTCATTCTGAAATGATGGTCTCATATCTAAATATATGCCTAGAGAGTCATGGGCCTAGATGACGACGCTATAGTTTTTGCAAATGTGGGAGGACGTCGCCAGCCGATGAGGGTCTGGCCCATCGCCTCAGTGGTGCTGCCACTGTGGAAATATTGAAAAACCCGTTCTGGGGGGACTAGCTCCTGGGTTTCTACCACATTCTCAAGAGTCTCTGCCTATTTCTGTCTATTTGGAGGGTGAATTTGATGTTTAGGAAGAAGCCATGTAACCCCAGACCAAAAATCAAGTAGGTAGCTCAGGAAATTATCATTTAAAAATAGAGTAATAAAGAAGTGATGCTTTTCTTGAGTGGCCAACCCTGAAGGGAAAAGAGGAAACTTTCCCTGAGTTCCCACGTTACATGACCCTAGTTTCATTTCATCTTTAAAATAACCACCTTGGAGTAGGGATTATGACTCTCGCATGGAAAACGGGGCTCAGACAAGTCAAGTCATTTCTTCAAGGTCACAGAGCTTGTCAGTGGGACGGCGGAGATTGACAGCCATTTCTTGTTTTTGTCCGCAAAGCCAGTGAGAGCTCCTTCTATAATAGCACCCTGCTTTCTTTTGAAAGTCATTACCATAGGGGGAAAGGAGTGCTACTTCCAACCCTGATGCACTCACAAAATTTCTTTATCATTTTCACATCAAATAAAGGAAGATGTAAATATGCATAAATTATTTGTTTTGAGAGAGAAGAGTTCCAGGAACATCAGGAATGAACCAAGCATGAGTAAATCAAATAATTTTAGATGCTGAAGAAGAGGCTGTTACTTACAGAAGGTAAGCATTATTTAACACATCAATAAGCCTGATGGAAATGACTTATTGTTTCTAAATTAATTTATATTTTAACTTCCAAGTACCACTTCCAGCGGCAGTGGCTCCCAGGAGGTTTACATTCTAGTCGGGAAGACAGACTCCCCCTGCCCTACTAAATTCCAATAAACGTATAAAAAAAGCAAGTAATTGTGATGCAACCTATGAAAAAAAGGCAAGAAGTTGAGAAAGAAAAACCTACTTTAGGCTTCTCTGAGGCAGTGACAGGATGACAGGTCAGACACAGGAAGTATGAGGCCAAAGAGCATTCCAGCCACAGAAACAACCTGTGCAAAGGCACTGAGGCTAGAAAGAGTGTCTTATGTTTAAGGGGCAGAAAAAAGGCCACTGTTGCAGGAATATGATAAATAAGAGGAAGCAGAGGCATGAGATGAGGTGGAAGAGAACATTAGAAGCAGATCACGAAGATTTTCTAAACTGTGGTAAAGGCGTTGAATTCTATTGAAGATCAAATAAGGAGTGATTGGAGGGTTTTAGGCAGAGGGCTGACATGATTTGATGAGACTCACTGAAGGGAGATGACTGATCACACTCGTGGAAACTGGAGGGAAGAAAGAGCAGAAGAGGGAAGGCCTTCACTGCAGGTGTAGAGGGAAGTGATGATTGTGACTTGGTCTACTTGTACTGACAGAGGCAATGCACTTCCTAATTAAATGGATGGGGGTCTGAGGGAAAGAGAGGCTTCAGTGATTTGATGAATAATGGCACCATTCACTGAGCCAAGGAAGACTGCATAAGGAAAGACTGGAAAACTATTGGTGGGACATCAACAGTTCCGTCTTGCGCTAGCTATGCTCATATCCACACGGAGATGCCAGCCTCAAAATAGAAGTTTGGAAGTCATCAAAATATGCGATTATCTATAGTCACAGGATGGGATGAGATGACCTGAGGAGAGTGTGTCTATAGTAAAAAAATGAAAACTAACGAAACCTTGAGGTTCTCCAACATTACGAGGCTGAGCAGAAGAGAGGGAGTCAGCAAAGAAGGCTGGGAATCATGGAGAAGGAGGAACAGAGAGCTCGGGTTTTTCTGATCTCCTAAATTACATGACTCCCAGGCCTCCAGATAAAGGGGATTGGTACGATCATCCACCATTACTGCGCTGGATCTTGATGGTTCTTGTTAAATCACAGGGCCTGTTTTTGTGCTTGATAATCAGTGCTAGACCCTGACCTCCAATTACTGGTCCTTGGGGTCAGTTCCTCTGCCAAATAACCCGAGAAGCTCTCTGGACAGTTATGATACTTTGTTGGCCCTCTGAGCACCACCGAGTCAGGACCGGAAGCTGCCTTCACCGCCCACAGGCAACGCTCATGACTGTAGCCAAAGTCACAGCCTTGGGACTTACAGCCAAGGAAGACCCTGCAGCCACGGGTAGGACAGAAAGTGGATATTTGAAACACACATAAGAGCTCGCCCTCTAACTTCCTTCACAAGTTCATTATGTGATCCAATGAACTGTGTAACATTCGCTTAACGTTTGTCTCGCATACAAAACCTGTCCCCCTGAAGGAGGAACCACGTTTGGACTCATTCCCCCACCTACTCCCCAGTGTTCAGCATAGCGCCTGCTCATGCTGAGTGATGGACTTATGGGCCGTCTCAGCAGTGGGCTCGGAGCAGGTGAGAGCTGGGGGCTTGTTGGAGCAGAGGCCATGTCTATACAGTTCTGGCTGCCTGAAGACCACGATTATCGGGGGTCTCCAGGGGGCACCAGAACACATTTATCCATAATGTTTAGCAAAAGGGAGGTGAAGCTATAGCGCTGTAGGATGGGGGCTGGTCCTGGTACCATCACACCTTAGTGTTTCCCGGGGGGTCGCAGCCCGTGCACTCACACAGAATGCAGCCAGGTTTGCCCATATTACAGCAGAGTCTGCCGTTTGTGGTTGCACTTGGCTGGGGAGAGCAGCATGGGGTTCTTTCAGGTGCTTGTGCTCCTGTCCGGCTTCAAAATCAGCTTAGCTTGCATGAAGAAGGATTTGCCAGCCACCAGATACAGCAAGTGGAAAGCCGACTCCAGATGTGTACACAGCAGGCCCCAGGCTGGGTCTGGCTGCCCTCCGGTGAGATGAGAGCACCTCCTCAGTGCAGCGGCTGCGTAGGAGCCCATCTCAGAGCTGGCCAAGCTCCCACTGGCAGAGGCGTAGAAGCTCTCGTGGGACACAGCACACACCACCGGAGATGTCAAGATTGTTCTCTGGCTTTCTGCTAGGCACTGCCTAGCCGCCTGTAAAGAATTATCAGTCTCCACTGCCATAGTCAGTTAGGGAAGCGTAAAGTACCATGAGATCCACCTAACATGAGAGTGCCCAGTCACTGGGGGTCATGGAAGTGTCTAGATGAAGAAGCAGCCCCTTGTGGCTAAGAGGATAGGCTTTAGAGCCAGACAGAACCGGGTTCCGATTCTGACTGCACCAGCCGTCAGGCTGTGTGACTGTGGTCTACTTATTCAGCCTCTCCAGCTTCAACAGCTTCATGTTAGTGGGGGACAAAAGTAGCCGGTTCTCCCACTGCCACTGAGAGGGTGACTGGCATAACGCTTCGGCACCTGCCACATAGTAAATGTGATATGTGTTTTAGCTCTTATTATTGTTATAAAAGTAGCAGCAGGCATAAGGGTCAAAAGCCAGTCTGGCATCAGTTTGCCTAGGCTGGAATCCTGGCTCTGCCTCTTGCTCGCTGTGTGACCTTGGGGAAGTCACTGAACCTCTCTGAGCCTCAGTTTTCCTGTCCGTAAAACAGGGAGAGTAAAAGTCCCTACCTCAAAGGCTTAAATAACTATGTGCTGGGTAGATTTGAATAGATGTGTGGCAGTCAGGGGGAAAACAAACAAAAGCCCAGAAATGGTCAAATGGAAAGTAAGTTTGGGAATTAGGGCATACTAGCTGTCCCTAGAATGTCAGGATGCAGCCAGACCTGTAACTAAAGGCTCTAACAGGTCCTGCAGTGAAGCGATCCTTTTAATCTTATGTAACTCCATGTGTCTCCAAGTTATATGATCTAGAACACATTGGCATGTCACCTATATTAACACCCAGAAGGTACTCAGAGCAATGCATAACATAAAGTAATTTTTCCAGAACTGTTAGCAACTGTTAGCAACCGATATTTATTGCTGTCCATGAGTGCACTGAGAGGATGGTGCCACAAATGAGGTAGGGGGTGGAGGTGGGGGGGCAGGGTCTTCCATTGTCTCTGTCTGAGGTCCTGTAGGCATCTCCAGGCTGTGTGGGGGAGGGGACATGGGGCTTCCTCAATTGCATATCCTTGCGGTCACTGAAATGAAGGCGCTGAGGACAACCACAAAGTCAGGGGTAAATCGGACGCCTGACACGCTGATGCTTCTTTTCCTTAACTCTCTGTTAACCAGGACTGAAGCACCTGTACTTTGCATCTAAGGTCAGTGGGAAAGACACCAAAGCTAGCAGTGGGCAGAGATACCCCTTCCCACTTTTTAGAAGAGGGAACGGGTCTAGACAGATTAAGTGGCTTTCTTAAGATCCCATGAACAGTCAGTGGCAGATCGAAAAGCAGACGACATCTCCTGACTTGCGGCTTCCCTCCTGAGAGCCGCAGTAGTCTCCAGAGAGCCCCGGTGTTCTAAGAACTGCAGACACTGGACTGTGTCAACAAACAACAAACTATGTTGTTTTAAAAAAAACCACACACACACACACACACACATACACTGGGGGCGCCTGGATGGCTCAGTGGGTAAAGCCTCTGCCTTCGGCTCGGGTCATGATCCCAGGACCCTGGGATCGAGCCCCACATTCGGCTCTCTGCTCAGCTGGGAGCCTGCTTCCCCCCCTCTCTCTCTGCCTGCCTCTCTGTCTACTTGTGATCCCTCTCTTTCTGTCAAATAAATCAATAAAATCTTTAAACACACACACTCTGAAACCCAAAAACCAGAGCATGCATTCTCTCAGTCGTAAGGTATCCTCTAGCTGCACAGGTTCGTTTTCTGCATCTACCCTCCCACATTTGTGCGTCTTCTCTATACTGGGTACCTTCTCGCCTCTTCCTGTTTCTCAATGGACTTTATATGTTTATCTTATCTATTACCTAATCCCCACTTCGTCCCAAGGCCCAAAACTGGAAGGAAAAAAAAAAAAAAGACCTTCATGCGGTTTGTGTTGTTCCAAGGTACGTCTTTTACCTGGGTCTCACACTTGAACTTGAACAACCCTTCTTGTCTTTCGACTCATTGTCTCGTTTTCTCTAATGTAATGGTTCTTAAACTTGGGTGTGCATTCAGAATCACGTCCAAGGCCTGGAGGAAAACCCATCGCTGGGCCCCACCCCACACTCTCTGATTCAGTGGGTCTGGGACGGGGCCCAAGATTTTGCATTTTTCCCAAGCTCCCAGGTGATGGCGATAGCGCTGGTCCAGGAACTACACTTTGAGAACCACGGCTCTAATGCAAGAGTTCAAAACTGCCACCTTCATGCTCCTAGCAGCTCAGCGCCCATGGAGAGTCAGCCACACAGGGCCCTAGCTCTAAAGAAGACTTTTACTTTGAATCAGAAACAAACAAAAAAAGCTGCTATTTATTTGAGGAAAGCCTCATCCAAATGTGATTTGCTTTGATTGTGCTGATTGACAGGCATCATTTTCAAGGCACATTACTAATTCCAGAGCTAATGAGTATCCTGGAGCTTCAGTAATGAGCCAGTGATGGACACTTATTTGTTTATGAGAGATGACATCTAGGAAAGTTTCCGTGGCATTTTCCTACTCTCCGAACAAAAATACTCCCTGTTGTTTGGTTTGTGGTTTGCATTCAAATCACTTAGGAATGAAGTGAGCCAAGAGTGAGTCTGTAGAGTGTCTGGGGTGTGGAAGGGGTCTTGGACTCAGGGAGGCCAAGTTTTTGGTCTGGCTCTCCCAGTATCTAGCTGAGTGACTTTGGCAAGTCCCTTTCCCTCTCTGGGCCCTACTCTTACAGCTGTAAGATGAACTCACTTAAAGCATGTGTTCCATACAGATTTCTAAGAGGTGTGGCTAGTTTGAGAGAAGAAAATAACAAAGCAATTCAGTGTAAAATAGGTCTGGGAATCACTTCATTCTCTAACACCCTTCCTCGAACGTCACACTGTACCTTGGCATAGTAAAGGCTCTGAGAAGTCCTGAAATAACACAACCCTTGAATGTTTAATTCAACATTTCCTCTGAGTATATGACAAGACACCTTTTCATGACACTAGAGAATGTCTGTTATGTGGGGGTCGTGGGTACTCTTACCCCCACATCGGGGTTCTCTTAGTGTCTGGAACTCAGGCAAAGCCTTCTGCAGGCATGAGCCCTTCCTCCCGGTGAGGACTATGCCTGTGTAGGGCTGGATTCCACACATCAGGATGCTGCACTAACTTTCTGGAGCTTTTAGGAAGGGCCTCAGACTCACACTTTCACCAGGTGCTGAAGGAGAGGTGAGGTACTTCTTTCTTTCACTGGGACCTTATCTAAAGTACCTGGGGTTTTCTCACTAACTCTCCACCTTTGCTGTGGCTTCTGCCCATTCCCATGGACCCTTCAACCCAATGCAGCTTTGATTTCTCCTACCTCTCCAGCATGAGTGACTTTGCTATTTCATCCAGCTGTAAGTTGAGCCTCCAGGTGGGGAGAACCTCACATGGATACAGTGTTCTATAAACTGGGCATCACTTTTCAAGTCCATAAAGAATTGTAATTAAAGTATGTTTTGCACATACGGAAACTGGTATCCAGGGTGAACTAATGATTTGCCCAGCGTTATAGTCAGTGAGTAGCAGAGCTAGAACCTGTTCCCAAATCTTCTTACTCCCAAGCTCATGTTTTCTTCCTTAAGGATGCCCATATAATGCATTTCGTGTGCCTAGAGCACTCAGGCACTTCAGTCAATCCTTCACTGTCTTGACTGATTCACCTTTGGAGTAAGTCTTGACATTGAGTGGTGTAAGTCTCCCAACCTAATTCTTCCTTTGAAAGAGTTGTTCTTGGGGTGTGGGGGGGGTGCCTGGTTGGCTCAGTTGGTAGAGCATGTGACTCTTGATCTCAGGGTTGTGAGTTTGAGCTCCGTGTTAGGTGCAGAGATTATGTAAAAATAAAATATTTTAAAATAATAAAAATAAAAAGTTGTTCTTGGATATTCTAGGTCCTTTTGTATTTATAATAAATTTTACAGTGAGCTTGTCAATTTCTAGAAAGTCCCATTTTAAATAGGACTGCATTAAATCTGTATGTCAGTCTGTCCATATTTGATATCTTAACAGTACCGAGTATTCCAATCCACAAACATGTTATATCTATTTATTTTGATAGGTAAATTTTTCTCCCAGTCATACTATGTAGCTTTCACTTGGACATTCTTTGTTAATTTATTAAGTACTTTATGTTTTTGATGTTATAATGAACAGTATCACTTTTTAAAAAGTTGATTTTCAAAACATTTGTTGTTAGTATATAAAAATACAATAGATTTTGTATCTTGACCTTGCAACCTTATTAAATTTATTTATTCATTTGTATAGCTATTTTGTAGACTTAGGCTTTTCTACACTCACAATCATGCCATGTCAGATAAAGACAGTTCTACTTCTTCGTTTCCAATCTGTACATCTTTTGTTTCTTTTTCTTATTTTTCTGTATTAGAACTTCAAATGCAATGTCAACTGGAAGTGATGCTAACAGATATCCTTGCTTTTTTCTCATTGTTAAGAAGATAATATTCAATATTTTGCTAGTCAAATTTATATTCACTCTAAGTTTTGGGGTTGAAGCCCTTTACCAAATTTAGGAAGTTCTCTTCTATTCCTAATTTGCTGAAATGGCTTTTTTTTTTTTTAAAAAAGATTTTATTTATTTGTCAGAGAGAGAGAAAGAGAGTGGCAGGCAGAGGGAGAAGCAGGCTCCCTGCTCAGCAGGGATCCCGATGCGGGACTCGATCCCAGGACCTTGGGATCATGACCTGAATGAAGGCAGACTCTTAACTGACTGAACCACAGAGGTGTCCAGTTGAAATGTTTTTATCATGAATGGTAAATGGTAAATTTAATCATGAATGGTGAGTGGTTTTATATTAGTTTTCTACTGTCATGTAACAAATTACTATAACCTAGTGGCTTACAACAATACACACTTATTAACTCACAGAACTAAAGATTGTAAGTCTGGCATGGAGTGGCTGGGTTCTCTGGCCAGATTCTCACAAGGCTATAATCCAAGTATTGGCAGTTAAGAGTCTCCACTGGAACTTGGGATTGCCTTCCAAGCTTTGGGGATGTTGGCAGAATGGAGTTCCCTGTTGCTATAGGGCTGAGGCCACTCACAATAGGCGGTTTACATCCCAGCAGCTTGCCCCACTTTTGATTTTCATTAGCTTGTGCCTGGGCTATTGAAATAGTGACCAGTTTGGCCTCCTCCTATTTGTCCAACCCCAGGTCTTCTCTTACTTATGCTAAAATTTACATCTGATTATGTCACTCTTAAAAAATCTCTGCTAACTTCCCCCTGCCCACAGAAAGAGGTCTAAACCTCTTCATATGGTACTAAAAGCGTTTCTTTATCTAGCCCTGACCACCCTCTCCAGTTGCCAGCCATAACCAGCCCATCTTTGAAGTCCTACAATGTGCCATGAACCTTGACATGTTCGTCCCAGCTCATGTTATTTCCTCTACCTGGACTATTAGAAGTCGTCTCCCTGCGCCTCTCCCGCAGCACCACATGTTGTTTCTCCATCTGGACAGTTCTTATTCATATGTTCAGGCTAAGTTCAGATGTTCCCTCCTCTGTAAGGCTTCTTCCTTGATCACCATAGGCGGCACACTTATTTTCTTCTCCAGGGCCCACATATCTAAGTGTCTAATTTGGGGCACATGCTTCTGTATTTAGTTGGGTGTCTGTCTCCTCCTAATAATCTCCTAGAAATCCTGAGGGATGAGACCATATTATATTCATTTTCTGAGGAAGACTATGCTAGACAAGGCTCTGTGGAGGGGTTGTAGTTGCAGAAATGAGAATAATAGTCAAGAGGGAAATTCGGAGCACTAAGGAAATAATCACGATACAACTATGATAGGGACTGGGCTAGAGGGATACGTGAAGAGCTGCTGGATACTGAGAAGGGAGCATTTAATTGTTCCACGGTGAGGACAGAGGTGGAAAAAGTTAGGGGAGGCTTCACAAGGGAGGAGAAATGGCGATAACATTCTAGCAGAAGCAAAGACCCCGAGAGTCTCTAAGTGTATAGTGTATACAGTTAGAGGGGAATCTCAATCCAACTGCAGGTAGAGTTAAAACGGTAACAGCATGGGGCGCCTGGGTGGCTCAGTGGGTTAGGTCTCTGCCTTCAGCTCAGGTCATGATCCCAGAGTCCTGGGATCGAGCCCTGCATCGGGCTCTCTGCTCAGCACGGAGTCTGCTTCCTCCTCTCTCTCTCTGCCTGCCTCTCTGCCTACCTGTAATCTCTCTCTCTCTGTCAAACAAATAAATAAAATCTTAAAAAAAAATTAAAAAGGTAACAGCAAACTTCAAATCTGATGAATGCTAGTTCTGCTAGGCGTGGTTTCCTAGAGTGCTGTGCTATGAATGATGTGAAAAAGTTGAGATATAATCCATACACCAAAAAATTCACCCTTTTAAAGCATGTGATTGAATGCCTTTAGTATATTCAGAGTTATGTATTGATTACCACAATCTAATTTCAGGACATTTTCATCACCCTCAAAAAACCCCAAAAAACAAAAAACAAAAACCAAACCCATACCCATTAAGCAGTTGCTCCCCATTCTTTCCTCCTCCCAGCCCCTGGCAACCACCAATGCCCTTTCTGCCTCTATGGATTTGCCTGTCCCAGACATTTCACACAGATGGAATCACAGACTCTGTGGTCTTTTGTGTCTGGCTTCTTTCACTCAGCATCATGCTGTCAAGGTTCACCCATGCCTTAGTGCATATTGGTACTCCATTCCTTTCTGTGGCTGAGTAATATTCTATTGTATGGACGTACCACATTTTGTTGATTCACCCGTCAGTTCCAAGGATTCTGAAACCAACTCTGAGAGCTGTGGCTGTGAGGGCTGCCGAGACAAGGCTGCGTGCCTCTCATGTGCTACGAACGCACCATCCTGCGAGTTCAGGAGTAGGTTCCTTGTAACCAGTGCCCCATCCCCAGTGGGATTCACAGAGTCTAACAAACAGATAAAACTGGAAACCTGGTACCTAACAGCAAATCTTCCAAGAGCTGTCCGGACATGGGCAGGATCCTAAGAAGTCAGAGCTAGAAGGACGGGCAGAGATCATCTGCCCACCACCCCTCGATTTTGTTTTTCTCTCAAAAATGTAGATAAAGCCACCAAGAGCCTTTCTAAAATTCCGTTATTTCTTTTTGACACAGAGGCCTGGAGACTTCTGAACATGGGGAGACATTTTATACAGACCCGGGGAGAATGCCCGAGAAAGCCCTGTTGGAAGTAGAGCCCAAAGTAGATGTGCCTTTCCACTTCCTGCTGCAGAGTTTGGTGAGGCTCCAAGAATCCTCACAGTGCTAGCTCAAGTGAGTGGCCATTATTTGCAGCAAGATGCCAGAAAGTCCTGGGAACGTTTCTCTGGCCCAAATTGCTCAGGCTGAGGGAAGTCCTCCCTCCTCAGAATCGAGTATGTGTTTAGCCAAAGGAGGCCGGGGAACAGGGGTTCAGATGCGTATTCAGAGAGGCTTGTTTATCAGTGGTATGTAGAGAATGTTGTTCCCCACTTACAAGACCCAGAAGTCTGCTTAAATACCCACGTTCACCCACGTACCCTTCACCGACGGCCCTTACCCTGCGCTTGGAGGGCTTATGATGACTAGAAATGTTATGACATTTGGATGGAGGAATGTGAAAATGATGTGAATGTGTTGTTTGAAGAGCCAAACTGCGAGTTAACCCAACGGTGCAAACGGTACACTCGTGTGGAAACGCAAGATATTAAACAACTAGGAATACCTCAGGGAAAGTAAGCTCCATTGTAAAAAGGCCCAGCCCAACTGGCCTGAAGGCAAAAGCCTATACATTGATCCCGATTGTGTGTCTCTGATTAAAACAAGAGGTAAATAAAGACACACAGAAACATGAACTGACTTCTTAAAACCCAGACTGAAAATGGTGAAAAGATACAGAACTACAGTTAAAAAGAAATCATCTTTATTTTAGTGCTAATAAACTTGGTTTTCTTTTGCCCTGAGCATTTTCAAATGAGGGTGGGAATAGGGTGAAACCCAGGCAAACTTTCTCAAAAACAAAACACGCACAGGCCTTCTTCCCTTCTTTGAAAAAAGAATCAGTCTGACTCGAGGCAGACACCTGCTACCTGGCACTCAGCCAACTTGCTAACCAACCCTGTGTTTCAGCCCAATTAGCTAAGCACGCGTCATCCAGAACGCGTTAATTATTCCTGGTGATTTCCCAAAGTTTCCGACAGGATTATACAAGGAAAGGTGGACATAACCTTCTTTCACAAAGATCTTTAAAAATCCCAGAGACATCCCTAAAAACGCATAATGTCAGAGCTGGAAGGAACCTCTGAGAGTCTCATTATCCAAGCCTCTCATCAAAGGGAGAAACCAGGGTGCTCCACAAAGCCTCCGATAAACCAGGAGCAGAGAGAAGAGAAATAGAAAAGTGGAAACCATTTAAACGAAGCTGCTGTTTCAGACACACTGCAAGGGGCAGAAAATGTTTGTCACGGAATTTTTGCAAATGAAGTGAAAAAAATCCACTTTTTACCCTGGTTTACGGGGTACAAAGAGGCAGAATTAGAGAAGACAGGGACTGATCATTTCAAATCCTTGCCTGCTAAATCTTTTCAGTGGTATTCTTGTGCCTTAGTTGGGCACAAGGACATCATGATTGTGAGCAGGGGCAGGTTTGAATCTGTCTTTGCGCCGGACACGAAGGTGCGTTTGGCGGGAGGACGTGGCTGATTTTTTGTTTTTGTTTTGTTTTGTTTTTATGTTAAGTCACAAAGGTAAGTAATATGGTTCAAAATAGCCTAATTTTCCTCCTAACATAAAGATAACGACAGCCAAACAACTAGAAAAGATACGCACTGGAAATCTCGTCCCAATTTTCTTCTCTGAATATTAATACTAGCGGTCATTTCACTTCCACTTATGGAGAACCTCAAAGTGCAAGACATGGGGTGAGGCACATTCCCTGCTTACTTCAGTGACTCCTCCCCGCCACATGGGGTGAATTCTAGAATTATTTTCATCTTAAAGATGGGGAAAATGTAGCAGAGAGGGCTGAGGTGACTTGCCCAAGGCCAAACGCCTTCGGAGTGGAGCACCTGGATGAATTTTTTAAAATTGACAATTTGTTGCTCTGGATTTCATGTGAGACTTTCTGAGATCTCTGACATACGACATTTTAAAAATGCGTTAACGCAGAATATTGGTTCAGCAATCTTCAAAAGAGTTAAAATGTTAGAGTTACTTACCAAGGTTCAAGGTTGACGGAGGTAGAGGAGTTACACCTAATGAGGGAAGAAAGATGAGTCTTAACATTTATTCATCCCTTCTGGACTAAGCTACAGACACGCCCTCGGTTCATTCGTTAGGCTCTCAGGTGCATGATCTCACTTAGTCACCAGCAGAACCAGATAAAATGTCATTATTTACATGCTGCAGCTGAAGAAATAGGGTCAGAGACTTCGAGTAGCCTGCCCAAAGTCACACAAGAAGTTAAGAGGCAGAGTGGTGACTGGAACCCAGATTTCTGACTCCAAGTTCAAGTTCTTTCCACTACACCATGTTGCCTTCCGGAGACTCAGATGAACTCCACATTCTGTAGCACACGCCCTACAGCACTGCCTACGCTGGCAGGTACTTAATCCAGCAGCTGCTTGAATAGAGAAGGAACAATTACTGTGATACAGGCAGTGTTTTAAGTACTTTACAGGGTTTCAAACTATTTTTAGTCTCACAATCCTGTGAAGTTCATTCTATTATCTCAATTTTACAAATGAAGAAAGGAGGGCTTACAGAGGTTGAGTAACTTCCCCAAGGTCATCCCACCAGGAAATGGTTTAATCTGCTGCAAATTCTGACTCTTAACTTTTGGTATTCTATTCAAGTAGTGATAAGGAATCTCTCTTCCTTTGGAAGGAGAAGCCAGTAAATACAAAAGGTGTAGTTCTGTTCTTAACACAATGGGGATGGGGGTGGACCAAGGCAGAGGGAGCCTAGCACCTAGGAGGTTAAGTCCGTCAAACCCAAGTTCCACACGAGCATTTCCATGCTCGCGCCACTTTTACCAGCAACAGAGAGCGGTCTAGTCCAACCGCACCCTTCTCTGTGGACTTCATTGTTAACTTTAGCAAACAGAAGTTACGTCTGTTGGTTTGGCTCTTCAGGTCAACATGGATTTCATGGAAAGGCACAAGGGAAGACCCTCCCCAACTAGCAGAGGGGGTACTTATTGTGCTCCTAATTGTAGGAGCGTGCCTACATCCCAGAAATGCATTTGAGGTGATTCCCCTTTGCATTCCTATCACTTCCTTCAGTTCCATTTTTGTCTTTCCAAAATCTGTTAGAGAGAAAGCAAGAATTGGGCTGACCTGTGGTCTTAAGAATATCAGCTAGAGAGTGAACACAGTAAGAGGCCAGAGTTGGCTTACAGATTTCAAAGGCAACAGACAACGCTGTCTTCACCAAACTGATCAAACTGTTGGATTTAATTATACAGATATAACAACTCAGTGGCCTTTCCTAATGCTTTCCCTAAGGACTGTTGGGTCGGAAAGGCAATTCATTTTGTTGCTTGATTGCCTTAGACTATTAGAATCTGTTCCCTTGGGAAGAGCAGGAAATCAGTTATGATCTTTTGTGTCTCCTCCGAGGGACAGGGAAGTCACTATTCTAGTGAATGAGCCACAGATTTCCCCCTGATTTCACTCTCAATTTCTCAATTAGGTGATTATTACCATGAAAGCTGCTGAGATTTAACAGATGGAGGCTGCCCTCAGAAGAGGCCAAGGGACCACAGAGGTTTGTAAATGGTGGCACTGCCCCCCTAACATCTGGACGGGCAGTTAGCTCCTAATTCTTATTATGGCCCAGTTTCCCTTGGCTTTCTGGCCAGGAACCAATGCACAAGTATGTCTTCTGGAAAACAGAGATATCCACTGGGCTCTAATAACTCTCTCCCAATGGCTGGTCATGGACACTTCTGTTCTCCCGCCTACAAAGATGACAGCCGTCCCTTGAATAACCAACCACTCCCACCGTGTGCCCAATCCACAGCTCTGCAGATATGACCTGCTTGTACCCACTATGCACGTGGAGCTAAATGCACCAAGTAACGGTGTACCTTCCTCTCACTACGAGTGAGTCCGAGACTTGCCCTTGGGGTGGTTTAGGCTACAAGGGAAAGAAGGGCCCTTCTATTTTTCTCATTTGAGTATAGTCCGCACACAAGGTTACATTAGTTTCTGGTATACAATGCAGTGATTCAATGCGTTTACACATTATGCTATATTCACCGCAAGCGTAGCTACCATCTTGCCCGATACATTACTATGACAACGTCATTGCCTAGAGTCTTTACATTGTATCTTGTATCGCCATGACTTATTCATTCTGTAGCGGGAAGCCTGTATCTCCCACTCCCCTTCACCCATTTTGCCCGCCCCCCCCCCACTTCCCTCGGGCACCCATCAGTTTGTTCTCTGTGTTCATGGGTCTCATCAGCTTCTATTTAATGTGTCTCGTATTCCTCCCATGGGAGGAGAAGACTCATTTCTTTTTTCTTATTTTTAAACTTTCAATTAATTTGTTTTTAAGGATGTGCTGTGATGGTTTTTTAATGCATTAGCCGAGTTCTACAATCATCACCATGATTCAATTTTAGAGCCTATCACCCCCAAAACATCTTACGCCTGTTCGCCATCATTCCCCATGCCCACCCCCCACTAGTCTGCTCTTCTTTCTCTGCAGATTTGCTGCTTCTTACCATTTCGTGTAAATGGAATCACATAACACGTGGTCTTTTCTGACGGGTTTTCATCACTTCCGATAATATTTGAAGGCTATAGCTTATAGATCAGCAGCTTATTCCTTTTAATTACCGAACAGTCTTTGAAAGCAATTTCTCAGTTCTTCTTCCCCCAACGGCCCCAAATAAAAAAACTGAGGTCCTGTGCCATCTAGCAGCTGCTCACTTCTCCAGACTCATCCCTCCCGACACCTTTCTGTTCCCCGTGCTGCAAACACGGTGGCCTTCTCCCAGACCCTCAAACGTGTCCTCACCTAGTCTGCTGCAATGCTGTGGGAAAGGCTGTCCCATTGCCCTAAACACGACACCCTCTGACATACGTACCTGGCGTCCACTTGGTTAACTCCCACTCATCCTTCGCATCTCTGTTTAAACCATATTCCCTCAAAAGAGCCTGCCCTGGCCCTTTGAACCAGGTCCAACTTTTCTCTTACGAGCTCTCTTGACCTGTCAGTCAGAGAGTCTTACTATATGTGTAATCGGTTCATCCCATATGTAAGTACTTTCAGGCTCATCGCGCCCCCCTCCCCCACCTCTTCTCCACTGCCATCTCCATTGTGCACCGGCTCCTGCAGGGCCGGCACCGCGTCTGCCTGGCTTCCCACTGGCCCAGGACCGGGCACACAGCAGGTGCACAGCGACCGTTTGCTCTTGCCTGCCTGACTGCCTGCCGAGCCCTCGCCTCTGGTGCCAATGGACAGCTAGATCCTCAGCTGTCCGTGTCGCGGCAGGGCGAATCGGCACGTCCTATGCCACGGAGTTTCCCGAATGTGTCAGACTAGGAAGATGTGCCGTTTTCAACTGACAGCATCAGCAAGTTGAAGATCAACTCAGCTTGACAGCTAGAATGTAGTCAGGACAAAGTGTTCGGGGGGCCGTCTACACAGCCTGGAATGGAGGGAATGCGGCTGTGTGATGAGAACTCCCGTACACTTCGCAGCTTTTCAAGTGGCTCCCGGGGAAGAGCTGGGGGCGACCTTGTTGGCTGAGGGGCTCACGAACACTTTCCCGCAGTGCCCATCCCAGTGCACCGAGCGGCACTTTGAATGGCTGTTTGTTGGACTCTGCTTTCAACACCTCTCGTGAAAATATGACAAACGTCAGAACGAATCCCAGTAGCCTCCTCCCCAGCTCTCCCGGCCACACAAAGCCCTCCACCCGTGGGGCACACTGAAAGACACTCGACGCTGTTTGAGAACACTCCTCTTAATCTGCTGATAACCTTTTCTGGCTGGCTGGCAAGACAGAAGAAAACGTTTCTTTTCATTTGGGCTCATTTAAAAGAAAACCACCCCAAACCATCCACTGTTAAAAATGTGTCTCTTTGTACTTGTGAGTCTTTACTTTTGGGTCTTGGCAGGAGATGCTTAAGGGGCAAGTGAATGAATGCCAATCACAGCAGTTACTAAGTGCTTATGTCGTGCAGGGCCCGCGCGCAGTCCATGGGGGAGACATGAATCAACTACAGCTTCTGGCCTCCAGGAGCTCATGATCTGGAAGAGGAGACACATGTGCCCAGAAATAATGCTAATAAGGATGCCGCTGGGCGACACCGGAATGGCAGTGCAAGCCAAGGGCTATGGGAGCACGAGGAGGGGGAAATTAACCTCAACATCAGGAGAGATTTCTTGCCAGAGGAGGGAATAAATACGACACAGTTTCATTCTGACAACTTCAGAGGGAACGAACACCATCAAGACTTCAGACTATTCTGCCTGTATCTAGATGGGGCACTGGATTGTCTTGGAGGCCCAAGTTCCACCTCAATACAGTTAACAGGTTCCAGGGAGGAAGACAGAAGGAAATCCCCTGGGGCCCAACCCTGGAATGAGCAGTTCTACCTTACCGTCAGAACACGGATCCCGTTCTGAGTCCCCGATGCCCAACCGCCAGCCAAACAGTCACCCAATCTGTTAAGATGCGGCATAGGTCGGTCCCCTGCTGGTGAATTAAAGTCACCTCCTCCTTTGAAATTGCCTTAGAACCACCTGGTTGGTGGGTGAGGTGCACCGGGGAAGGAACCTGGGCTCCTGGCTGGGGCCAGCCTCCTTCCAAGGTTCTCGTGGTCTCTGGTACAAATATGACCTCATCCCCACACATACCTGACCTTAGAAAAGGTCAGAAACTTCTGTGACCCAGGACTGCAAAGATCTGACAGCATTGCAGTGCCAGGGACATCTGTGTTTAAACCTCTGCGGCTGGAAGAACGGAGGCCTGGTGGGGTCCACCCCTGGGCTTTACCTAAAGCTGGGCTGACTCCTGCTTATTTAGCCTGGGGGTGGAAAACAGTTTGCAGCTTGGTGTGAAATGGTGGTTGTCCCATTTAGGAGGAAAAAAAAAAACACCTTTAAAGATTTAAGGATGAAAGAACCTGACAAACTGGGAACACCAGCTAATCAACATTTCAAAGAGGTAGATATCCGTAATAAACACTGTGACTCCCAGAACCCCAGGATGTGACCTCGGATTAACACTCTTGCCCCCCTCCCAACAACACACCTCTGTGCTGTACCTGCTCAGGGCAGCATAAAAATGGTGGAGGACATGGGCTTTGGGGTCTTGGGGGAAAACAGGCTAGATTACTGATTCTACCACTTAGTAACCAGATATATGAATCTGGGCGAGTGGTTTAAACATCCTTACAGATGGGTCCAGGAACTGCTGCCCATACAGCTGTAGGGAAGATTCATTGAGCTAATGCACATATAGAGCGGAGCCCAGTGTTCGGTACAGAATGGGAAGGGAATGTGACTTCCCCCACATTTTCTTTCTTTCTTTTTTTTAAGATTTATTTATTTTAGAGACAGAGCCTGTGGACGCAAGTAGGAGGAGCAGAGGGAGAGAGCTGACTCCGCACACAGCATGCAACCTGATGGAGGGCTCAATCTCATGACCCAGAGAGCGTCACCTGAGCCGAAGCCGAGAGTCTGATGCTTAACAGACTTCGCCACCCAGGCACCCCTTTCCCTCACCTTTTCTTCGGTTCTGTGTGGGGAAAGGTGTCACTTCTACTGTGTTGCTTCTTTCCCCCTCTAAAACTGGTCATTACAAGATAGAGAAGCATAATTTTAATATTTTCTGTGGTTATTCATTGAAGTTCCTTCACATTGAAAAAGCAGATTGGTTGAACAGTTGATTTTCTCTAAAATGCTTTTTTTGTGAGGTTTTCTGTCTAGAGGTCATGATTTTGCAACAACAATAAAAGTTCCAGTTTCTGATTACAAAGCTGTGATCACTAAGACAGCATGATGCTGGCACAAAAACAGACACAGACTAATGGAACAGAGTAGAGAGCCCAAATATGGACTCTCAACTCTATGGTCAACTAATCTTCAACAAAGCAGGAAAAAATATCCAGTGGAAAAAAGACAGTCTCTTCAATAAATGGTGCTGGGAAAATTGGACAGCTACGTATAGAAGATTGAAATTCAACCATTCTCTTACACCATACACAAGGATAAACATGAAATTGATGAAAGACTTCAACGTGAGGCAGGAATCCATCAAAATCCTAGAGGACAACATAGGCAGTAACATCTTTGACATCAGCCACAGCAACTTCTTTCAAGACATGTCTCCAAAGGCAAAGAAAACCCAAGAGAATATGAACTTTGGGGACTTCATCAAGATCAAAAGCTTCTGCATAGCAAAGGAAACAGTCAACAAAACAAAGAGGCAACCCACGGAATGGGAGAAGATATTTGCAAATGACAGTGCAGACAAAGGGCTGATATCCAAGATCTATAAAGAAGTTCTCACACTCAACATCCAAAAACCCAATAGTCATGTCAAAAAATGGGCAGAAGACATGAACAGACACTTGTCCAATGAAGACATACAAGTGGCTAACAGACACATGAAAAAATGCTCATCACCACAGGCCATCAGGGAGATTCAAGTCAAAACCGCATTGAGATACCACCTTACACCAGTTAGAATGGCAAAAATTAACAAGGCAGGAAACAACACATGTTGGAGAGGATGTGGAGAAAGGAGAACCCTCTTCCACTGCTGGTGGGAACACAAGTTGGTGCAGCCACTTTGGAGAACAGTGTGGAGATTCCTTAAGAAATTAAAAATAGAGCTACCCTATGACCCTGCCAGAGGAGGGTCACCCCACTACTGGGTATTTACCCCAAAGAAGCAGATGTAGTGAAAAGAAGGGCCTTCTGTACCCCAATGTTCATAGCAGCAATGTCCAAAATAGTCAAACAGTGGAAAGAGCAGAAATGCCCTTCAACAGATGAATGGATAAAGAAGATGTGGTCCATATATACAATGGAATATTACTCAGCCATCAGAAAGGATGAATACCCAACTTCTGCATCAACATGGAATGGACTGGAGGAGATTAAGGTGAGTGAAATAAGTCAGGCAGAGAAAGTCAATTATCATATGGTTTTACTTACTTGTGGAGCATAAGGAATAACACGGAGGACATTAAGAGAAGGAAAGGAAAAGTGAATTGGGGCAAATCAGAGGGGGAGATGAACCATGAGACCGCGGACTCTGAGAAACAATCTGAGGGTTTTAGAGGGAACGGGGGGGGGGGGGGCGGGGGGGAATGGATAAGCCTGGTGGTGGGAGCACTGGGTGTTATATGCAAACAATGAATCATGGAACAGTGCATCAAAAACTAATGATGTACTGTACGGTGACTAACATAACACAGTAAAAAAATAAAGTTCCAGCTTCACTAAAGGAATGATTGTGGGATTCTGCCAGCAGCTGGGGTAGCTACTGCAGGGTGGGGGTAATAGGTTTTCTCAAAATCCCCGAATACACACCTTGGAAGTGGTTGCTTGCTTTGCCTGTATTAAATATCTCCATGCCTACCAGAGCCCCTCTGTTTTTTGTCATATGAAGGTCAAAGGAGCAGAACTACTCTGTAATCTAACCCAGAGGTCTCCAAGCAGAGCACATTGAAAAGGTGCAGGAAATATGTCTAAGCGATGAGTTCTCTCTCTGTTCCAGGAGCAGGGCAAGCAGGTGTGAGGGAGGCTGGGGAAAGGGAAGGGGGTGGTGGTGGTAAGAAAAGCCTAATTAGCAGCCCTTGTTCCCTTGTTTCTCCATTCCCTAGGCTTTAAATATATATATGCTGGAAACTCCTAAATTTATACTCTAAACAAGACCATGCACCTAAATTCCACACTCATATATTTACCTCCAACTCAACATCTGCACTTGAATATCCAATAGATATCTTTTTCTTTCTGTTTTAAATTATACTTGACACACAACATTACATTACTGTCAGGTGTACAACATAGCGAATCAACAACTCTATACATTGTGCCGTGCTTATCACAAGTGTAGCTACCATCAGTTACCAAACAACGCTATTATAGTACCAGTGACCCCATGACTTACTCATTCTGGAAGACCAGACCTTCCATTCCCCTTCACCAATTTTACCTATCCCCCCATGCCCCTCCTTCCCCTCTGGCAACAATCAGTTTTTTCTCTGTATTTATGGGTCCGTTTCTGCTTTTCATTTGTTCTTTTGTCTGGTTTTGTTTTGTTCTTAGATTCCATGTACAAGTGAAATCACACGGTATTTGTCTTCTCTGAGTTATTTCACTAGTATAATACCCTCTAGATCCATCCATGTGTCACAAATGTAAGATTTCATTCTTTTTTGTGGCTGAGTAATATTCTGATGTAGGTATGTGTATACACACATACCTCACATCTTCTTTATCCATTTATCTATTGATAGATAGACATTTAAGTTCTTCTGTATCTTGGCAATTATAAATAATACTGTAATAAACACAGGGTACATTATGTTTTTGAAATAGTGTTTTTTTTTCCCTTTGGGTAAATGCCCAGTAGTGCAATTACAGAGTCATATGGTATTTCTATTTTTAATATTTGGAGGAAACGCCATACTGTTTTCCACAGTGGCTGTACCAGTTTGCATTCCTACTAATAGTGTACTAGGGTACCCCTTTTCTCCACATCCTCACCAACACTTGTCATTTCTTGTCTTTTTGATATTAGTCATTCTGATAGGTGTAAGGTGATATCCGATTGTGCTTTTGATTTGCTTTTCCCTGATGCTGAGTGATGCTGAGCATCTTTTCATGTGTCTGTTGGCCATTTGGATGTCTTCTTTGATAGATATCTTAAGCTTAGTATGTTTAACTCTCAGTCTTGAAGCCCACTCTCTAAGACATGACCCTCCCTCAATTATTCCCATGTCAATAAATGGAATCACTATTCATCGATTTGCTATCTGGGATCACCATTCATCTGTTTGCTCAGACCAAACATTGCGGAGTTATCTGTGGCTTTTATCCTTCCTTCTTCCTTCCCTCCCTTTTTCTTTCTTTTGTTCTTTCTTTCTTTCTTCCTTCTTTCCTTTCCTTTCTTTCTTTTCTCTTTCTTTCATGTTCAATTAGCCAACATACAATACATCATTAGTTTTTGATGTAGTGTTCAAAAATTCATCGGTTGTGTATAACACCCAGTACTCATCACAACAGGTGCCCTCCTCAATACCCATCACCTGGCTACCCCATTCCCCCAAACCCTCCCTTCTGTAACCTTCAGTTTGTTTCCCGGAGTCCAGAGTCTCTCATGGTTTGGCTCCCTCCCTGATTTCTTCCCAGTTTTCCCTCCTTTTCCCTATGGTTCCACCGCACTATTCCTTATGTCCCACATGTGAGTGAAACCATATGATAATTGTCTTTCTCTGATTGACTAATTTCACTCAGCATAATCTCCTCCAGTCCTGTTCATGTTGATGCAAAAGTTGGGTATTCATCTTTTCTGATGGCTGAATAATATTCCATTGCATATATGGACCACATCTTCTTTATCCATTCATCTGTTGAAGGGCACCTTGGCTCCTTCCACAGTTCGGCTATCGTGGACATTCCTGCTATGAACACTAGGATGCATGTGCTCTTTTCCCCACTACATCTGTATCTTTTCTCTCTTTCTTAACAACTTTCATCTACCCCATCAAAACTCTCATTGACTCTGCTTTCAACGTATATCTAGAATGTAACCCTGTCTCCCCAGGCCTGTCACCGATACTTCAGTCTGAGCCACAAACATCTCTTACCTCTATTACTAGAGTAACCTCCACAATGGTCCCCCTTGCTTGCATTCTTCTCCCCAATATTCTATTCAGCACAGCAGCCAGAGTAATCCTGATAAACCGTAAGTCACCTCATGCCACTTCTCTGCTCAAGACCTCTCAATAATGATCCATCTCAGAATAAAAGTCAAAGTTCCTGTTAGAGTCTATGAGGCCCTCTATGATCTGGCCCTCCTCTACCTGTCTGAGCTCATCTCCTACTAGTCCCCCTGTACTCTGAACTAGTGCCACTCACCCCACTGCTATTCCTTAAAGATGCCAAGCATATCTCCACATTAGAGCCTTTGTATTTTCGGAACTGTCTGCCTGAAATGGCCAGATATTTGCAGCACTTGCCCTCACACTTCATTCAGGTGTCTTCCCAATGGTCTCCTTGGCACCACAGCAGAAAGAACACACATATATATCCACTCCTGTTGGTTACTCTCTGCCCCTTTTCCCTGCTTTCTCCTTTTTATCTATTATCACCATCTGACATACTTCTCTGGTTACTATCTGCCCCCTTCCACTAAATAAACACTACTTCTCACTAATAAATTCACGTTTAAAAATCTGAGTTTCTCTATGACTTCCAATACACATCTTCTGGTTGATGTAAGAATTTTTCCACGTTTTCCTCCATCCAGATCATTTATAGCTGCAGTCAGAGGGGGCATTTCAGAGATCTTCCCAACCCTCTTGAATTGTCTTCCTGTAGAGTCTCATGCTATTGACTTGGACATCAGACTTTTCTCAACCATCCCCCTTCCGGAGGTCAAGGACTTTCACTCGTTTTTTTTTCTTTAGATTTTTATCACTTCTGCTTCCCAAAAGTTTCCCCCTATTGGTTAGAGTTAGTGTAAACTACAGCCTTTCTAGTTTTTTTCTCTAGGCTTGGAAAATTGGCAGCATAATTTTAATAACTTTCACGCTACTCTAGGGTCAGGTGGCCTATAACATGTCATATAGAACACCTATAATACATATTCTCAGATTTAAAGATTTCCAAACCCATGCATTTCTTAAAAATAATATTTCTTGAAAAATAATGTCATTAAGAATAATAAATATAGAGACGCCTGGGTGGCTCAGTGGGTTAAGCCGCTGTCTTCGGCTCGGGCCATGATCCCAGGGTCCTGGGATCGAGCCCCACATCGGGCTCTCTGCTCAGCAGGGAGCCTGCTTCCTCCTCTCTCTGCCTGCCTCTCTGCCTACCTGTGATCTCTCTCTGTCAAATAAATAAATAAAATCTTTTTAAAAAAAGAATAATAAATATATAAATATGAGCATATATTTCATAAAATAGTTCTTTAAAATAGAAACATAATAAAATAATAATATATATGATATTAAGATAATATTTACTTAAAATAATACAGAAAGATGGTATAAAATCAATTAATATAAATGCAAATTGAGTAAAAACTGAGATTCCCTCTGCTTTTTCTACTAGTTCTCTAGTTACTCTCCAGAAGCAGCCACTTTCCTCAGTTCTTTGCAGACCCTTTCAAAGAAAAATCCATTATTTGGGGGAAGTGATCCGCACCCATGTTTTAAAAGAAAATCAAACAATTTAGAAACAAACAAAAAAGAACTTTTAAAAAATCTAAAATAAAATGACACCATCCAGAGATACCCATATTTTTTTAAAATATTAATTTATTTATTTTCAGCATAACAGTATTCATTATTTTTTCACCACACCAATAATAAAATCCCTCTGGGGTGTCTGGGTGGCTCAGTCCTTAAGCATCTGCCTTTGGCTCAGGTCACGATTCCAGGGTCCTGGGATTGAGCCCTGAATCAGGTTCCTTGCTCAGCGGGAAGCCCACCTCTTCCTCTCCCACTCCCCCTGCTTGTGTTCCCTCTCTTGTTGTGTCTCTCTCTGTCAGATAAATAAATAAAATCTTCAATGAAAAAATAAAATCCCTCTAGACTCAAGACATCTCTGCTTTCTCCAATAATGTATAAATGGAACTTACTGTACATGTTATTCCATTTCCTACTTTTTTCACTTAATGGAATCTCATGGACTTCTTTCCATATCAGTACCTATAAATCTAAGTGAATGTCGATTTAATATACACTATGGCTTTACCTACACTTCTAGAAGATATGCTCTCCTTAAAAAAAAAAAAAAAAAAGATTTGATTTCTCTATTTAGAGTGAGAGAGAGAGCGAGCATAAGCCAGAATAGGGGTAGAGGGAGAGAGAGAATCTCAAGCAGACTGTGCTAAACACAGAGCCCAGTGGGGGGCTTGATTTCACGAGCCTGAGGTCATGACCTGGGCCGAAATCTTGAGTCAGACACTTAACCAAATGAGCAACCCAGGCACCCCAAGAGAGGGCAGCCCCTTCTGCTACCAGGATTTAAGCTTGTCCCACTAAATTCCAATGAGTACTATGATCCCTCATGTATTGCCCCACATTAGACCTTCAGGTTGGCTTTGTGTATCACATCGATCGAGTCATAGAAATTCCAAGATCTAAGTTTTATTTCTAGCTACTATTTAAACAGATTTTATGTATGTATTCATGTATGTATGTATGAGAGACTGAGAGAGAGAGCACAGCAGCAGGGAGAGCAGCAGAGGGAAAGGAAGAAGCAGGTTCTCCGCTGAGCAGAGAGGCTGATGCAGGGCTCTATTCCAGGACCCTGGGATCATGACCTGAGCCAAAGGCAGATGCTTAACTCACTTGAGCCACCCAGGCACCCTACCATTACTTTCCTAATCATTATTCTCATAGCAGAATTTTTTCTTATTAGGGCCTTCAGAGTCATACTGAAGGTGGAAAAATCATAAGTGGGTCTCACAGAAAAATGTTCTAAGAGAAATACCTAGGTATCATTAATTTTAAAAAAATATTTATTTGTTTGTTTTAGAGAGAGAGGTGTGAGCAGTTGAGGGGCAAAAGGAGAGGGAGACAGAATCTAAAGCAGACTCCCTGCTGAGCACAGAGCCAGACCGGGGGAGGGGGATGGTGCTCAACTGCATGACCCTGAGACCATGACCTGAGCCAAAACCAAGAGCCAGACACTGAACCAACTGAGTCACCCAGGCTTCCCTTATTAATTTTAACACATATTTATTGAGCATCTATTGTGTGACAAGCACTGTTGTAGCAATAAACAAAAATCCTTGTCCCTATGCAACTTATTTTCTAGTGGAACAAGACAGACAGTAACCAAAGAAATGTGTCAGATGGTGATAATTATTAAGAAAAATGAAGCAGGGTAAAGGGCAGAGAATGACCACAGGAGTGGGTATATGTGTGTGCTATTTCTGTGATGGTATTAGGGATGGCTTCTTTAATGAGAAAACAATTACAAAGAGACACCATGAAGTGTTGCAGGGCTTCTGTGTTCCCTAGATGGTTGCAGGACAAAGCCAGCAACCATCTAGGGAAACAGCATTCCAGGCTAAGGTTTCAAAACATATAAAGGCCCTGATTTGGGGATATGCTTAACATCTTTAAGGAACAGCAAGGAGGTACTTATGGCTGGATTAGTGTGGGAAGAGTGGGAGGAAATGAGATTAAGAATGAACCAGAAGAGGATCACTAGCTGATGTGAACAATGTCAGGAGGGTGAAAGCCTTCAGGGAGCTGAGGCTAGGAGAAAATGTCTAGGAAGAAAGCATGAGGTTTCATTAGTTATGTTCTGAGTAAGAACAAGGTCAGGCGAGAGGTATCCTGCTTATGACTGAAGGAATAATGTTGATAGAAGAAAGGAACTGCAGAACTCCAAATCTGTTGTCTTCTCTGACAAAGATAATGAGCTTAAGACTGAAAATGTTAGAAAAGAACTTCAGTGAGAAGCAACAGAAGCCCAAACCTGAGATTGTAAGAGAATGCACAGATGCCACGTAAGTGAGTTTGAAACTCCTTACTCGGCTGACTGTGTCCCCCGTGGAGAGAACTCAGGAAAAAGAACATGTATACATACGCAGAATGCTATGCTCTAATGGCAGAGTTTGAGGAATCAGAGCAAATAAGAGAGGATCTGTAATCAAGGAAATAGATACTTATTTTGATTTTCAAAAATGGCAGAAAGTTAGATTCTGGACATGATAAATTTGTGATGATGTTTATGTCAAATAAGATCATCAAATGGAATATTAAAGGGATGGTTTAGGTGAACCGAGTAGAATTTGTAGTCATTGTCAGGGCTAGGAATGATCTTTGGGACCCAACACGGGTTCACTAAGAACAAGGCATTTCCAACTTTAACTCCTTTCTTGACAGGGTTTCCAGGCTGGTAAATATGGAAACGTGGTGGGCAGAAATCTGGAGAGCATCAAGGCATTTGTAGGGATTCACTTGGATACTGAGTTGGAAGTAATCTGCTGGTGGTGTGCTACAGAAGTCTGTCTTGAACAATGATCTTATGGATAATCTGTATATATAGAAAGCCCACTTTCTAGACTTAGATACGACATAAAGCTGGGAAGACTAGCATGTATCTTGGATGACTGAATTGAGATCTTAAAATAATTTTTTAAAAGATTTTATTCATTTATATGACGGACAGAGACCACAAGTAGGCAGAGAGGCAGACAGAGAGAGAGGAGGAAGTAGGCTCCCCACTAAGCAGAGAGCCCAATGAGGGGCTTGATCCCAGGACCCTGGGATCATGACCGGAGCCGAAGGCAGAGGCTTTAACCAACTGAGCCACCCAGGCGCCCCGAGATCCTAAAATGATTTGATTTAATAGAATTACAAACAGAATTTAACCCAATGAAATTTAATAGAGTAAATACATGATTTTGCACTTGAGCACAAAAAGAACTCATGATAAGGAGCTTTAAGTTTGGACTATAAATTCTCCAGTGTGATGATGTGAGATATGGCTGCCCTAAGGGCAAATGTGACCTTAAGACCTCATCATGCTAGAAGGACATCTGTAAGATACTAGACAGTGAATTCTCTGGAGGCAGGGACTATATTGAGCTTGTTCACAGTCATATGCCCAGGATCTAGCATGGTGTCTGCTGCATGATGTATACTCACTGACTGAATAATGTGGTTTTTCTGCGTTATTCTGCCTTGGTCAGCTCATAGCTAGCTTTCTTTTTTTAAAAGATTTATTTATTTATTTATTTATTTGAGAGTGACTGAGAAAGAGAGGTGAGAGGGCAGAGATAGAGGGAGAGAGGGAATCCCAAGAAGACTCCTTGCTGAGTGCAGAGCCCAACACAGGTCTCCATCAAGACCATGACCTGAGACAAAATCAAGAGTTGCACACCTAACGGACTGAGCCACCCTGTGCCCTTCATAGCTAGATTTCTATTGTCAGTTCAGGCCATTGCACTTTGAGCGGGATACTGAAAGTCAAGAGAGTGACCAGGATAATGAAAGGAATAAAAAACATATTGTATTGAGTCAATCAATAAGTTTGATTGGTTATTATTGATTAATATTGATTAACATTAATATTGATATTGATTAATATTAATATTGATTAATTAATATTGATTATTATTGGTTGACTCAATACTTCTTCTCTAACCTAATCTCCTGTACACGGCCTCCTTCTTTTCCTCAAACATGAACAGCATATTCCTGTCTCAGGGTCTTTATCCTGAGAAAATTCACAAAAGCTGGGAACATTTAGACTGAATGGTCGGGGAGAGGGAGGGGTAGAGCTATAGAAAAAGGAGGAAGGCGTATTTATAGGTATGTGATGCATAAGAGAGTTCAGACCTATTCTGGAAGGCACCTTTAGACTCCCATTGGATCAATGAGTTGAATCTACTAGAAGAAAAATTTCCATTCAGTAAAAAGCCTTTCTATCTAACAGAGCTCTTCAGGATGGACTGAGCTGTCTTATATGACAGGGATCTCCATGTCACTAGAGAGATTTGAGCCGACAAGAGGCCGCCTCCCACACTTGGAGGGAGTTAAGGGGCAGGGAAAGACCTGGAGGTTAGGGCTCAGTGGGGGATTAGATCAGATGACCTTGAAGGCCTAAGAATCTTGTGGTCTACACCTGTTTCCTGAAATAACATTCCCTTGATAAAATTATGGTCAAGGTAAATACGTGCTCATGGGTGGATCCAAGATTACACACAAAACTCAAGCTGAATTTAATAGTCAAGACATTGAATCAGAATGTCAGAAAGCATCGGAAGGTCTTTTCCATGATATCTGAGTGAAAAGGGTCTAGGAGGCATCGGATATACTGAGGTTAATACTATGTTTGGCTACAGGGATGCCTGGGTGACTCAGCTGGTTAATCATCTACCTTTGGCTCAGGTCATTATCCTGAGGTCCTGGGATCTAGTCCCACATCAGGCTCCTTGCTCAGTGGGGAACCTAGTTCTCCCCCTGCCTGCAGCTCCCCCTGCTTGTGTTCTCTCTCTCTGACAAAATTTTTTTTTAAAAATGCTATGTTTGGCTACAGAAAGGTCCCTAAGCCTCTGTTACTAGTGATAACAAAGAATAGGAGAGTTCCCCCCCCCCCCCATGCCTTTTTTCCTTGAACAACTGAAGTATCATTTAGGAGAAATGGAACTGAACTAAATTGTCACTAAGCTAGACTTTTAATCAGCTTGGGCTGGCCTCTCTGCTACCCAACAATTAGCATGTTACTCATGTAAAGGGAATATGGGAGCAAGGACACTTAGGAAAGGCCACTGGCACTGTGGACTCTTTGCAACGGCCATCCCCAGCTCCAATCACAGGAGGATTTCTAGCCATTGTAGCTCACATTCCCTTGATGGTAGCATTGTAAATAATCAGCACTATTTGCTTCTGTTTCAAAACATGTCCTCCTCATCATTCAAAAACTCATTATTCTTCAATGCTGAGCCTACAGGGGCAGCTCAATTATGAGGTCATTCTGAAAGAATTCTGAAAGAAAAAAAAAATGCATCTGCCTGAACGGTTTGAATGGGTTGTTAGAATAAGCCTAAATATATCAAATGACTGTGCAGCCCTCCACTTCCCTCTGGATCAACCTCAAAGATGGCTTTTTAGAAAAAACAAATTATAGAATTATTGAGTCAAATTTTAAAAATTTAGTCTTTGGTGACTTAGACCAATGTGTTAGAGGTCCGCGGCGCATTTGAAATGATCAAATAGCATCTTCCAACCGTGGAGGCACAGGGAATGAAAAGAGGGTCAGTTCATATTGGGTTGAGAAAGGCAGAATTAAGCGGTAAATTTTTTTCCCTGACCCCCCCCTCCAAAAAAAAAGAGAGTCAACAAAATTTATACATTTACATTCTCCTTTCTTTTGGACTGAGCAAATGCTTTCCTCTGCTAGTATGGTTGATAAAGAATGGAGCACAAGGTTACTTAAAGATTAGAAAACATTTTTCTTTCTTTTTAAATACAGAGAAGTATAAATAAAAAAAGAAAAGAACTCACAGAAAAGGACTTGAGCAAGCAATTCACAGTTAAGGAAAGGCAAAGTACCTATGTACATATGAAAATATGCTCAAACTCAATAGTGATCAGAGAAATACAAATTATAACCCTAATAAGATACCATATTGCCTAAAAGGTGGGAGCATTTTTAAAGATTGATAATATCCAGAATGGATGAAGCTCTGAGGAAAATGGCATTCTTACGTGTTGGTCAACTTTACAACTTCCTTGGAGGGGAAATTGGAAATATCAGTCCTTGTTATCAACAACATGTCCTTTGACTAAATTTCACTACTAGGAATCTGTCCTAAGAAGATATTCACATAAGTGTGGAAAAATATATGTATAAGGATCAGAATCTCTGCAGTAATATTTGAGAATAAGCCAAAGATTCATTAGTGAGGAGATGGTTAAATAAAATATAAAACATACTCTAGAATGCTAATGCTGCCATTACAGAAAATTAGTAGGTCTGCATTACTTATGTACAAGAATGTCCTCAATATATTGATATATTGCTGAGCAAATACAAGTTGTTTAATTGTGTTCATCATAAACCCCACATGTGTGTATATACACATATATACAATTCCTGTGTATATACAACTAAAAATGTAGAAAAGGAGTAAAAAACAACTTTACTTTTACAAGTGTATACACACCAATAAATTAATAGCTAACATTTATTGAGCACTTACTATATATACTAGAAACTCTTACAAATGTTTTGTAAGTATTAACTCATTTAATCTCCATAACAACCCTAGGAAGTCAACACTACTGTTGCGCATATTTTGTGGATGATATAACAGGGGCACAGAGAGTCTAGAGAAGTTGCCCAAGGTCAATGTGGATAGCCTGCAGTCCTGCTCCAGACCCAGTATTACGGTGCATTATTATTTTTTAACAATTCACATGCATTTCCTTTATACATTGTAATCTCCTTCAATTCTTACACCCAGAAGTAACCATAATAACATGTTGACATCTTTTATTCCAGTTTTTTTCTATGCACTTATATTGAGATCACACAGTATATATAGTTTTTATTCTCATTTTCTCAATTTATATTATTTCACAAACTCTTCCTATGATATTTTCATGATAACCCAAAGAAAATTCCTGATCTTTATAAATATATGTATAAAGATATAAAGATATTTATAAATAAAATATATTCATACATTTAATAAATACAAATATATAAATGTCACATCATTTGCATATATTGTACATTTACTTACACATTCCCCCAGTATTATTTCTAACATTTATTATAAAAGATAACATGACAAACAATTCTGTGCATAATTTTTAGTCCCCTTCCCTTCCGATAGACTCTCTCAGAAGTGAAGTTACTGGGTCAAAGGGAGCACACATTTTTAAGGCTTTTGTTACATATTGCCAAATATATTTTCTTTTTCTTTTTTTGTTTTAAGAATTTTTATTTGTTTGAGAGAGAGAGAGAGAGACAGAGTGAGAGTGAATGAGACGGCAGGTCAGAGGGAGAAGCAGACTCCGCATGGAGCTGGGAGCCTGATGCAGGACTCAATCCCAGGACTCTGGGATCATGACCTGAGCTGAAGGCAGTCGCTTAACCAACTGAGCCATCCAGGTGCCCTTATTTTCTTTTTCTAAAGAGATGCACTTTCTGGAACCTCAGTACCCCTTTCCTGTAATGTCCTGGTGCCCTTACTTGCCATAGCAGGCTTTCCACATACATATTTTATTTGTATAGGATAGACATATATATTGTGAAATGACTACCACAAGAAGATTAGTTTATACATACATCACCTCACATGGTTACCATTTCAGGTACATATTTTTAACAATTCAAGAAGGGCAAGGCTTAACCTGAAGACCTACATCTCTAATGGCAACATTTGACAGTATGGTGGCAACAAGAGAGGAAGGGTTGGAAGTATGGGACCTCCCTGGCACCTCTCTTCACACCACTAAGCTTCGGACTGTTGGGTTGATACTATTAATAAGTCACTGATAGAAATCTCTCACAGCTGTCGAAGGTTCCGGAATTTCTACTGAAAAGGAGCACCAAAAAGCCTTCAACTACAAGAGCATCTCTATCTCATCATAGCTACTCATTTCCAAGGTCCAACCGTAGATCTAGTCATCACTAAGGACAGGCAGTCCTCACCGAGGCCACACTGGCCTCGCTGCTATTCTGTGAACACACCAACCATTCTCCTGTCTCAAGGCCTTCCCATTAGTTGTCCCATAGGCTGTCCCCTTGGCCTCAGTCCCTCTCGCCCCAGATGTCCACCTTTCCTCACCTTTTTTTTTTTCCAAGTTTTTGAACAAAACTGATTTTCTCATAGAGACCTATGCTAACCACCCTACTTAATCCTGCAACCTACTTCCTGCTCCCAGCCCAGCATGCCTGATTCACCTTGCCTGGTTCTGCCTTTTCTTTTTCCACTAGCACTAACATACTGCACAATTTACTGAGTTTTAAATACCTATTGTTTATCATTTCTCTCCTCTCACATTTAGACAAGTTCCATGAAGGCAGAAAACTTTTATGTGTGACTCACTGCTATATTCCAAGTAGCTAGAATAGTGCTTAGCATTCAGTAAGTACAGAGTAAATAATTATTGGCTGTATAAACAGGATAAACCATACCACTATTCCCAAGCATGTTCTTCTCAAACCATATGTTGCAAATATTTTTCAGAAAATAAGATCACCCTAGGTATATGGCACAAGGGTTGATTTGGGGGGAAAAAAACCCCAAATAGATAAAATGTCAAATTATATGTCTTGTAGACTCGCCTGAGATGAGGTTAACCCCAAGAAATTTATTCAAATAAGTGACAATATGAAGCTTATCACAGTTGCTTTTAAGAGCAGCAAAACTCATCGTTCACTCTTCTAAGAGTTCCAGCCATTTCCTAAATGAACACACCTGTAATTTAAATCTTTTACCAGCTAAAATAGATTTTGGGAAGAGATGTGAGTCTTTTCTTAAGATGGGTCTATGATTCAAATCCCCAAAGGTACCCATAGTTCCTTTCTAGTTTTTCTCAACCCTTAGTGAGGGCCATAGACACTACCATTGTGCTTTAAAAGGAGAGCTCCAAGAGTCTTTGACTATCATCTTCCACACATAAACAGATGGCGGCTTTTTTTAACCTTTAAGCAAAGGGACTCCTAATCCTCTTCCATAGCTTGTTGTTCTAATTATCAAAGAGCATTTCCTCATTCATAATCTGTCTGCAAGTGAAGGTCACTTATCTTCTCTTCCTCCCACAGAGATTAACTGATCTTCATCTTGATTCATATATTCAACTCTAATTCATTTTTTTCATCCCCCAACTGAATAACACCAACTCATTTTACTTTCTTCATATAGGTCCTATTTTCCAGCCCTTTAAAATGTCTTTTTTAAAAGCTCTCCATCCACTGGGTGGGATGACCTTTCTGATGCAATTCCTCCACCCTCTAAGCTGATTTCTTGTGGTAGCAATACTTCCCAACTTGCATAAGTATCGGAAGTATAGATACTGGGGAATGGTCTGGGCATTCAGAAATGCTTATTTTTGTCTTGGATCAAACTCTCCCTATCTTGGTGTTAGAAGACTCCTAGTTTAGTACCTAAAATATTCCTGAAAATATATGCTGAAGTCCAGTGTTTTCCCCGCTTGGAATTTCAGAAACGATTCTAGGGGATGAGATCTCCATGAGAATACTTTAATTTTATGTTATTTTAATGTTTATCTGAACAAGACCTTTATGTAGGCATGCTATGAATAATCTGGTTGGCCACCTTATAAGAGGATTGACATAGGATTCCTGGGCTTGACTCTGCTTTTGATTTAAGATCAAGGAGGCTCCAAGCAGTGATACTTGGATTGTACTGGGCTTGTGGGTAAAGAAGAGAAATAAAGGCCAGATGTGTGTTGTAAAAGCAAAGGTTTCATCCTAGTATGAATGGGCAAAAAGGAGGGAAGGCTGGGTTACCACTCAGTAGTAAGCATCCCATTTTTTGTTTAAGTTAATTTAAAATAAAATTCCTGCCACTTACAACCCAGAGTCTAGACTAATGCAACTTCTAAATAAGACCTGTGAAAGTTTAAAAATAGATCCACAAATAGAAAAGACTGGAAATAATTCTAGGGTCTATCAAACAGAAGAGGTGAAATAAACAATGGCATGTATATTCCCACCCTAGGACGCTTGTCAGCTGTAAAAGAGAACAAGGACACTCTTACTACACTGATACAGAAAATTCACCAGGATATACTATTAAGTGGAAAGTTCATGGTGCAAAACAATATATATAGTATGTTGTCATTTGTTTAAGAAAAGGTTGTAAAAACACAGATGTTTGCTTTCATCTCATGAAGAATCACTGCCTATAGGGTTGGGGGAGGTTAAATGCTAGTCTATGTGAGACTAAGACCTTTCTGGGGATTCCTTGTTATATCACCTTGACTTTTTAAAAAAAGATTTTATTTATTTATTTGACAGACAGAGATCACAAGCAGGCAGAGAGAGAGAGGAGGAAGCAGGCTCCCCACTGAGCAGAGAGCCCAACGCGGGACTCGATTCCAGAACCCCAGGACCACAACCCGAGCTGAAGGCAGAGGCTTTAACCCACTGAGCCACCCAGGCACCCCTCACTTTGACTTTTAAGCAAAACCACAATAAAAGCAAATATATCAACAGATTATTAGAGGGAGGCATCTGTTTCCAGTGAGCTAGGAAATATAACCCTTCATTAAACTTTTCCCTTAGACACTCTCTTCTGTGATCTATTTCTAGTATTTGGTACTTTTTCCCTTTAAAATTGAATATGGCTTTCTACCTGGTCATGTCCAGAGCAGCTGGTTGCCTCAACAAACACATCTCTTCTGAGAACAGTTTGAATAAACCCAACCAGAAAGTAAATTATGTATGTTTTCAGTATTGAGTTGGAATTAAAGTGAATTAAAGTATTTAGATAAAATTTGAATCTCATTAGTCCAGTTATTAAAAGGACAGTAATATTATATCTTTGTTGATCACATTTGAATAGGAAGGGACCACCAAAATACTTTTCTACAGTGAAATAACCGTCCCCAACCAAGGTAGATAATAGTTAAGTCTAAGTCAGCTGTCATCATTTCAACATTACTTTTACCTTTTGATTACTCAACATTTGGATTTCATGGGTAAATTAAATGGTTAATAATACCTTAGGACAAAATTTTACAGTATTCTTGTTAGTTTAGAGATTTGATTTTATCTATAGTAAGGGTTCTTAACCTAGGATCCAGGTAGAATTCAGAGAATCTATTAACTTGGGTAGGAAAAAACTACAAATTTACTTCTACTAACCTCTAACTGAAATGCAGCAGTTCATTTTGTTATTCTGTAAGCAACAGACCAAAGTAACACCAGCAACACCTATGATTTGGTCACCAGTAGAAATCACAGATACTTTCCTATCACATTAGACTTATAGATACCTCAGAATATCATCATGCTCATTACTACTTCAAAATTATAGACCTACCAATAAATCTTGTTATTTACTAAGTTCATAAAGATATATCTATATCTATGTAAAATTATATTACAGATTTTCAAATAGTTGGATAACTTTTTCCATGTGACAATCTTCTCGGAAATCCTATGTATTTTACTTGTGAAATAAGTGTACATCTCCGTGACCTTGGGTTAGGCACTGGTTTCTAAGGCATGAACCAAAAGTGTAAACAACTATTTAAAAAGTAGATAAATTGGACTTCATTAAAATTAAAAACTTTTACAATTCAATGACACCATTCAGAACATGAAAATACAGCCCAATATGGAAGAAAATATTTGCAAATCATATATCTGACAAGAGACCTCTTTCTAGAACATATAAAGAACTCTTACAAACCAATAATAAAACTACAACCCAATTTAAAAGTGAGCAAAGCATTTGAATATACATTTCTCTAAAGATATAAAAGTGGCCAATAAGCACATGAAAAGGTGCTCAAAAGCATTAGTCATTAGGGAAATGAAAACCAAAACCACAATGAAATACTAATTTACACCCACTGGGATTGCTATAATTTTTATAAAAGTCGATAGCTAGTACTGGCATGGATGACAGAAATTGGAAGCTCACATTGCCAGTGGGAATGTGAATTAATGCAGTCCCTACGGAAAACAGTTTGGCAGCTCTTCAAAAGGTTAAACATAGAGTTATCACGTGACCCGGCAATTTCTACAAATGCCCAAGAGGCATGGAAACATATGTCTGCACAAAAACTTGTACACAGGTGTTCATTGCAGTAGTTTTCATAATAGCCCAGAGATGGAAATAACCCAAATCACCTGGTGAATAGGTAAACAAGCTGTGGTATCTCCACACACTAGACTATGATTCTGCCTAATAAGCCAGGCACAAAAAGACAAATATTGTGTAGACTGTCCAAACATGAGGTAACGCCCACAGTCAAATTCATAGAGACAGAAGTAGAATAGTGGTTACCAGGGATGGCGGGGGGAGAGGGGAATTGGGCATTATTGTGTAATGAGTACAGATGATAAAAAATCCTGGAGATGGTTAGTAGTGATGGTTACACAACAGTATGATTGTACTTAATGCCCCTGGGCCATATGCTTAAACATGGTTAAATTGGTCAATACTAAGATATGCATACTTTACCACAATGAAAAAAAAAAAGGAATGAAGTACTGATACATGTTGTAGTGCAAATGAACCTTGAAGACATAATACTAAGTGAAAGAAGCCAGACACAGAATCTACGGATCACATCATCCCACTTAAATGCCATGTCCAGAAGAGGCAGATCTATAGTGCTAGAAAGGAGACTGGTGGTTGCCCAGGGTAGGACAGTGGTCCGTTTCTCTCTGAATGAGAGAGAGAGGAAAATAAGAGCATGTGTGAGCGGAGAGAGGCAGAGAGAGAATCCCAACTAGACTCCGCACTGAGCGTGGAGCCCAGCATGGGGCTGGGTCTCGCAAACCCGAGATCACGACCCCCGCAGAAACTAAGAGTTAGACGCTTAACTGACTGAGCCACACAGGCACCCCTGAGCCTGCCTTTCTGATTGTGAAACAGTAGCCCTGAACTAGAATCTGGGGCAGAGGGAGCCCTCATCTTCTTAGCCACACCTAAGGATGCAGCCGCTATCACTAACCTGGGCTAAGGTGGGGGGTGGGAGCAGGTTTGGCGTCAATGACACAGATTCTCATTTTTCTTACCAAGATTTGGTAGATTTTCTTGAAGAAATATTTCTCCATTTTCCTTATGCTTTGAGGCAATTTCCAGAGACTTTAAATGTTAAATAATTTTCAACCATTAAATTATTGTTTTTGCTGGGGGAACATTCTAAGATTCTCTTACTGTTATTCCAGAAGTCTCTCTTCCAATGTTTTCTAACCTCTTCTTTTTCTCTTGCCTAATCACATCATTCAGTATGTCCAGAATAACGGTAAATAGTAATAGTAAACATCTGGGGCTTGTTCCATACTTTCAAGAGAAGGGAAGGTTTAATTTTAATGACTCTGTCATTAAAGCGTAATGGCCTCCAAAAGTTCTAAGGAACGGAATTTTGAACTCCCTGCCTTACGGAGCCATACTCAGAGCCTATAAATCATGCTCCTTATTTAGGGTGGTTTGTTCACAAGTACAGGTAAACAGTTCTAATACCATTTCTTGCTTCTGCTTTGACCTAAGGTGACTTCACTTGGCTTAAACTTTTTGTCCTCCACAAAGCACATTTTTTAAAAGCTTTTTTTTTTAAGATTTTATTTATTTATCAGAGAGAGAGAGAGAGGGAGAGAGAGCGAGCACAGGCAGACAGAATGGCAGGCAGAGGCAGAGGGAGAAGCAGGCTCCCTGCCGAGCAAGGAGCCCGATGTGGGACTCAATCCCAGGACACTGGGATCATGACCTGAGCCGAAGGCAGCTGCTTAACCAAATGAGCCACCCAGGCATCCCCACAAAGCACATTTTTAAAGTGACCACAGCCTGGGGCCGCCTATTACTAACTTCTGAAGAGACCCTGCTTTATAAATACGACCTGCCTCTCCTGTCTTATCAGTCTATTCTCCGCTGGTATCATTCCCTTGGCCAACAACATGCTCAGGTTTTAAGTAGCCCGAAATCACCTTCCCTTATAACTCCTACCCCTTTGAGTTACTGTCACCTCTATCCCTCTTGTTTCACGGTCCATATTGAAAGGGTTCCTTTTCCTTTACTGTCTCTACTGACTTACCTTCACTTGCAATTTGGCCTCTTATTTAATTCATCCCTAATTCTCTGAGGTCTCTAAAAGTGACTTCCTAAAGGCCTCATTCATCTCTGTCTCTATTTTCTAGAATTTTTTACTGCATTTGACCCCATGGTCCACACCTTCTGCTTCTGAATTATTTTGCCTCCCTTGGTTTCATTGACAGCATGCTCTCAGGTTCCTTTGCTAGAGTCCTTCCCAAATTTTCAGGAAGTGTGGCTTCTCCTGTATTATGTCCTGGCGACACCATCCTCCCAGAAACCCTGGGAAAGCACTATCTGTGTTTTGCGGTTAAAAATGTAATAAATGAAAATAAAACACTTTTGCATCCTAAACATGTAACTTGGGATCTGACATCTCTCCTGAACTCTCTCTCCCTTGTTTCCTAACTGCCTCTTAAACATTTCTATCTCCATACATCCTCCAGGGAAGAGAAATGAACTCTTGCCACTTGGCTAGATATTGTGCTAGATACTTTCTATATATGCTCCCATTCAATCCTCTTACTAATTCTATAAGGCAGATATTATTGGCCTAGATCTATAGATATGGAAAATAAGAGTCAAGGGGAAAATTCCTTACAAAAGCCAAACCCATGTGTTTCCAATTTCTATCTTCATGCTCTTTTTGAAAACGCATCACTACAAGTTATGGGCAATATATTCTAAAACCAAACTCACGATTCTCCTCTACTCTAAAACCAGTTCTTCCTCCAGCTTTTTTATAGTTCTGCGGATGACGCCATCATTGCTCCATTCAGCCACACTGAAAATTTCAGAGTCCTTCTCAGCTTCTTTCTCTTCTCCTCTGCCCACATCCAACCAGTGCTCCTGTCTGGCACTGCCTTTTCATTTCCTTCCGTCTGCCCTTCTCTTTTGTAGACCAATTTCTACCACCCTATTCTAGGCACCTCTATTGGCTACTGAACTAATTTTGTGGTATCTGATTTCACTTACCTTCCATTAGTCCAATCCATTTGTCCAACTTCTTCTAAGGCAAGTTCCATCTGCTCTAGGCTCTGTTTTCCCATCTGTAGATGAAAGGATCAGCTGGATTATAATAGAAGTTCCCAACTTTTTCACGATCCAAAACTCCTTTTGTTTTTAACTTGTGGAGTCCACGACTAGAAAAAACTTCTAATGTTAAAATTTTCATTTGCTAAGAAACAATTAACTTGTTTTCCCATTAAAAAAATAATTAGGGGCACCTGGATGGCTCAGTCAATTGGGCATCCAAACTCTTGATTTCAGCTCAGGTCCTGATTTGAGGATTGTGGATCAAGCCCGGCATCGTCATCGTCATTGTCATCGTCATCGGAGGGGCTCTGCGCTCACCAGGGAGCCTGCTAGAGAGTCTCTCCATTTGCCCTCCACCCACTCACACACACACACTCTCTAAAATGATAAAAAAGCCTTTAAAAATAAAAATAAGCAGACTTTCATAATTGCCAATCAATGCTTCTGATCACTATCTTGGTCTGATCCATTCTAGCCCCCAACAACATTGACATTGTAGTTGAAATGTACAGTCTTATTATGGAGAAATGCATGACTCCCTTTAGTCTTTCTGAAATCTTGACGATTCCTCCAGAAACTTCAGTGTGGTTGCCAGTTACCCCCTGGATGGTGACCATTGGATAAGTAATCTCTAAGGAATCTTTCAGCCCTGTGAGTCTGTGATTCCTAAAGTACAACACTGGTCATGTATCTTCCCCGTTGATTATTCTCTAAGGGCTCCCCATTGCCTCCTAAATTAACTACAAACTACTTAGCCTGGAATTCAAAGCCTGCCACGCTCCAGCCCTAACATAATGTTTTTTTTTCAAATTGTGAGCTGACAGCCGTGCTTGCATGAGCAGCAAACTATTAAGTACAAGCATACATGCAGAGTTTACTGTTCTAATCACAAATAAAACTGACAACAAAGTTAATCTGACACATACTTAATGATATACCTAATGGTTATTGTGTTGGGTGGTAATTAGTCATAAATGGTAAGCAGTTCGCATAAATGATTGTAATTAGTATTACTTTTCCACACTCAGACCAATTTTTCCAGTTTCCTTCCATACTATTAGTTCTTCAGCATCCCTAATCAGCATCCGTGCTGACAATTTTCGCTGATACCATGTACCATTTAATCATCATCATCACATACATGCGCACACTCTTCCATACATTATGAAACAAAAGGTCCTGGCTCTCCCTCTCCAGCAGCTGAGGTTTTGCTGTGCTCCCACCCCCCACTGCCTCCTGCTGCCTGGGCCTGAGGTCCCCATGATAGGGTCACGTGCTTTGTCTCCTTTCTCTTGCCCAGCCCCCAAGCCCAAGCCCAAAGCCTTCTACTCACCCCTATACTGGGGGTGCTCTGAGTGGCTCATCTCTATTTCAACACCGGAAGGCTCAAAGCTGCAGAAATTCAGTGCTTTACAATTATATTGTTTCAGAGAACAGAGGAAAGGCTACATGACATTTCCTGGATTGTGCCGATGGAGGGGAAAGGTCAATGAGAGAAGGGCCTTTCAGGGTTGTCAATCTTGGATAGAAAGCATAATAAAGGGAGGTGCCAGACACTTGGGGCTCAGTGAAGAGATATGTATTTATATCAGAATATGGTCATGACTAAAACTTTAGAACTCCAAACACAGGTATCAAAATGAAGGCAAATGAGATCTCAATTATACAGTTATTTGAAATATTCAGGTGATTTCTTCAAGTCAGCACTCATATTTGCTGTATTATGGGCAAAGGCTCCTGAACCAGGAGTCAGAAGAACAGGAGAGCAGTACTGGGTATATTTGCTTTACTGGATCACTGTGGGACAGTGGGCAAGCCAATGGCCTCTCTAATTGTGCATCTGTAAAATGGGTTTTAATCCCAATGGCGCTGCTGTTTGACTAGAAGCCAAGCCTTAAATCCTCAGAGACATCCTCCGTGCCTGTCATGCATACCTCATCTCATTGTCCACCAAGTCCTGTAAACACTAGTTCCTAAATACCTTGAATTAATCTGCTTCTTTCTATCCCTACTGCCAGCACCTTAATTGAGGCGACCATCATCTCTCATCTGGACCACTGTGATACCCTTTTAACTGGTCTCATGCTATTTTCAAATCCATTCTCCTCACGGCACCTAGAGTGATTACTTTTTAAATTTATTCAAAATTTGCATTACATAAAATTAAACATTAAGCATGCAATTCAAAGGCATTTAGTACATTCCCAATGTTACACAACCATCACTTCTATTTAACTGCAAAATGTCTTCATCACTCCAAAAGGAAATCTGGTACCCATGAAGCAGTCACTATCCATTCTCCCTTCCCCCAGCCCCTGGAAACCATTAATCTGCTCTGTCTCTATAGATTTACCAATTCTAGATTATTTCACATAAATGAAGTCATATAATATGTGACTTTTTCTGTTTGGTTACTTTCAATTAGCATGTTTTTGAGGTTCATCCATGTTGTATCATGTATCAGTACATCATTTCTTTTCATGGCCAATAATATTCCATTGTATGGCTATACCACACTTGATTATCCATTCATCAGTTGATAGACATTTGTTATTGAGTTGATAGACATTTGTTAATGAGGCCAAAGTGAATAGTGCTGATATGGATATCCATATGCATGCATTTGTTTACATATATGTTTTCAATTCTTTTGTAGGAATGGAATTGCTGGTTCTTATGGTGATTCTATGTTTAACATTTTGGACCCAAAGTGCTTTCCAAAGTGACTGTACCATTTCACATTCCCACTACCAGCATGTTGGCCATTCATTTATATTCACTGGAGAAATATCTATTTAAATCCTCTGACTACTCTTTAATCAAGTTGTTTGTTGTTGAATTATGAGAGTTCTTTATATGTTATGGATAGACAAACCATAAGAGACTCTTAATCTCAGGAAACAAACTGAGGGTTGCTGGGGGGTGGGTGGAGAGGGATAGGGTGGCTGAGTTATGGAAATTGGGGAAGGTATGTGCTATGGTGAGTGCTGTGAAGTGTGTAAGACTGAGGATTCACAGACCTGTACCCCTGAAACAAATAATACATTATATGTTAATTTTAAAAATTAAAAATGAATAAATAGATAAAAATTAAATGAAAAAAAAAACCTTAATAGATATATGATTTGCAAATATTTTCTCCTATTCTTTAGGTCATCTTTTTACTATCTTGATAGTGCCCTCTGAAGTACAAAAATTTTTAATTTTAATGAATTCCATTTTTTTTCTTGTGTTTTCTGTGTTTTGATGTCAGATCTAAGAATCCATCACCAAATTGAATGACATGAAGATATATTCCTATGTTATCTTCTAAGAGTTTTATACTATTAGTTCTTCCATTTAAGTCTTTGATCCATTTTTAGTAAATTTTTATACATGGTCTGAATTAGGGGTCCAAAGTCAACATTTTGCATGTGGCTATTCAGTTTTGCAAGAAACATTTGTTGAAAAGACTATTATTTCCTAATAGAATGGTCTTAGCACCCTCGTCAAAAATCAGTTGACAATAGATACATGAATCTATTTCTGGACCCCAGTTCTATCCTACTGATCTATGTGTCCATCCATTTGTCAGTACCACATTGCTTTGGTTACTATAAGTCTGTAGTAAGTTTGAGTCATCCAGTGCTATTTTTGTTTTTCAAAACTGTTTTGATTTTTGGGGTCCACTGCAATTCCACATGATTTTAGGGTCTGTTTTTCCATTTCTGAAAAAAAAGAGGGGGCATTGAGGTTTTGATAGGGATTGCACTGAATCTGTAGATTGCCTTGGAGAGTGTTGCCATTATAACAATATTAAGTCTCCCAATCCATGAACATGAGGCTCCTCCATTTATTTAGGTCTTTATAATTTCTTTTGAATATGTTTTGAATATATTCTTTTGAACATGTTTTGTAGTTTTCAGAGTATAAGTTTTACATTTTTTTGTAGTAGAGCAATTTTTAAAATTTATTTTTTATTTATTTTCAGCATAACAGTATTCATTATTTTTGCACCACACCCAGTGCTCCATGCAATCCGTGCCCTCTATAATACCCACCACCTGGTACCCCAACCTCCCACCCTCCACCCCTTCAAAACCCTCAGATTGTTTTTCAGAGTCCATAATCTCTCATGGTTCACCTCCCCTTCCAATTTCCCCCAACTCCCTTCTCCTCTCTATCTCCCCATGTCCTCCATGCTATTTGTTATGCTTCACAAATAAGTGAAACCATATGATAATTGACTCTCTCTGTTTGACTTATTTCACTCAGCATAATCTCTTCTAGTCCCGTCCATGTTGCTACAAAAGTTGGGTATTCGTCCTTTCTGATGGAGGCATAATACTCCATAGTGTATATGGACCACATCTTCTTTATCCATTCGTCCCTTGAAGGGCATCTTGGTTCTTTCCAGTTTGGCGACCGTGGCCATTGCTACTATTCCTAAACACATTATTCTTTTTGATGTTATTGTAAATGAAACTGTCTTCAGAGTATGAAAATTCAACATATTTTCAGGTGATTTGGTGTGTCATTTTAAGAGGAGTATGAAAATTCAACATTTTCAGGTATTGATTTGGTATACTACAACTTTGTTGAATTCATTTATAGGCTCTAATTTTTTGTGGATTCTTTAGGGTTTTTTATATATAATTTCATATCATCTGAAAATTGAGTTTCCTTTCTTCCTTTCCAATATAGACACTTTTTTTTTTCTTACTAACTGCCCTAGCTAAAACTTCCAGTACAATGTTTAACATTAGTGGTGATAGTGGGCATCCTTCTCTTATTCTTGACCTTAGGGGAAAAGCTTTTATTCTTTCACCATTGAATATTATATTAGCTATGTGTTTTTCATATAGGGCTTTCATATTGAGGAACTTTTCTCTATTTCTAGTTTGTGTTTTTTTTTAATTTTTAAAAGATTTTTAAAAATTTATTTATTTTTTTCAGCATAACAGTATTCATTGTTTGAGTGGTTTTTTTTTTTAATCTTGAAAGGATTTTGGGTTTTGTCAAATGCCTTTTCTGTGTTAATTGAGATGTGATTTCTCCCTTTGCCTATTAATGGGGTGTGATATACCAAATGATTTTCATATATTGAACCATTGTTGTACTCCTAGGATCAACCCCATGTGGTTATCGTGTATAAAACTTTTAAGATGCTGCTGATTCAGTTTGCTGGTATTTTGTTGAGGATTATCATTACATCTATATTCCTAAGGGATATTGTTATATACTTTTGTTTTCCTGTGATGTCTTTTTTTAAAGTTTTTATTTGAACTCCAGTTAGTTAATGTACAGTGTAATATTGGTTTCAGGAGTACAATTAGTGATCCAACACTACCATATAACACCCAGTGTTCATGACAACAAATTCACTCCTTAATCTCCTTAACCTCCATCCCCTATTTAACTGACACCCCCCGAGCCACTTCCCTTTCTGGTAACCATCAGTTTGTTCTCTATAATTAAGGGTCTGTTTTTTGGTTTGCCTCTCTCTTTTTTAATCCCTTTGCCCATTTGTTTTGTTTCTTAAATTCCACATAGTTCTGAAATCATATGGTACTCATATTTGCCTAACTACTTATTTCTTTTAACATAATACTCTCTAGTGCTATCCATTTCCTTGCAAATGGTAAGATTTCATTCTTTTTTATGACTAATAGTCTACTATATATGCATCAGTACATATACATATATGTATTATATATATAAACATAAATATATACATACATAATATATACACACATGGTGTGTGTGTGTGTGTGTGTGTGTGTGTGTGTGTGTGTGTCACATCTTCATCCATTCATCAGTCAATGGACACTTGGGTTATTTCTGTAATTTGGCTGTTGTAGATAATGTTGCTATAAACATCGTGATGCATGTATCCCTTTGAATTAGTCTTTTGTATTCTTTGGGGAAATAGTAGTAGTCCAATTGCTGGAATGTACAGTAGTTCTATTTTAAAAGATATTTATTTATTTATTTATTTATTTATATATTTATTTCTCTATCTATTTATTTATTTATTTTAGAGAAAGAGAGAGTACTTCGTCTGATATTAGTATAGCCACACTGGCTCTGTTTCACTATAGAGGCTTGAATCAAGAAGGAGGAGGGAGCGGGCTTCTGTAAGGGCTGTGGACTTCTCTAAGTAGTGCAGGAGACAGAGGGACAATAACCTACTATTTGCATGGAAAGTCTTTTACCTTCATTTTATGTTCAACCTCCTTGTGCTTTGCAGCTAACATTTCTGTTCTATGGATGGTTAGTTGAATTATGTTAATTTACCCATTCTGCCAATGCCTGCCTTTTAATCAGAGAGTTTAAACCATTTTATCTGGAGTCATTACTGGGGCATCTGGCTGGCTCAGTTGGTGGAGCATGTGACTCTTGATCATGGAGTTGTGAGTTTAAGTTCCACGATGATCATAGAGATTACTTCCAAAAAGTTTTAAAAATGAAAAATTACTGATAAGAAAGGTCTTAACTTTTGCCATTTTGTTCATTGTTTTCTATACATCTTACACTTTTTTTTCACTCCTTAGTTTCTCCATTACTGTCTTCTGTTGTGACTAATTTTTTTTCTAGTGTACCATTTTGATACTGTTATATATTATACATTTTTTAAAGTTTTCTTTTCCTAGTGGTTACCCTGAGGACTACAATTAATATCTTAACTTTGCAACAATTGAGCTTATATAAGGACCAACCTCTTTTCAACAGTATGCAAAATTTTGTTCCTTTACAGCTCCTTCCACTCTTTATGTTATTGTCACAAACTTCATCTATAGACAACCATCTTGTGTCCCTTAACAAAGATTTATAATTATCATTTTAAATATTTGCCTTTTAAATCATATAAAAAAGAGAGAATTTAAAACCAAAAATGCAATGCTACTCTCTTTTCCATTTTTCTTTGTGGCTATCTTTACTGCTCCTCCTTATTTCTTTGTTTGGCTTCTAGTTATTGTCCAGTGTCCTTTCATTTCAGACTAGAGGACTCCCTTTAGCATCTCTTATAAGGCAGGTCTACTAGTGACACACTCAGCTTTTGTTTATCTTGTGATATCTTAATTTTTTCTTCATTTGTGAAGGATAGTTTTGTGGAATATAGACTATTTCACTTACAATTCTTTCTTTTAGAACTTTAAATATGTCATGCCAGTGCCTTCTGCCCATCATGGTTTCTGAGGATAAACTGGCTGTTAATCCTATTAGTATCCTTTATATATGGTGAGTTACTTCTCTCTTGCTGACTTTAAGATTTACTTTTTTTGCTTTTATTTTGACAGTCTGATAATGTGGCTTGCTATAGATCTCTGAGTTTATACCTTTCTCTTCCTCTGAGACTCTCATTAACAATACATTCATTTGTTTGAAGGTCTCCCTCAGGTTTCTTAGTCTCTATATATTTTTCATTATTTTTTCTTTACGTTCCTCAGATTTGATAATCTCAATTGACCTATCTTCATGTTTCATAATTTTTTTTATGTCTGATTAAATCTGCCATGGAACCCCTCTACTGACTTTTCCATTTTAGTTTTCAGAATTTTCAGTTCCAGAATTTCTATTTCCTTCATTTTTATCATTTCTATCTCTTTATTGATATTCTCTATTTGGTGAGATGTTGTTCTCCTGGTTTCCTTTAGTTCTTTTTCCATAACTTCCTTTAGATCTTTAAGCATATTTAAGACAGTTGATTTAAAGTCTTTATATAGGAAGACTGATATTGATCTTTCTCAGGGGCAGTTTCTGATAATTTGTTTTTTCCATGTACATGCAACCACGAATATGTTCATTTTTAAAAATTATTATTCCAATAATATTATATAAATGAAATCACTCCGCACATTTTTCTCTAAAAAGAAAGTAGATCTTAATTAAAAAATAAAAATATACCATTGAGAGAATTATGGCCAAAGTAAATGGCTATAAAGGTCACCTAGAGTATTAAAAGTCAGAAAATCCCTCAGATGCCTAAATAGATGATATATTTACCATGGATGATAGCAAGGGAGAGGGGAAAATCATGCAGGGGCAGTGGTCTTTGAGGTGGGTGGGGAAATAATATTAATAGTAGCCACCATGTGTTGAGCAATATTTTGTGCCAGACATTGGTCCAAGGGTTTTATATATACTCTTTCTTTCCTTCCTCCTAACAACCCTGTCTGGTAAAATCTATTATTGTCCTTCTTTTAAAAATGAAGAAACTGAGTTTCAGAAAGATTAAGTGACCTGTCCAGTTTTACATAACTAGTAAGGTTCAGAGCCAGAAATCAAACCCATTTTGTGCGACCATAGAGCAGGTTGTCCACATGAAGCCACTGTTTCACTATAGAGGCTTGAATCAAGAAGGAGGAGGGAGCGGGCTTCTGTAAGGGCTGTGGACTTCTCTAAGTAGTGCAGGAGACAGAGGGACAATAACCTAGAAAAAGCAAAGCAGGGCACCTGTCTGGCTCAGTCAGTAGAGCATATGCCATTTTTGCTCTCGGGGTTATAAGTTTGAGCCCTGCACTGGATGCAGAGATTACTTAAAAATAAAATCTTAAAAAAAGGAAAAAGAAATCAAAGAAAGACAAGAAGGGGTCTCAACCCCTTCAGCAGTGAAATCTCTATTACTTAGACTCTCTGGGGCAACTATGCAGCAGAGCAACCAGCCACTCTGCTGTTCTGATGGTCAGTGCACAAGCTCTGGTTCAGATCAAACGGAGTACAAATCTGCACTCTGCTACCTTTTCTCACTGTATGACCTTGGGAAGGTTAATTAAACTTCTCTGGGACTCACTTTTCCCATCTGTAAAATGGAAGTGATGGAGATGATGATGATGGTGGTGGTGGTGGTGGTGATGAGGATAAAATAATAACAATGATAATATTAATAATGTAATGCATGCCTTCTCAGAGTACCTGTGGGAACTCAGTGAGCTAATTAATGTATGTAAAACACTCGCCAGAGTGCTTGGCAATAGTCAGTGCTTGATATTTGTGTATGTGTGTATGTACACAGGTGCACATGTCGAGAGAGAAAGAGAGAGAGAGCATGAATCGGCCCCTTGTGTCTCTTTACTGCAGTCTGGGGCTCTCCAGAAGCATGGATTTGTGTACAGAACACATTGTGATACTAGACTCACCGTTGTATACCTCTTCAGGGCTGAGAAGGATAAGTCAATCAAAGCAGGAAATGGAAGAAAAAACATCTGAGAAGGTGAACAGGGTTGAATCCCAGGAAAGAAATGAGCTGAACAAAACCCCATGGTGGGTCCTGGGAAAACTGAGTTCCAGGCAAAGGGAAAAGTTAGGAGATGAGTTTCAACTGGAGTTCAAGAGTCAGGCCTGAAGAATCAGTCAGAAAGGATATTATCTCCATAAAGAGCAAGAACAACAGATAATATATAGCAAAACATGAATCAAAACCTTACGAGTCAAGCTCAGAAAAATATGATGTTATGGAAGAATATGAAAACTAGGGGAAGAAAGCTAAGTGAGTAAAAATAAAAATAAAATCTTAAAAAAAGGAAAAAGAAATCAAAGAAAGACAAGAAGGGGTCTCAACCCCTTCAGCAGTGAAATCTCTATTACTTAGACTCAGGTTTGAAGGTCTTTCCTAAAGCTCAAGGTCAGCTGTAAATTAGAAACTGTGCTCCCTAAGCAGGGAGAGGGTGGGTAAGTAAGCAAAAGGAACCTCTTTCTAAGTGTAGCTTGATAATTCTTCATGACCATGCTTTGCTGACCTATCTTCCATTTGTGTTTATTTTCCTGAAACCAAAGAAGTGTCTTATGCTCTAAAACCAGGGTTGCCGAACTAAGGATACTGTGGGCCAGTTCAGATTTGAATTACCTATTTACTTAGGCACTTCCTATTTATTGCAGCATTATTTAAAATAGCCAAGACTTGGGATGCCTCGGTGGCTCAGTTGATTAAGCACCTGACTTTGGCTCAGGTCATGATCCCAGGGTCCTGGGATTGAGTGCCACATTGGGCTCCTTACTCAGTGGGAGCCTGCTTCTTCCTCTGCCGGCTGCTCTCCCTGCTTGTGTGTGCGTACTCTCTCTCTGACAAATAAAATATTTTTTAAAATATTAAAAAAATTAAAAAATCAAAAATAAGCAAAATAAAATAACCAAGATATGGAAGCAACCTAAGTGTCTATCAGTAGATGAATGGATAAGAAAAATGTGGTGTATATACACAGTGGAATATTATACAGCCACAAAGAGGATATAAATATAGTTTTATTGGAATATAGACATACTCATTGATTTATGTATCATCTATGACTGTTCTTGTATAACAACAATGGAGTTGAGTCAGACACTATATGGCCAACAAAGCCAAAAATACTATCTGGCCCTTTTTTACAGAAGAACTATCCTAGCCCCTCATCTAAGAGCACTGGCAGAATGTGATACTTTTAGTGGCTTATGACTAAGAGAGGGTACTTAATTAGAGCTACACCACTAAGGCCATCCTCTAAAGAGATCCTTCCTCATACTTACATGAGGACAGTCAATAATATCAGGAGATACATGTGTGCGTGTGTGTGTGTGTGTGCATGTATAAAATCTCAAACAATGGATAACTTAAAAATCAAAGCAAATAGATTCTACCTTTATTGGTCTACTATAGAACTTTCGATACCAAATTTCTCTGATTTTGATTTGTCCAATATTAAGAGTACCAGGCTTGTGAACCACTGACCTCATCAAAACAGGCAAATAGTTGTGATGTTTACCAGAGAACCAAATTTCATTGAAGTCTATTTCCCAACTGCCGCAGAGCTGCTTCTTTGAAAATACCAGACTATATTGGATTGCAGGATGCAGACCTGAAAAATCAATATTAAGTTGTGTTTAGATACCATTAAATAGTATCCCAAATTTGGTAAAAACCAGTATGCACCTGGTTTTCAGAAATAACCAAGAACTGAACAGACATGGTCACCGACTATGATCAAAAGATTTATATTCCTTGCATACACTCTGGACTTAAGTAATAAGGGATAATAGAAACCAATGTGGAATTACAACCGACCTCAGGAGCCGCATAAACCTTGCTGGAATTACTTGTTCAGTGATTGCTTTCTCCGCTAGAAGGCTCACTTGTCATTGGATCCTAAGCACCTAGCCTGGTCCCTGGCATATAGCACATGCCCAATAAATATTTGTTCATGGAATGAATTATTAAATAAATACAGAACTCAGAACTTCTGATAAAGATTTATATATTCCCATTAAGTTAGACTGGTAGATTGATAGTGAAGCCAGTATGAAGAAGGGAATGCATTTTCTTTTTTTAAAATTTAGTTTTATTTTATTTTAGAGAGAGGGTGAGCAGAGAGAGTGAAGGGAGGAGCCCAGAGAGAGCATCTTCAAGCAGACTCCCCGCTGAAGGCGGAGCCCCAGGCAGGGCTCTATAGTGAGATCATGACCTGAGCCTAAACCAAGAGGTGGTTGCTCAACTGACCGGGCCGCCCAGATGCCCCAGAGAATGCATTTTTAATATTGTTTAACTACTATTGTATAGAGTAATTCACAGCACAGAAGTCTACCCAGAGCGACCACACCATTCCATGGACAAGAATGACTTCCAATTTTTACACAGATTGTTTATGTTTAAATGTTACTTCTGAAATGCATGAGTAATCTATTCTTTTAAGGTTAAACTCATCCTATACCCATCCTTCCATACAGTCTCTCCAAAAACTAGTGAACTGTTTAGTCAACCATCCACCCAGTCCTACCCAAATGCTCACATGCCCAGATGAGCGAGGTCAGATATCTGCAATTTCCCTAACTTGAAATGGGGGCAACTAGGTTCTAGCAAGCGACCTAGGTGGCAAATGGTAAAAAGAAGAGATGCCAGTGGGTAGTACTCTCCAAGGAGGCTCTGGCAGGATGGATTCGACATGGCAAGGCTGCAGGGCACAAAACCAGGATGACAGTTCCTACAATGAGATAAATGAAGACACCCACGCGGGAGGGAACCACAATGGCTCCTGCCCAGGGTGACTGCGGCCTGCCCACCGGACAGGGGGCGCGCCTGACTAATTGTTTCTCTGCCTGTCTCCATACGGCACCGTTTGTTTATTGAAGGTCCCTTTCTTTGTCCTGAACAAATTGACCCATTTGCTTCACTTTGTGCATTTAATTTTCATCTGTACGTTTGCAAAATACCCCATCGGTGTTCATTATGGTAAATTAATATTAGTGTTTCTGTAAGACAACCATCAGCTCTCATTTTCCCTCTCACCCACCTCTCCCCCCATCCTTGACTAATAGATATCATTTCAACAGTTTGACTAACTGCCGTGTTATAAAAAAAAGGCAGTAATTTATACTGATGTAATGGCCGTGATAAAAATCATTTGTGTGCTGATTTTATAAATTAGGGTGGAAATGTGAGTGCCTCTGAAAAATGAAGTGCTACCACATGGATTCCACTGTTGCTAATGCTTCATACCTTTCTGCTTCATTAAACCAATTTCACGGGGAGATGAGTTAGAGGAAGAAGCTGTGCTGCTTATGAGACGCAACAATGGTTTATTGAAAGAAATGGGGCTAAGATTAAATTAAGTGCTACTCGAGAAATATGGAAATACAAAAATACTCGGGCTTCTAGATGAGTAATTCAAAAATACGATAAGTTAGCTCTTTCATACTCCAAAAACTGGCTCATCATAATTGCACAGAACTGAATTCACAGCTTACTAATTAATATTGAAGAGCTTCTCGAAACTACCCTTAGGAGTGGGAGGACCCAAGCATGAATTGATCCCATTTCCATTTTGAAATCATGTGAACTCAGAGTTTTCTTTTGGATCTATTCTGGGAGAGCTGGATCTTTAAAATGTTTCTTCGGTGGTTTACTCCTTCTGGGGAAGTAAAGGCCAATCTTAGATATAAGAGGGAGGAGGGAGCAAGAGGAAAGCACCTGGCAGAAAGTGGTCAGGCCATTCACTGGTAATTGTCAATTACCAAACCTCACTGGTTCATCTGTTCCTTTGTCTCCTGATTTCAGGTGAGCCCATCACCAAGTCACTACAGATTTATGTCGGTCAATGTCTTGCTGCCCCTTTTTGGAGAATGCCCAAGAGTGGAGGTGGAGACACTGAAGAAGATAGCACTGGTTGGCACGCCCTTAGGAGCAGGTACCAAGAAACTGGGATGGAGCCATTGCCACTGTTAATCCAAATTGCCTACTATTTCCCCCATTCTGATGAGCTTGAAGTTTTCACTTTCTAGCAAGTAAACCCTATTTGTTCCCTGAGTTGTGAAGGATATCAACACAAAGGGATTCATTCATTACATAAGAGGCTTATGAATACTTAGTGTTTTTTTTTTTAATGCAGAATTTCAAAGTGCAGCTGAGGAACTGCCATTCTCCTCCCCCCTCACAATGAGATCTCTGTGTGGAAGCGACCCAAGTCCTGGGGTTGAGTCCAGCTCTCAGATTAGCACAGAAAACACGTACAGACATGACTTTCAACCCACCCCCTCCCACCGATGATAAAAGGAGTTCCAAAAAGTGTGCCTCCAGGATGGGAGGAAAAGATTTCAAGATTACAATCCTGAGGACCATGTATCAAGAGTTAGAGCCATTGCCTCACTCGAATGGGGAAGTCACCGATGTGGGGTCTGCTGCTATCATCCTACTTTGGGGCTCAACAGACTTGGTTCGAACAGTTAACATAGCATGTTCACAGCTATAGTAAACACTGTTCATCACACTTTTGCAGAGGGACTTCCAGCGCTTCCCTTCCAGGGCCCATCCCTGATACTAGCTAATGCTCAAAATCATCAGGAAGGGAAGGCTTACAGACCAAATGCCCCTCAGCCTGACTGTGGTCTGAAAAGCCAGTGTCATGGTTTTGAGCATTACAAAGGGCATGGGTTGAACTCACAAGTAAAGAATGAACTTGAGGAAATCTGGGTTTTAGAGAAGTGTCCATATTTGGGTTAGATACTTCCAGAACAGGGTATGGTTAAGAACTTGGTCTTCAAGGGGCACGTGGGTGACTCAGTGGGTTAAGCCGCTGCCTTCAGCTCAGGTCATGGTCTCAGGGTCCTGAGATCAAGCCCCGCATTGGGCTCTTTGCTCAGCAGCGAGCCTGTTTCTCTCTCTCGCTCTCTGCCTGCCTCTCTGTCTACTTGTGATCTCTCTCTGTCAAATAAATAAAAAAAATCTTTAAAAAAAAGAACTTGGGGGGTGCCTGGGTGGCTCTGTGGGTTAAGCCTCTGCCTTAGGCTCAGGTCATGATCCCAGGGGCCTGGGATCGAGTCCCGCATTTGGGCTCTCTGCTCAGCAGGGAGCCTGCTTCTCCTCATCTCTCTCTCTGCCTGCCTCTCTGCCTATTTGTGATCTCTCTCTCTGTCAAATAAATAAATAAAATCTTTAAAAAAAAAATAAAAAAATAAAAAAAAGAACTTGGTCTACAAATAACTGATGGTTTTAAGCCTCACCTTGCTGGTCCATAAAGTGAGATCTCCAAAGTTTATACTAGCCAGAAATTTCTATTGTCTATATTGTCTTTTTTGTAGAAAATGTCTAGAGGAGGCCCCCAACAAGCCTGATGTTAAAAGTTAAAAAGGAGTTATTCCTTGTCTATGGCTCATAAAAATTATGTCGAAGTCTCAGGTGTTTTATGTAAATGACACAAAACAGGTTTGAATGCTCAGAATCACAAAGTTTTTATTTAGTTTTCTTTTTAAGATTTATTTACTTGACAGACAGAGATCATAAGTAGACAGAGGCAGGCAGAGAGAGAGGGGGAAGCAGGCTCTCCACTGAGCGGAGAGCCTGATGCGGGCCTCGATCCCAGGACCCTGAGACCATGATCTGAGCCAAGGGTAGAGGATTAACCCACCGAGCCACCCAGGTGCCCCCGAATCACAAAGTTTTAAGGACCAAAAGCATGCATGTCTTTTTGGTTGGGGGGAAAAGAGTCTTAAAAGATAAAGATGGCTGCATTCATGTTCTTCCCTTGTCTGTTCCCCCCTGCCCCCCAACCCAACAATCTAGGATTCTCCAGTCCCAGACTCAGGTTCCCTCTGGCTCCAGGAAAACTCAAAGTTCAAGTACCCTGCTGGCTTGCCCAGCAGCAGTCTGCCTCATCTCCACTATGGCTAGAGCTCTGGAGAGGATGAGCAGTGCCGGGAAAACTTGGGAGACATACTCTCCTGGGAAGACTCATAGAAAATACTCATGTCTTTCACATACTGAAATTGGGGAAAACTGCAAGCCCCTTAGGAGATTTGCTTAAAAGTCATACCGAGCCCTGGAGAGCAGATGACTGGAAACTAGATCCCACAATTCCTAGACTTCATCCAGGCTAGGGTGTGGCCCTAAAAGTGGCTTGATGAAGTGGCTAAGAACCACTAATTGGTAGAAACTGACCGGGCTTGGGGGGTCCACCCATATCATGGAAACATTATGGTTGTTCCCAGCTCCTTCTGTCCATCTTCTATTGAGAATTACTCCTTCAAGTTGATTTTATCTCTGAGCTTATACTTCAAACTAAACTTTGTTTAGTTTTTACCACTTCTGTTCCTTTCTTCCCCAAATTTTAGTGCTACTCTCTTTGTCATTGCAGGGGATGCGGGTGCGTGTGTGTATGAGAGAGAGAGAGAGAAAGCGTGGCAGCAAAAAAGTACTGAAGGCATTTTATAAATTTCCTATACTTTATATATATTACTCATTTAGTATGGCACATTTATCTGTATTTCCTGTGATTACTACGGAGGATATGAAGTCAATATCAGCACCATGTACACTCATATGATTACCATCTTGAAAAAATGGAAATTGCCAAGGAAGTTCAAGAAGCATGCCTTCACCCAACCCCCTCCCCCCAGCAACCCTCAGTTTGTTTTGTGAGATTAAGAGTCACTTATGGTTTGTCTCCCTCCCAATCCCATCTTGTTTCATTGATTCTTCTCCTACCCCCTTAACCCCCCATGTGGCATCTCCACTTCCTCATATCAGGGAGATCATATGATAGTTGTCTTTCACCGATTGACTTATTTCGCTAAGCATGATACTAGTGCTATGGTAAGTGCTGTGAAGTGTGTAAACCTGGCGATTCACAGACCTGTACCCCTGGGGATAAAAATATATTATATGTTTATAAAAAATAAAAATAAATAAAAAAAGAAGCCTGCCTTCAGAGGCACATTTAGCACCTCAGTCCTAAACGAGTGTTTCTCAAACTTGAACAAGCATTAGAATCACCTGGATGCCTTGTTAAAAAGCAGATTGCTAGAATGTCCACAATAGGCCAACTATGAAAAGAACCCGGATGAAAAAACAAAAGAACCCAGATGTCCATCAACAGATAAATGGATAAAGATGTGTCCTATATATACACAATGGAATACTATGCAGCCATCAAAAGAAATGAAATCTTGTCATTTGTAACGATGTGGATGGAATTAGAGAGTATTATGCTGAGTGAAATAAGTCAATCAGAGAAAAACAATTATTATATGATCTCCCTGATATGAGGAATTTGAGAGGCGGGGGGGTGGTGTCAAGAGGGGAAGGGAGGGGAAAAAATAAAACAAGATGGGACCAGGGAGAGAGACAAACCATAAGAGACTCCTAATCTTAGGAAACAAACTGAGGGTTTCTGGGGGGTGAAGCGGGGAGGGATTGAGTGGCTGGGTGATAGACATTGGGGAGGCTTTGTGCTATGGTGAGTGCTGTGAACTTTGTAAGACTGATGAATCACAAAACTGTACCACTGAAGCAAATAATACATTATATGTCAATTAAAAAAAAGAGGCAGATTGCTGGGCCCCACTTCCAGAGATTCTGGATGCCTAGGTCTGGGTGAGCTCTCAGATTTTGCATTTCTGACAAGCTCCCAAGTTATGTGGATACTGCTGGTCTGGGAACACAAAATCAATAAGCCCCAGTGCTTTAGCCAGTTGCATTCAAAAGCTTTGAACATTCGAATCACCTGGGGCTCTTCTGAAAAACCCAAAGTCCATTCTCCACCTTATATGAATTAAGTAAAAACCTCTGGGGGGCAGGACCATGCATCAGTATTTTTCCAGCTTCCCAGCTGATCCAAACGTGCAGCCATGTTCGAGAACCAGTGCTGCAGAAAGCAAAGGTGGCTTTTTACATTTTCGTTTTGGTTTTGTTTTAGCAAGAAGAGAGAATATAATTACCTTGCGTAGAATGTTGATTTTCTTCACGTGCTTTCACATCCAAGTAATATCAGCAGATGACTTGCCAGAGTTCCAAATATTTGTGCTTGGTGTCGGGTTGAAGGTGTGGGTGACAGGGAAAATTTAAAGCATAGTCAGTCCAAGAGGGACCAGAAATTTGATACTTTAAAGTCAGGCCTTGGAGCTTCCAGAAATCTCCAATCATAGGACATCCAAGAGAGGGCCTTGGAAGTAGCTCTTCTGATAACTGCTTAAGAGTTTATGATTTCTTTTAAGCCAGCGAAGGTTCCTTGGGCCCATCCACTTGGCTCCACCTCCCCAGTTCATTTCTTGGAACTATAGAAATGTTTTTGTTCTTCCCTAGGTGCTCTCATTGCCAGTACTGGCACTAGAACGGTGCTCCCCCAAATGGTGTGCATGGAAGTATCACGGAAGGCGGAGCTTCAACGATCCCAAAGCCCATTTCCGGCACCCACTCTGCAGTGATTGGGGTTTCATTAGTCTTGGAGGGCGTAGGCTCTGGAATTTTTAAAAAGATCTCCCGGTGATAACAATGAGGGGATAATTTGGCAACTACAGGGGTAGAGCAATGAACCCTGTGATTGCTCCATTATGATGGTGTTTCTGTTTGCCTTGTCCATCCAATTTGGGCTCCAAATTCTTCACCTGCACTAGGCACCTCTAGACACCATCTGCAACACCATGGAAGACATTCTTTCACTTGGGGTTTGAGGTAATGATGGAGGAGTTAGGTGGTAATGATGGAACTTGTACTGTGGAATGAGAAAGGCAGTTCAATCAATAACGGACACAACTATCTAGCCCCTTACTATTTAATGTATGGTCTGCGGCCAATATCATTAGCATCACCTGGGAATATTTTAGAATGACACATGCTTGAGGCTCATCCCATATCGGCTGACTTCTCAGGTGATTTGTACGCACATTAAAGGCTGAGAATGACTTTTTAAAAAACTTTTTTTTTTTTTAAAGCGGTGTCTATGTGACTCAGTCTGTTAAGTGTCCGACTCAGGTCTTGATTTCAGCTCAGGTCTTGATCTCAGGGTCATGAATTCAAGCCCCACATTGGGGCCCACTTAAAAAAAAAAAAAAGAAAAAGGAAAGTTTGAGAATTAGTAGTCTCCTTACTCAGGTCCTATCTGTGGGTCTATTTGGCAAATTAAAATAGAGGATGATCATTTAATATGTAGTATATGTACTTGCCATTAAGTGTGGCCACCCTGTATTTTATTTGGCAAACTTCTAGCCCCCTGCACTCAATGACTGATACTACAAAGAAACCTATCATGGTTTCCTCTTGGTCTGATACAGACTGGGTCCTGAGACCCAACCCCAACACAGGCCCTTGAGGTCTAGTTGTCCTGCCAGGCTAACTCAAGCATCATAAATACCAACTGGTCAACCCTTACATCATCTCTAAATACCTCCTATCTTTGGAGCTATGCAATTCCTTATCGAATGTGGCTAAAGAAATTGCATCTCCCCCAGTTTTGCTCAAGTCTTCTTCTTCCATCACCTGGATTCTGAGTCATTCATTGAGCTTCTTCTGTGCTCTTTACAATGTGTTGCTTGGTCCAGACCAATTTTGCAGTGTAAAGGTCACTTCACTGGGATGGGGAGTGGCTTTTACACCAATGGCAGAGACTTCATGGTCCCTATGCCCTCAGTTGTTCCATGGTAACACTCCAAGCACAGAATCCTCTTAGTTCTACAAAGCCAGTGATCCCAGTCTCTAACTGGCAAATGTACAGACCTGTTCAAACTGGAAACTTAAGGAGGATTGTTTCATCTGTAAAACGCCTGAAGCTTCCTATCCAGGTATACACACTGCCTTGTGGACATGCTTCCTGCTAAACTCAGTTCAGGTGGAAAGTAACATACAGGCTGTTCGAGACTGGGAATAAGAAAATAAATTCTCGGGCGCCTAGGTGGCTCAGTGGGTTGAAGCCTCTGCCTTCAGCTCAGGTCATGATCTCAGGGTCCTGGGATCGAGCCCTGCATCGGGCTCTCTGCTCAGTGGGGAGCCTGCTTCCTCCTCTCTCTCTGCCTGCCTCTCTGCCTACTTGGGATCTCTGTCAAATAATAAATAAAATCTTAAAAAAAAAGAAAGAAAAGAAATTCTCTTCAAGTTGGCTACACCCGACAAAGCTACTTCAGTATGCAGAAGTCAGTGACTGTGCTATTTCTTATATCACATGGTCAGCCCTCCTTTTTTCATTTATTCATTCACTCAGCTAGTCAATTCCAATTTCAAATACTCTTTGGGAGGAAATCTTAAGTCTCCCTCCCCCAAATGCACCTTCCCATAGTTTACACACAGTCTCAGAGAAGCCTACCCATGAGGTCCGTGGCCTCAAGGCTGAAAACATTTGATCTGCATGATGGACAAGGGTCTTGGCTCTTAGAGAAACATTTGCATTGTCTCCATTATCATAATAATAATCCCATATATTTGCATAGTGCTTTTTGGCAAAAATACTTTCAGATCCCTTATCTCATTGCTACAAATCTTTGGGGTAGGTATTTTGCTCCCTGTTGTACAGATACAACCCATCTTAAGACACTTAGCCATTACACTCTACGTTATTATAATCAAACTAATTCTCTGATATTGTGTGGCCCCCCCAAATCCATATAATTTGAATTAAGATCTTAAAAATTAAATATCAAATTGATGTAGGTATCTAAACATCATCATAGAAAAAGCAAGAACAAGAGGGACGTTGGATGACTGGTTGCCTGCTTGCTTTTCTAGGGCATGGTCCTATTCTACATTTTATTCCTCATGTCCTTACCAGTTCTTTCATCTGTAATTCTCTAATGGAAAGAGCTTTCAAGATGGAAGGATCAAAATTCAAGTCCTATCTTCGCCAAGTGAAATCAGGCAAGTTACTTAAAGTCTCTGGTTTCAGGTTTCCCATATTTAAAATGGGGTTAATAACAGTAGCAACTTCCAAGAAAAATTATGTATGTAAAGCACTCAGTGAGGCAGTGAGCAATAGGTACTCAAGAAGTAATAAGTTCCTGTCCCCCAAGAAAAATAACTGTGTATCTCTTCATGCAGCACTTTATTCCCCAAATGCCTCAAATACGGAAAAATGCTATTTCTCACAGTATTTAAACACTATGAGCTACTTAAAAGAACTGAAATTCGGGGCACCCGGGTGGCTCATTTTGTTAAGCATCTGACTCTTGATTTTGACTCAGGTCATGATCTCAGGGTCATGAGATTGGGCCCCACATGGGGTTCTGTGCTGGGTATGAAGCCTACTTGGGAATCTCTCCCTCCTTCTGCCTCTACCCTTCCACCCCACCACTTGCATGCTCTCTCTCTCTCTGACAAATAAGAAAAAGAAAATGAAAATATAACCTACTAAAATATGTGGGATTCAGCTATACCAGTGTGGAAAAGCAAAAGTATAGCACCAAATGCTAATATAAGAAAAGGAAGATACATCTCAAATCAATAATCTAAATTCCTATCCCCTAAAAAAAGAAGAGCAAAATAAACCCAAAGCAATCAGAAAGAAGGAAGAAAATGATAAAGGTGCAAACAAATCAATAAAACTGAAAATAGAAAAAGAGGAGAGAAAAATCAATGAAACAAAGCACTGATTCTTTGAAAAAAAAATCAGTAAAAGACTGAGAAAGATGAAAAGAGAGAAGACACAAACAACATCAGGCACAAAGCAGGCACATCTATCACTGTAGAGCATGAATCCACTAAAGGAAAGATAAGAGAACACTACAAACAACTGTAGCCTTGTTAATTTGACACTTAGATGAAATAGAAACAAATCCTTGAAAACCACAAATTACCAAACCTCAAAGGAGTTAAAATGGGTATCCTGATTGGTCACAAGACCATTTAAGAAACTGTATTTCTAGGGGCACCTGGGTGGCTCAGTGGGTTAGGCCTCTGCCTTCAGCTCAGGTCATGATCTCAGGGTCCTGGGATCAAGCCCTGCATTGGGCTCCCTGCTAAGTAGGGAGCCTGCTTCCCCCTTCTCTGTCTGCCTACTTCTCTGCCTCCTTGTGATCGCTCTGTGTCAAATAAATAAATAAATAAAGTATTTTTAAAAAAGAAATTGTATTTGTAAATAATTTTATCAAACATTTAAAGAAGTAACTCCAATTTTATATGAATTCTTTCAGAAAATAAAATAGGAAACACTTCCCAACTCATTTTCTGTACCAAGCATTACCTTGATCCCAAAACCAGATACAGTACAAAAAAGGAAAGAAAAAAGAAAACTAAAGACCAATATCTATTAAGAACTTTGATTCAAAAATCCTCAGAAAGTATTAGCAACTCAAATACAATATTGTATAACGATATTAGCAACTTAGATACAGCAAAGTGTAAAAAGAATTATAAACAATGACCAAATGGGATTTTTAAAAATTTAATTTCTTTTTCAGTGTTCCAAATTTCATTGTTTATGCACCACACCCACTGCTCCATGCAATATGTGCCCTTTATAATACCCACCACCAGGATCATCCCACCCTCCACCCCCTCCCCTCCAAAACCCTCAGATTGTTTCTCAGAGTCCACAGTCTCTCATGGTTTGTCTCCCCCTCCAAATTCTCCCCACTCACTTCTCTGAATTCCTCCCACTCACTTCTCCCCATCTCCCAATGTCTTCTGTGTTATTCCTTATGCTCCACAAGTAAGTGAAACCATATGATAATTAACTCTCTCTGCTTGACTTACTTCACTCAGCATCATCTCTCCCAGTCCTATCCATGTTGCTACAAAAGTCGGGTATTCATCCTTTCTGATGGAGGCATAGTATTCCATTGTATATACGGACCATATCTTCTTTATCCATTCATCTGTTGAAGGGCATCTTGATTCTTTCCACAGTGGTCATTGCTACTATGAACATTGGGGTACAGATGGCCCTTCTCACTACATCTGTATCTTTGGGGTAAATACCCAGTAGTGCAATTGCAGGGTCATAGGGAAACTCTATTTTTAATTTTTTTTAAAGATTTTATTTGTTTATTTGACAGAGAGAGATCACAAGTAGGCAGAGAGGCAGGCAGAGAGAGAGAGAGGGAAGCAGGCTCCCCGCTGAGCAGAGAGCCCTATGCGGGACTCGATCCCAGGACCCTGAGATCACGACCCGAGCCAAAGGCAGAGGCTCAACCCACTGAGCCACCCAGGCGCCCCATTTTTAATTTCTTAAGGAACCTCCACACTGTCTTCCAAAGTGGCTGCACCAACTTGCATTCCCACCAACAGTGTAAGAGGGTTCCCCTTTCTCCACATTCTCTCCAACACTTGTTTACTATCTTGCTAATTTTGGCCATTCTAACTTGTGTAAGGTGATATCTCAGTGTGGTTTTGATTTGAATCTCCCTGATGGCTAGTGATGATGAACATTTTTTCATGTGTCTGTTAGCCATTTGTATGTCTTCTTTGGGGAAGTATCTGTCCATGTCTTCTGCCCATTTTTTGACGTGATTATCTGTTTTGTGTGTGTTGAGTTTGAGGAGTTCTTTGTAGATCGTGAATATCAGCCCTTTGTAGTGTCATTTGTGAATATCTTCTCCCATTCCGTGGGTTGCCTCTTTGTTTTGTTGACTGTTTCCTTTGCTATGCAGAAGCTTTTGATCTTGATAAGTCCCGAAAGTTCATTTTCACTTTGGTTTCCTTTGCCTTTGGAGGCATGTCTTGAAAGAAGTTGCTGTGGCTGATGTCGAAGAGGTTACTGCCTATGTTATCCTCGAGGATTCTGATGGATTCCTGACTCATATTGAGGTTTTTTACCCATTTCAAGTTTATCTTTGTGTATGGTGTAAGAGAATAGTCAAGTTTCATTCTTCTACACATAGCTGTCCAATTTTCCCAGCACCATTTATTGAAGAGACTGTTCTTTTTCCACTGTATATTTTTCCCTGTTTTGTCGAAGATAATTTGACCATAGAGCTGAGGGTCCATATCTGGGCTCTCTGCTCTGTTCCACTGGTCTATGTGCCTGTTTTTGTGCCAGTACCATGCTGTCTAGGTGATCACAGCTTTGTAGTAAAGCTTGAAATAAGGCAACGTGATGCTCCCAGTTTTGTTTTTCTTTTTCAACAGTTCCCTAGCAATTCGGGGTCTCTTCTGGTTCTATACAAATTTTAGGACTATTCATTCTAGCTCTTTGAAAAATGCCGGTGGAATTTTGATCAGGATGGCACTTAAAGTATAGATTGCTCTAGGCAGTATAGACATTTTAACAATGTTTATTCTTCCAATCCTTGAGCATGGAATGCTCTTCCATCTTTTTGTGTCTTCTTCAGTTTCTTTCATAAGTGTTCTATAAATCCTCAAATACAGATCCTTTACCTCTTTGGTTAGGTTTATTCCCGGGTATTTTATTGTTCTTGGTGCTACAGTAAATGGAATCAATTCTCTAATTTCCCTTTCTATGTTTTCATTGTTAGTGTATAAGAAAGCAACTGATTTCATTTTGTATCCTGCCACATTACCAAATTGCTGTATGAGTTCTAGTAGTTTGGGGGCGGAGTCTTTTGGATTTTCCATATAAAGTATCATGTCGTCTGCACAGAGAGAGAGATTTTGACTTCTTCTTTGCCTATTGGAATAACTTTTAATTCTTTTTGTTGTCTGATTGCTGTTGTTAGGACTTCTAGTACTATGTTCAGCAACAGTGATGGGAGTGAACATCCTTGTCGTGTTCCTGATCTCAAAGGGAAGGCTATCAGCTTTTCCCTATCGAGGATGATATTCACTGTGGGTTTTTCATAGATAGATTATATGAAGTTGAGGAATGTTCCCTCTATCCCTATACTTTGAAGCGTTTTAATCAGGAAAGGGTGCTGTATCTTGTCAAATGCTTTTTCTGCATCAGTTGAGAGGACCATGTGGTTCTTCTCTCTTCTCTTATTGATTTCTTCTATCGTGTTGATTGATTTGCAAATGTTGAACCAAATGGGATTTATTAATCAAAGCTGATTCACTATCCAAAAATCAAATCGATGAAAAAATAAAATCAAATGATGTAATCTCCATATCAATAGTGTAAAGAAGAAAAATCAAATGATCATATTAATAGATACAAAACAAAAACAAAATTCACGACCATTAACAAAATTCAACAACCATTTATAATTTAAAAAACAAAACAAAATCTTAGCAAATGAAGAATCGAGAAGAACCACCTCAGCTTGATGAAGAGCTTCTACAAACCTTCAGCTAACATTATTCATAATGGTTAAAGGCTGAAGGCTTTTCCCCTAAAATCCAAAACAAAGCAATGATGTTGGCTTTCAGTACTCTTACTCAACAATGTACTAGAAGTTCTAGCCCTGCAACAGGCAAGAAGAAGAAGAAACAAAAGGCATATAGACTGAAAAGGAAGAAATAAAACTGTCCCTATTTGCAGATCACATGACTGTATAAATACAAAATCCCAAGAAATTGACACAAAAACTCTTGCAACTTGCAAATTAATTATTAAGGTTGCAAGATACAAGAGAGATACATAAATACCAGCTGTATTCCTTATGCTGACACTGAACATCTGAAAACCAAAATGGAAAAATAATATAATTTACAATCACTTTAAGAAAAATGAACTAGATACATATCTAACAAAACATACACAGGCTTGTATGCTTGAATTATGAAACACTGATGAAAGAAATCAAAGACACCTAAATAAATGGAAGAATATACTATGTTCATGGATTGGAAGACTCACCATAGTAAAGATATCAGTTCTTTCCTAACTGATCTATAGATTTCATGCAATTCCTACCAAAATGTCAGCAAGGATTTTGGTGGACAGAGACAAGCTTATTCTAAAATTTAGATGAAAAGTCATTGGCTCTAGAGTAGCTAAAACAATCTTGAATAAAGAGAAGAAAAAAGAGGGAGGAATCACTCTACCTGATATGAAGGGTTACTCTATATCTATAGTTATCAAGACAGTGTGATATTCAAGACAGGATAGACACATAGATCAATGGGACAGAATAGAGAATTCAGGAATAGATTCACACCAAGGTAACCAACTGATGTCTCACAAAGATGCAAAGCAATTCAGCGGAGGTAATACAGTATTTTCAACAAGTGATCTGGAGCACGTGTACATGTATAAGCAAAAGAGTGAATCTCGATCTAGGTCTCACACCTTATACAAAAATGGGTCACAGACTTAAATGTCAAATATGTGACTTTCAAGAGAAGAGAACAACGCATAGGGGAAAATCTTTGGGAGTGAGGATTTCATATTTGACACCAGAAGCACAAACCATAAAAGGAAACAAGTCAAAAAATTGGACCTTATCAAAATTAAAATATTTTGCTCCGAAAATGCTATGAGCTAGTTTAAAGCATCATCCCTGTGCAATAAACAAAACGTTAACATAATCAGGTGCTTCCAGGCATAGGAAATAGAGCCTGGTTTGGTTTATGCGGAGTGTTGGGTCCACGGCCCAACCTTCCTTGGAGGTTAAGTGTGCAGGATATGTGCTATTGTAGTGCCCGAGTCACTTCCAGGGCATGCATTTCCTGTGGCTCTGACTTTTCTAAAGAGTAAGTCAGCTGGAAACAACATATAATGAACATGCACATAGAACGCTGGGCTTTGGAAAAGAAACACATTTGGGTGAATGTAAAGTGAAGAACTTTATAATGGCCTCACTTTTTTGCAGTTCTGACCTTCGAGTTGGTTGCAGTTCCAAAAACATGGATAAAAACATCCCTGGGTTTTTTAAAACCCACTGATAGAAAGAAAGAAATGGCTTTGATTTTAACTGCATTTAAATCTCCCACTGCGGTCAAGGAAACCAGCACTCAGTGGCAAAATCTGAAACCCAAGGCTGGCCTCTTTATGATAGACAAAGTTGATTGCAGTGAACATTCTTGGCACCAGCTCAAAACGTTTTGAGTTTCTAGATCCTGAAAGAGAAATTCTCTTAGGAGCCTTTCAGATCACTGATGGGGTAGCATAGAGGGGGGTGCGGTGCAGCAGGGGACTGGAAGGGGAGAAGAGTGGCTGCCTGGCCCAGGAGTTGGTCTTAACTAACATTTATTAAACCTACTCTAGCAGGTGGGTTCACTAGTTTTGTTTGTTTGATGTAATCCTCACCATAGTCTTGGAAAGAGTAAAATACAGGAGGATAATTCAAAACTCAGGGAAGGGAACTCACATCTATCGAGTGCCTGTTGTATGTACCGGGCACTCTTCTATGCACTTTAGACCATGGAACAGCACTATCATGTAGATACGATTATCATTTCCATTTTACAGATGAGGTAACAGAGGCTTTGAGAGGAACTCATTGTCAGCTCACGCTTTCTCTCCCTCTCTCTCTCTCTCTCCCTATGTGTGTGTGTGTGTGTGTGTGTGTGTTGTATCGTGCAACAACATATTCCCAATACAAATACTCCCAGGATTCATCATACAGCAGTTAAAAGGAGAAATGATCTTCGAGCCATCAAGCATCCACCAAGGGCAGACAGCTGGAACTGGTGGTGGTCCCAGGAAGCCCAGTGACAGTGCTTGCTGTAGCTCTGAAGCAGGGAAAGCAGCATGAGATTGGCACCGCGTCAAGGGGTGAGGGAAGAGAGGACAGAACCAGAGCCCTAACTAGCATTTTTGGCGCCCGGGGCAAGCAGCGTGAAACTTGCCTTCTCTTCAATGGAAGCTGCTCTTGGAAGGGGGAGGGGCAGCCCTGTGCACAAAAGGTCCCCTGGCTGGTGCGCTCCCAGCCCTTGACCTCGGGCCTCTCACTCCATCCATCTCTGCAACTGCCAAGGGGGCTGGCCTGGGGCCAGGGTGAGGCTTCCAACAGAGACCAGAGAGGTGGTGGGAGAAAAATGCGGTGCCCTCTAAATTTCTGTGCCCCAGTGACCCCACCCTAGCCAGACCTCTGGAAAGAACAGAACAGAATGTTGAGCTGAGAAGGGAGGTGAGGGAAGTCAGAGAGGGACTGACTGGAAGAATAGGGAGAGGTCAGGGGGCCATCAGTCACAGCAGTGGGGTTGAACAAGTTTGCCAAAAGATGGAAAGTTTTGGTAACTGGAAGGCATTTCAGAGTTCAAGATCTCAGAGGTGAAGCAGGGAATTCCAAGTGATAGCAGCAGCTGGTCAAGTAGACAGGAGGCCCAAATCACAGGGCCAAAGAGGTCAATGAAGTAAGTGGGAGGGTTAGTATTTAATTCTGCAAGCTTTTATTGAGCACCTACTATGCGCGAGGCTCTGCACCAGGCACTTGGGGTAGCGTGGTGAACAAGACACAGTTCTCACCCTTCCTCAAATGTGGGGAGCAAGCAGGGAGATGAGTGAAAGACAAGCAGACAAATACAATATAAGGTAGAGATCCTTTGGGACCTCCCCGGACGCTCCAGAGGACGCGGCTCTTCCACTTGAGGAACTTTCAGTTCACGGCGATCTACTCTGCTTCTAAGAAGAACAATGAACTTAATTTCAGGAAAGAAGTACAAGCAAGTACGTTTGTAACATGGAAGAAGAAATGATTTTTTCTGATCTCTGAGGGAGGGCGTAGGAAATGGAAACTCAAGAAGGCTTTCATGACACCATGGCATATGACAATGAGCAGGGTTTTAAAAGAGGTGGGAATGAGGCGAGAATTTTGGGCTGGAAGAATGTGAGTGCGCGTGGAAGCAGAAAATCACACATAGATTTGAAGAATGCGGAGTAACTGGGCATGTTGAGAGGTGAAGCTACCAGTGGTGTTAGCAATGGTGAGAAGGTGAATTGGGGAAGTGGTTTAGAAGGTATTTCCTGGGTAATGGCAATGAGAGAAGAGAGGCAGAGAGATCTGTTTAGAAGCTATTACAGAGGAACACCTGGGTGGCTTAGTTAAGGGACTGATCACTTGAGTTACGATCTCACCGTCCTGGGTTTGAGCCCCGCATCGAGATCCTCACTCGGCACAGAGTCTCCTTGAGGTTCTACCTTTTCCCTCCCCCTTCTCCTGATTGCACTCTATTTCTCTCTCTAAATAAGTAAAATCTTTAAAAAGAAAAAAAAAACCCAGAAGCTATTACAGAGGTTCAAGTGCAAGCCGAGGAGCCGAGGTCCAGATGTAAGACATCTGGAATGGAAAGGGATGGGGAATGATGGATTCAAGAGGCCCTTGAGATGCGGCTCACAGGACTTATCAAAGAAATAAATGTGGGAGGAATGAGAGAAGACATATCTATGCCAGACCCTTCTTTCCAACTCAGAATTCCTTCTTATTGATTTCTGAGCTAAAATGGAAGCCACCTTCCTCATTTAAATACACAAGAAACCACAAACTTAAGGAGATGCAATGACATTAAAAACCAGCCACATACCCCAACCATCTGCCATGGTCCTGGCAAAAATGTCCTTACACAAAGCATGGGTAGGTTCTGAAGCAGCGCAGCTGGGCCAGGAAAAAAGAAATTGTTTGTAAGTAATAATAGTTTTAAAAATAATGAAATATAAAGAAAATGTGGTAAACATACACACAATAGAATATTATTCAGCCATAAAAAAAAATAAGGAAGGCTTGCCCTTTGTGACAACACGGATGGACCTGGTGAAATAAATCAGACAGAGAAGACAAACACTACACCCCACTGAACGCAGACACAGAGAACAGACTGGTGGTGTGAAATGGGTGACAGGGATTCAAAGGTCCTAACTTGCAGCTATAAGAAAAACAAGTTATAGGGAGCCTGGGTGGCTCAGTCGGTTAAGTGTCTAACTCTTGATTTTGGCTCAGATCATCATCTCAGGGTAGTGAGATGGAGCCTGAAGTCAGGCTCTGTGCTGGGCATGAAGCCCGATGAAGATTCTCCTTCTCCCTCTGCCCCTCCCCCACCCCAAAAAATAAATAAATAAAATTTTTAAAAAATGAGTCATGGGGATGACTTAGTACAGCATGGTGATTATAGTTAATATTGTATTGTATATTTGAAAGTTAAAATTGTAATTGCATGTGGTGATGGATGTTAACTACTTATCATGGTGATCATTTTGCTTTATATACAAATACCACATCATTAAGTTGTACACGTGGAACTGACATGTCATATGTCAATTATGCCACAATACAAAAGGATAGGGGCGCCTGGGTGGCTCAGTGGGTTAAGCCGCTGCCTTCGGCTCAGGTCATGATCTCAGGGTCCTGGGATCGAGTCCCGCATCAAGCTCTCTGCTCTGCAGGGAGCCTGCTTCCTCCTCTCCCTCTCTCTGCCTGTCTGCCTGCTTATGATCTCTGTCTGTCAAATAAATAAATAAATAAAATCTTTAAAAAAAAATTAAAAAAAAATACAAAAGGATAAAAAATAATAATACTTAACATTTCTTGAGCTTGTTCTTTATACTAACTCCCAGAGAGGTATTTTATATGTAATATTTCACTTAATCCCTCTAGCTCAGGAAAACTTCCTCCATAAGGTTTAGTCCGCACAGGGTTGAGATCACACAGCTAGTACGTGACTACTGGAGATCTGAACTCAGGGTGATCTGCCAAGCCATCAGCACTGCTTTAGAAACAAGCCCACTGAACTATGCTGTCAGAAACAAGGAACTATATCCAAAGCAGAAGAGGCCAAACAACCCTCTCTTTGAGTTAGTCAGACTTTTGTTTTGTTTTGTTTTGTTACGTACCTGTTCCTTGTAAAATTTGGAGCCATAATTACAGGGGGCAGGCACCAAATCAACCCGGAATCTGTTAGAAATAGAAAAGCTTAAAGTACTCAGACGTGAAGTAAATATACAAAAAGTAAGACCTATCTATCTATCAGCAATATCCTATTAGAAAATAATAAAAACAAAACAATAAAAACAAATTCTGTTCCCAGCAGCAGCCATAAATTCAAAACTAAGAACAATCTTACTAAGAAATGTGTGTATGGGATGGCCTATATGAAAAAGTTATAAATAGGGGCGCCTGGGTGGCTCAGTGGGTTAAAGCCTCTGCCTTCAGCTCAGGTCATGATCTCAGGGTCCTGGGCTCAAGCCCCGCCCTGGGCTCTTTGCTCAGCGGGACCCTGCTTCTCCCTCTCTCTCTGCCTGCCTCTGTGCCTACTTGTGATCTCTGTCTCTATCAAATAAATAAATAAAATCTTAAAAAAAGAAAAAGTTATAAATAAACAATAAAGTATAGAACTGTAAAATAGACCATAAGTGCTAAAACCACGCAAAGTGATCTTAATAATCAATGGGGAAAATTACAACAGTTGTATAACCTTGAAACATTTTTATCAAAACACAAAAAATTCTCCTACTATCCATTCTGCTATAAATTTATAAGGCAATGGAAAAAAATTAAGTTACTATTTTTTGGGTACACTGTCATTTAAACATTAGACACATTGAGAATTTAAAGTGTTGCATTACTTTGTAAAAAAAAAAAAAAAAGCTAACCAGGGTTACTTTTAATAGTGCTTGTCTTCTCCTCCTATAACTTACTAGCAAGCTATATTTTCTAGACCTTAACAAACTGTCAAACTCCTTTTAAAGTTTTGGATCAATGTTCTGTATTTTACCCATTGCGTTTTCAGTGTGCTTGGAAGTTCAAGGTGCAGGTGGTTGCCGGTGCCACGGTCTCTAACATCTTCATCCTTTTTGTCATGACAACCTTTAAACACCATTTACGTCATTAGTTTCACCCTCACTAAATTCCTAGGGCTGCATTTCTAGGATCTCTCGAATTCCCAAGTCTAGCTATTTCTTCTATAACCTCATTTATGTTCTAATCTATGTCCCACTTGCAACAATATCACTTTTTGTTTGCACTTTTATCTTTGTGTGCTCTTTCCATTATCCATTTTTGTAAAATAGAACATGAGTTTATCACTGAGAGACAAAGAGACAACACAACTACACAGTATTGTTCAGTGAATAATCACCAACACACCGAAAGAAATATTATGATCACTCACTAATCACACTGTGCTTTTGTTATTTATGTAGGGAATTTGCGGACTAACTTTGTACTTTATGCAATTACTCAGTTGTATACCATGGTGACTGAAATTCAACTTTGGTGTCGGTGGACTGGTGTTATTTAATTAAATCATGGTAAGTGAAAATTGTGAATATCAGAATCATGCGAAGAGAGGGCTGTCTGTACTTTTTACACAAGGGTCCCAATCTACTTTAATAAATGGAGAGATACCATACTTAGTTTTTACTTAGCGCTTACTACATGTCATGTGCTATTCTAAGTTCCTGTTTACACAGGTGATAATTTACTTAACCTGTATACAAACCCTATAAGTAAGTACTAGTAGTATTCTCATTTTTTAGATAAAGAAACTGAAGGGCAGGGGAGCCTCGGTGGCTCAGTCAGTTAAGCGTCCCACTCTTGATTTCGGCTCAGGTCGTGATCTTGGGGTTGTGAGACCAAGCCTTGCATCAGGCTCTGTGCTAGGCATGGAGCCTGCTTAAGATTCTCTCTCTCTGCCCCTCCACCTTACCCAACCCCCACAAAAGAAACCAGGGACAGAAAGATTAAATAACTTTCTAAAAGTTCCATAGCTAGGGAATAGCAACTCCAGAATTTGAACTCAAGTAGTCTGACTCCTAAGGCTACACACTTTACCAATACCCTGTGCTGCCCCATGAGCTAGAGTGCCAAGATGCTGATTTTTCCCATAAGTTATATGGGAAAGTTATAAGTTTAATGCTATTCCCATAACCATTCCAGCAGGATTTTTATAAGGAACACTTGAAAGGTTCTAAGTTCATTTAGAAAACAATAGTTTAGAGACACTAGTAATTATCTTAAAATATTAAAACACAATTTAAATCTTTAGTAATTAAGACAATGCAATACCAGAACTAGAGTTGAAAGACAGATCAAAGGAATGCATGGTGGCCCAGAAAAAGACCGTCATATCTTTAAATGTTTTTTAGCATAAGAGTAAGTTGTATCCCAAATCAGAAAGAAAATGAAATATAATGTACAAATGGTGTTCAGTGAATTGGTTAACTAGGATAAAATAAAATTGGATCACTTCTTTATATTTCATATAAAAATAAATTTCAGGTAGTTTAGAGAGTTAGTGGAGAAAATGAGACCATAAATGCATAATAAAAATAAAAATGAATATTTTAAATATCTTGGGGCTAGAGAGGACTATTTTTTTAAAGATTTTATTTATTTGAAAGAGAGAGAGCTAGCACACAAGCAGGAGAGAAGGAAAAGCAGACTCCCTGCTGAGCAAGGAGCCTGACACAGGGCTTCATCCCAGGATGCTGGGATCATGACCTGAGCCCAAGGCAGACGCCCAACCGACTGAGCCACTGAGGCATCCCGAGAGGACTTTCTTAATATAAAAGAAATAGGAAAAAAAGGAAAAACACGATATAGTCAATCATATTCGAATTGAAAACTTCTGTAGATCAAAGAGGCAATGAGCAAAATTAAAAGACCAACCAAAAACTGATATTTTTGCTTTGAAACAATATAACAGTGTTGGTAGTATTCTGATTATGTAAAGAGCTTGTAGAAGGAAGTAGGGAAAACCTGTGGCCTAATAGGAAACAAAAAACAAAAAACAAAAGACCAAAAGTAGACGGTATGCAAATGAAATATAAAAATCTAATCAAGATATTTAAAAGTTAAATTCTCTATGTAATAGTTGAAATACAGATTAAAATAACATGTGTTTTTGGTCTAGTAATTAGAAAGGTGTTTTTGTATGTATTTTCTTGTAACATCCACATTTGGTGAGGGTGGGAGGAAACAGTGACCCTTAATACTCCTGCTGGAAGGATACATTAATACACCTTTTCTGGAATGCAATCTATTGAATTTCTTTTTAATTCACAATTTTGCTTGGTCATCTATCTTCTGGGAGTCCTTCCTAAGAATACTGGTGTTATTTGTAATATTGACAAACCGGGCATGGGACTACTCACTAAGACAAAAATAGTTAAACAAAATGTGCCACAGTCTTTCAATTTTGCAACTAATCATAGTGCTGTTTTCGAAGAATATGGATGGGAACGAGGAATGCTTAAATACATTCGGCAAGAATTAAGGCGAGGGGATTCCAAATCATATACTATGATCCCAAATTTGTCAGATAAAAGTAAACCTCTGTATAGGAAAAATATATGGATAACCAAATATATGATAACCAAATGTTATCCTCCCTGGGTGATGAAGGGACTACAGGTTATTTCCAGCTTCTTTCCAACTTCCTGCATTTTCCAGTTTCTCTAAAACAGACATGTATCGTGTTTATAAGTAAACATTGTTTAAACGTTTTTCTCTGCATCCACCCATCCATCCACCCACTCACTCATCCTTCTTTAAAAAAAAAGATTTTATTTATTTATTTGACAGACAGAGATCACAAGTAGGCAGAGAGGCAGGCAGAGAGAGAGAGAGGAGGAAGCAGGCTCCCCGCTGAGCAGAGAGCCCGATGCGGGGCTCGATCCCAGGACCCTGAGACTATGACCTGAGCCGAAGGCAGAGGCTTTAACCCACTCAGCCACCCAGGAACCCCCCCACTCACTCATCCTTTACCTCTTCTTCAACTCTTAAAGAAAACCTGTATTTCTTCCCCTGTCCTAGGCTTGCTTCCCTTGTTGTCAAGGGACATCGTTCAATTGTTTAATGATATCCCTTTTAAAGCTCTGTCTCTCCCTTCACTTGGGCTTCTTTCTCTCGACCCTTACACACGATCACATCCCTACTACCCCAAACCGCTCTCACTTAATCTTACTCTCTTTCCGCCACCACCTTTCTCCATGAACACCTTGTTAGTATATTCTACATTGAAACCGTCACGATCTGGCTTTCAAGTCGATTACCGGCACGTTGTTTTCTGAAATCGCCACTCGTCATTGCCTACTCCGAGTACTTCCCACCTGTCCGTAGCATCCCCACCTCGTAGGCAGCATTGACCAGTGTTGATCAAGCTCTTGCACAAAACCATGGCTTTGGTGGCAGACACTGTCCCTTCCGACTTCCAGCTTCACTGTCCCGCCTCTCCCCACGCCTTTATCCTCCCTCCGCCCATCCCTCCATGATGTGATCTTAACAGTCTCTGCCTCTCTTCTTTCCTTCTCTCTCTAGACTCTTGGCGATTCAGACTTCTATTTTCACCTTTTGCAGGCTTTACCTCTCTCCTATGTTCAAGTCTCGCATTTCCAAGTCTCGCATAGACAACTCCACTTGTGGACAGTCAGAAATCTCTCACCTCCCCAAACCTACTCTTCTTCCTGGCTGGTCTGTTTCTATAAATGGTACCACCTAAGTGCCTCTTCAAAAAATTCACAAGGCTTTGAGAAAAAGACTGTCCTTTCCATACCCACTGCCAAAGCCTTGGCTCAGGCTCCTGTTATTTTTTTTTTTTTTTTTTTTCCTGCAGAGATGAAGAAGACTCTATCCTGCATCTTTGTATTGGATTTTTTTTTTTTTTTTTTTTTTTT
>NC_081575.1:12050844-12123808 GCF_022355385.1 Mustela nigripes
ATTTATTTGACAGACAGAGATCACAAGTAGGCAGAGAGGCAGGCAGAGAGAGAGGAGGAAGCAGGCTCCCCGCTGAGCAGAGAGCCCGACGCGGGACTCAATCCCAAGACCCTGAGATCATGACCTGAGCCGAAGGCAGCGGCTTAACCCACTGAGCCACCCAGGCGCCCCACAGCACACATATCTTATAACTCTTCCAGGATATATTTTCTTACTTTGTTTTATTTAAAGGACAAGCCCATACAGTTTCCAGAAGCCTACCACTGAGATGGAATTTGAGGAAACAGAGTGTTAGGGGTCCGAGCAATCTTGGCACAGAGACAGAGAGGAACACCTCAAATCAATTCCACACTTTATGACATGACCCAGATATGGGTCATCTGTGTGACATGGGGGAGCTTCCCATGTTAGCTAGCAATTCTTGCTAACTAGTAGTGAAGCTTTGAAAAGCATTATTTTAGGGGATGCATGCACCCTCCCTATGTTCACGGTCTTGGGCAAAACCATGGTCTTCACACTCTAATGAAGGTTCCACTTCACAGCAACTGGAATTTTCTTCCTTAGCAAGAGAGCTTGCCTTGCACACATGCTGACAGCTGCCGTCATCAGCATGAGACCTAACAATGACGACCTTCTCTGGGGCTACACAGAAAAGAGGTTGCAGAACAGACTCCTAGACTTCTCTTAAGGAAGAAAAATGGGGTCACCTGAGTGGCTCAGTGCGCTAAGCCTCTGCCTTCAGCTCAGGTCATGATCCCAGGGTCCTGGGATCAAGCCCCGCATCAGGCTCCCTGCTGGGCGAAGAGCCTGCTTCCCCCTCTCTCTGTGCCTGCCTCTCTGCCTGCTTGTGATCTCTGTCTGTCAAATAAATAAATAAAATCTTTTTTAAAAAAAGAAGAAGAAAAATACACATATACATAGAGTTTTTCTTTGGTGCAATCTCCGTATTTTCCCCTCTGTACATGGCTCCCCCCTCTACCCTCATCATTTACTCTTCCATCTCCCTCCCGACCCTAGCCTCTAACCTACGCTAACAATTCACCATGTGTACTCTCATATTTTTCTTCCTGGCCAAATAATCACATAGAAACTACACACACACACCTTAAAACACATATTTCAGGGGCGCTTGGGTGGTTCAGTGGGTGAAAGCCTCTGCCTTCGGCTCAGGTCATGTTTCCAGGGTCCTGGGATCGAGCCCCACATCGGGCTCTCTGCTCGGCAGGGAGCCTGCTTCCCCCTCTCTCTCTGCCTGCCTCTCTACCTACTTGCGATCTCTGTCAAATAAATAATAAAATCTTTAAAAATTTTTTTAAATTAAAAAACATATTTCATAAAAATGAGATACTTAACACTTTTCTGCATCTTATTTTCACACATACTGGTAGAGTTCTATTTCATTATTGTTGATGTCTGCATAATATTCCACTGCACTGATGTATAGTTGAGCCTTGAACAACATGGGTTTGAACTGCACAGGTCTGCTAACATATAGCTTTTTTGGATAAATACAGTATTGTATTGTAAAGGTTGTAAAGGCTGTAAAGGTTTCTTTTTCTCTTCCTTGTGATATTTTTAAATAACATTTTCTCCAGGTTACACTATTTTAAGAATACAGTATATAATACACATAGCATACAAAAATATGTGTTAAAATAAATAAAATTAAAAAGGGGGCAACTGGGGGCACCTGGGTGGCTCAGTGGGTTAAAGCCTCTGCCTTCAGCTCAGGTCATGGTCTCAGGGTCCTGGGTTCGAGCCCCGCATCGGGCTCTCTGCTCAGCAGGGAGCCTGCTTCCCCCTCTCTCTGCCTGCCTCTCTGCCTACTTGTGATCTCCCTCTCTCTGTCAAATAAATAAATAAAATTTTTTTAAAAGGGGGAGGGGCAACTGGGTGGCTCGGTCATTAAGCGTCTGCCTTCGGCTCAGGTCATGATCCCGGGGTCCTAGGATTGAGCCCCACATCCGGCTCCCTGCTCGCTGGGAAGCCTGCTTTCCCTCTCCCACTGCCCCTGTTTGTGTTCCCGCTCTCGCCGTCTGTCTGTCTGTCTGTCTCTCTCTCTCTGTGTCAAATAAATAAATAAACAAACAAATAAAGTGTCAATTGGCCGCTTATGTTATTAGTAAGCAGTTATTAGTAAGGCTTCCAGTCAACAGTAGGCTGTTAGTAGTTAAGTTTGGGGGAGATTTAAAAGTTATGTGTGGATTTTTGACAGCTTGGAGGGGGTTGGTGCCCCACACCCCATGGAGTTCAAGGGTCAGCTGTATTACTCATTTATTCGAGCATTCTTGTTGTTTTCATTTTGGAGGGGGGACAGGGTGTGTGTGTCCACAATGTTGCAATAAACATGCTTGTGTATAGAAATATGCATGTTGTGTCTGTATCTCCGGGGGACATATTCTCAGGACCAGGATTGCCTACGTAACGTATACCCCAGGATCTTTCAACATCCATTCAGGAAGAAGCAGTATCACTTTAAAAAATTTTCCCCTGTCTGATGGATGCAACGTGATATCCCATTATTACTTTAGTCTGAGTCTCCTTGACCCCTAGCAAACTTGAGCATCTGCCTGGTTGTAAGTGTGCTAAGCCTTTTGGATTACCATCCTCCAAATGGGTCTCTTCACATCCTCTGCTGATTTTTTTTTAATATTTTATTTATTTAATTATTTGAGAGAGAGTGAGAGAGCACAAGTTGGGGCAGGAGGGCGGGGGGCAGAAGGAGAGGGCACAGCAGGCTCTCTGTGAGCAGGGAGCCCAGCGTGGGACTCGATCCCAGGATCCTGGGATCATGAGCGGAGCCAAAGGCAGACATTTAACTGATTGAGCCACCCAGGCACCCCTCTTTGATGAGTTTTACTTTGGGGCTGTTTGTCCCCTTCTATTTAATTTGCAAGACCTCTCTGTACACTGTAGATGCACCTTCTGTCTGTCCTTTGCATTACGAATAATGTTATAAATCTATTATTTGTCTGCGGACGTTGTTGACAGTTTCTTTTGCCATACAGAAGTTTTAAATTCATACAATATCTACTAGATCCACCTTTTCTTTTCTAGTTTCTGAGTACTCAGTCTTGCCCCCCGTTTTGTCCATGTAGTTTCCAGGAATTTTCTGCAAGATTTTTATTAGTTTATATTTCAGTCTTCATCTACGATTTATTTTAATATATGATGAGAGTGTCCATGCAATGTTATTTTCCTCTAGAAAGACGTCAGATGTATTATTGTTGATTAAATCACCTTTTTCCTCAATAAATTAAAATGTCATTTTGTAGGACCAGATATCCAGACACATTATAAAGCCACTGAAATCTAATTAAATCAATATACTATTAGCATTGGACCAGACAAATTAGATAAATGGTACAGAAAAGAGAATCGTATACTCGCTGCGTTAAAGGACTCAATTTTCAGAAGAGTCCTCTCTCTCCTTTGAGTCCCCACGAAGAACATGGGGAACCTCAAAGGGATAGTATAAGGATAAAGAAAACAAGGCACAGGAAGTGCGTAGCACAGTATGTGGCAAACTGCACGCCTGTAAGAGATAAGCCTGCTGTGTTGTCCAATCTCTTGACACCTGTTCTGACTTGACCGTACTCTGTCTGCCTTCTGCAACTCCACTTTGAGCTCCTGGGGGCAGTCACTGTGTCTCAGCTCCCTCAGGACCTAGAATGCCCCTAAGGAATCAACCATAATTTATCCCCGTAGAAAACAGTCGTGTACTTTGGCAGTTGTCACTTTACCTCCTTTGCAGAATCTGGGCTGACAGAGTCCTCTGTCTTCCCGGACCGACGCCTACCGCTGGCTGCGAGCAGTTGCTCGGGTGGGTCTCTTCTCTACCCGGACGCGCTCATAGTCAGTTGCAGCTCTTATCAATGGTCTACGCTGGACAATTCCATGGATACATTTGCCACTGCTTTGTCTTGCTAATGCTTAGCAGTCCTTGGCACAGTATAGGATACACAGTGAATTATTCTGGGTAACTTTTTCTTTCTTTTTATAAAATCCACCACCTAGTGGGATAGGAATGTATATTTTTATGAGTTATTTTAGAATTACTTTAAAATAGCTTAGGACTTTTAATAATTTATTTTATCACAAAAATTTGAAAAGTATTTATTTTATGCCACCTGCTGAAGAAAAGTCGAAAGAGAACCCCTGTATAAATTAGTTGAAAAAGATTCTTCTTACAAGGAAAAGTAAAATTTTGATTAATTAACATGAACCCTGCTAACTAAGCTGTCAGTGAATCAAGTGCTATTCTAAGCTTTGGAGATGAGGGGAAAGTAGAAAACAGCTGAAGATGACATCAAGAATTCCTTTAAAGAATAGGGATTCTAAGATATAATATAGGACTCCCAGTTAAATCTGAGATACCCAATGCAATTTTTCAGTATATAAGTATGTCTGAAATGCTGCACAGAATAGTACCTATACTAAACAATTATTTATTTCTCTAAAATTCACATTTATCTAAGTGCTCTGTATTTTTATTTGCCAAGTCTGTCAACCCTAATAAAAATCTATGTTTTATGAGACACTTGGGGAATCATATGTGTTTCATCATGGTGTGTCCCAAGTTAACACTCTGAGGACTTCCTGTATACACAGTTGGTGTTCCATAAATGTTTGTTGAACTGATTACATAATGGTGATTACTAATAGTTACTTCTTGGTCACTGAGTTGTTTAATGGCATGAAAAAGAACTGATGTAAACTTCGAAAGAATTCTCACAATAAGGCAGCCACAAAAGGGAGTTTCTGATTAACTCTGTATTAACCAAATAGAAAAAACTCCCCCATTTGGGAGAACATCTCATGGTGCTGCTGAAAGGCACTTAAAATTTATCCTGGCTTATATAGGTGAGGTTTCTAACTTTTTGGCTTGGGGCTTGAATATCACAACTTCTGTGTGTGTGTGTGGGGGGGGGGTTGGTTAGAGGCAGGGGGCAGGAGAGGCAAGACAAGAAATGTAAGGCCAATGAATGGAAAACAAAACACTTGAAAACTTTTCTTCCTGCTACATTTCATGGAGAGTTAATGGCTTTTTTAAAGTACTTTCAAAATCAGAATTAGCCAGCGCAGAGTAGCGGGCACAAATATGGCTTCAAGTGTTCTCTTAATGACGGGATCAAACGAAGAAGCTCTTCTACATGCTCTTTATGAAAGAGCAGGAGAACCGATGTGATATTTAGTTTCTCGGAGGAAACTGAAAAAAAAATAATCCCATATTACCACAATACAGCATGAGTTCAATGCAAATGGAAAAGACTGGTGGCTTATTAATAGGCTCTCCCTGTAGCAAGCTGGCCTTCCCGGCTTCAGTTTGAAATTGATTATTTTAATACAGAATTCCTGAATGAAAGAGGTTCTTGGCCTTTTCCTGGGCTGTTGAATAATGTATGTGGGAGAAAGCAAATAGCAGCAGAGGGTCTCAGCTGCGGGAACAATGGCGCACACCCAGAGCTGAGGGGGCAGGTTAGTTTATCATCGCCTTGTCAATCCTCCTAGCCTGGGAATCGCGGGGCAGCCTGGAAAGCAGCAGCTGCCCGACGTGTGGTGAACTGACCGGGGCACTTTAAAGAGACGACTCCATTTACCCATCTGAAAACAAGATATTGATTTTCCTCCAGCTCCGGAGAGAAAAGAGCCGTCCTGAAAATATATGGGGACCACCATTTATCCAGGCTCCTCCCCCAACAATCACACCACCCCAACTGTTTTCTTGGCTTCCTCTCCACAAAGTTCCATTTTTTCCTTCTTCACCTGGGGTGAGAAGAAAGCACCCCCCTCCCTTCCTCCCTTCTGTGAATACATTGCTCAAAGTATTTTTAAGCTGCAACTGGAAAAGTACGTAATGACTGGCATCTGGGGATATAGTTTATGAATTAGAAATCAATTTTTTCCATCCACATGGAAATAACATATTACAGTAAAGTTCAGGCTGGCACTTTACAGCTCTCATCTCAAGCTGTGTGCAACTTAAGTCATTAAGACAAAAATTGTAACATCCTAGAACAATAACAACCCTCAATTCCTCAGATGTCCTTATGGTGAAATTTTTCCTTCATACATAAAAGCTTAAAAGATCTTAGCACCCAGATCAGATGGTGGGGGGGGGTGGATAGGAAGCTACTTATGTCATAGTAAGCATCTGTAAGTACTCTGTACACCTGCAGGAGTTTAAAAGCAATGTGCTAAGAGCATGGGGAGAAATGAGGCAGCCAGAAGACCAAGTTCCCGGGAGGTGACCTGAACTACTCCACGTGCTTCAAAAGACTAGAACTGTGTTACCTGAGGTCAATCCCAATTTCTTTAATGGCTCATATCTTCACGGGTTCAAAACTCCTACCGTACTGACAAGACTACGGGTGATGGGACGCGTCTTTCCCTAGACAGGGAAAAGGCATGGCTAAGTGAGAGATGACCCTCCCGTCCTCACCAAGACTTAGCCAGAGATTAGGTGGGGACTCCCTATCCTGGATTTTTTTTTTTTTTTTTCTGAAAAACTCCCTGTCTCGACCACCACCGTGGGAAGTCTCACAGAAATTAGGGAACACCAAGAAAAAGGATTAGGGAGATAGAAGAAAAGGAAAGAGGTAAAACAACTCTGAAAAAGCAAATAGGAAAACTCAGTCCTAATTGCTGCAAAGGTAGGTCAGCGACGGCAAGTGCTGGCTTTAACCCCGGGTGTTTGCCCCACCAGGATCCAGAGAGGCAAGCTGGAACTTGCCAGCCGCCCCAGTTGTGGAGCTCTCTGTTATGCTAAACAAGCACCGGAGGTGGACTGGCCCAACCATCTGCTAGAGACACGCATAAATGGAGGGAAGGTAGAGCAGTACAGCATGTGTATAAGCAAAAGCATGTCATTAAAAAGCAGCAGAAAGCAACCAGAGAACAGAACGCAGTGGGCAGAGATTAGTGTTCCAATTATTATTAATGTTAATAACCACATGCAGGGAACTTTGGGTCTTCTTTATTATTCATCAGAGACGATGCCTCCAACAGTGTGGGGACAGGGAGGGCTAGCGTGGCCACTGGAATTTTTATCATTTATTTGATTGCATGACACCGTCCCCACCTGAACAAGCCCGGGACGGCACAGAGTCCTTGTCCTCTTGAGCGTGGGCTTTTGCCAGCATTAACATTAACCTTTTTTAATAATGTAGAGACACAGAAATAGAGAAGAAAAAAATCCACCCAGACACAATCCCTGTTACCATTTTCATCTATGTTTTTCTGCTGTTCTTTTGCGGATTCTCTTTCCTGCCTTTTACTACTTCGCGCATGGGCAGCTTCCGATTACTGGGTGGTCTTTGAAATTTGTTCATTTGAATAGCACATATGTATTTGAGAAGTCTGAGGAAACTTTAAAATTAATTTTATGTTTTAGGATGACCTACTATGCCTTGACTATTTAGGGACACCCTTATTTCGAAGGCAGGACAGGAAGGTAGGGGGGAAATAGCAGCATGGGGAAGGGAATCTCTAGCCCAAAGGAAGAGAGCATGTGCCAGAGTCGAGCCATTCCAAGGGGCAGTCTACATCTGGGGCTTCCAACTGGCAGCTCATTTTAATCCTAGCTGTGCTTTGTCTGGACCATAGAAATTTCTTTTAATGTTGCTTTTGAATGACTCTTGATATGGCACAAACACTCTAGTTTGCCACAAGCCCCACCAGTCTTTATTGCATTGTACTCCTCTGTTTCCTTGCATTTCTATCTCTGCCTGGCACCTGTAGGCATTTACAATTAGAGCCCCTGCTGTGGTTTTCAGATATCCTGGAATACCTCACTTGCTCACGGAATCCTCTAAACCAGTGGCTCTTAACCATGGGTGATTTTTTCCTCCCAGGGGACATTGGACAATGTCTAGAGATAATTTTTTAATTGTCATAACTGTAAAGGGGGTTGTTGCACGACTGACATCTAATAAGTTGAAGCCAGAGATGCTATTAAACATCCTGCAGTGCACATGAAAGTCCCCCACAACAATTACCCAGCCCAACAGGTCAAGAATACTGAGATTGAGAAACTGCTCTAAACCAGGGCTGGGCCTTCCACCATCGATCCCTTGAAAAATGCAGATTCTACTGCTTTCCATGCATGAGCTCACTGCACGTCCCAACAATCCTATGAGACAGAGGAAGAAACCAAGGCCCAGAGACATTAAATGACCAGCTCCAAGTCACCCATCTAGTGAGTAGTAAAACTGGAACTTGGAAAGTTGCGTTACTGACTCCGGAGATCAAGCTCTTAGCCCAGAGGAGGGCTCAATGTTTACTGAAAATGCACCCCGAGCTAGAACACTACATTAAGTGTTTTTACCCAAATTATGCCCCTTAATTGTCACAAAATCCCATGGAGTATATATTATCAACCCCATCAAACAGGTGAGGAACCTGAGAATTAGAGAAGCATCAGGATTAGACCTTTATCACCATAGGTTGGACTTCCTAAGTCTACAGTTAGTCAAAGCGTGAAACTTCAGTCCCTCATGCTGTCACACCAGAGGTGGGGACATGGAATCAATCAAGCACTGACCTTACACCAGAGAACCTACTTTGAAGTCCTGGCTGTGCCACAGTCTTAAAGGCTGCCGGACCTCAGTCAAGTCCCTGGAACCAGGGGCCCTACACAAGGCTCAAGGGAAGAAAGAAGCCAGAGCATGGCCCTTGGTTTCCTGTAGTTAGTTTCAATCTATTTAGAGGAAGTCCCTCTGCCTGACAGAGCAATGAGGAAATCTGGCCAGTCTAGTAAAAACACCTTCAATCAAAGGGGATGAACTGGAAATATTGAGCGGCTCTATCTCAAAAGGCAGCCATGAGCCCTTAATGGCTTCCAAAATAGAAATATGCATATTAATCCTCTCCTGATTATTTTTCAATTATCACATCTTGTTACCTTAATCTGAGCATCTTTCAAAGTCAATTCCTTCTACTAACAATGCCTAACAAAGTCCTGATTTTTTTTAAAACATAAACTGTTGATGATATCTACATAATCTTATAGTAATACTATCTGGGGGCTTGGGGACATTTTTTCTTGTCCAGTAATGAGAATATCTTCTGGGTCTTTTTACCTACTCCAGCAAGGCCTCTTCAGTCAGTTCGGGCTAACGATAAATTGAATTATAATGAGGTGTCTTTTAGATGATTCAACAGAGTCATTTGTTAGTTTATCATAGCAACTGCCCAAAACTCAAATTTGCAAAGATAAAAATATCACTGAAAGGAAAGTATCATGATCTAATATTGAAACTATGAAGTAACTTTACCTAGTAGTTTTCACAATTTCAGTTTCTGCTATGGCCATGTTTGCCTTGAAATTTTAAATTATCCTCCAGTGCCTCAGGGCAACTTGGTACACAACTTGGGAACCACAGGTATACAGTGAAATTTACACGTGACTTCACATTGAGGCTCTGATGTCCTTATTCTTGTCTCCCCTGGGTACATAGCATTAATGTTTCTTGTGTATAATTCCAAAAATTTCTCTGCATAATCAAATGGAAACACAATATACCTAGTGATCTGATATGTTTTGTTTTTGCTTCAAAAAATCTTGAAGATCATTTCTTAGCAGTACATTTAATTCCTTGCCTTTTTTAATAGTTGCAAGGTAAATGGTAATTTATACAACAAAATTTCTATTGATGTTCATTTCGTTGTTTCGCATGAATAGCAGCATTGTAATGAATATCCTTCTACATTTATCTTTATCCTCTTGCAGGATAAATGATAGAAACAGAATTTCTGGGCCAAGTTATGTGCATTTAAAATTTTGAGAGATATTAAATTTATTAAGTTCAATTAATAGATACAAACACACCCTTTAAAAAGTTAGGCAAGAGAGAGGAAACCTCCAGCTGACATATTAGGAAAGGAGACAGGATGATCTAGGGCAGAGAGGAATAGAAAAGACAGATGATATCGGGGATTAGCAAACAACGTGTCCATGTCAGAGGTTTTTTAACCTTGAGGGTTTTGTGGATAGAATGCAGGGTGCCTGTGTAATTTAGGAGAGGAAAAAAATCGAAATCCTTATTTTCACTAACCTCTAAATACAATTTAACATTTCTTTCACGTATGAATGGAGGCAACAATCCACAGTAGTATTAACACTACTTGTAAATCTGTCGCCAAAAGCAATCACACATAGTTTCATTTCACATTATTACTGTTGCAGATACCTTGAAATATATTTTATGCTCATTTTTATATTTTTGAAAAGATTTATTTACTTGAGAGAGAGGGAGAGAGAGCAGGGGAGGGGCAGAGGGAAAGGGAGAGACAATTTCAAGCAGACTCCATGCTGAGCACAGAGCCCGACACAGGGCTCCATCTAATGACCCTGAGATCATGGCCTGAGAGTCTGTCACTCAACCAACTTAGCCACCCCGGTGCCCTGCCCATCAGTTCTTTTAAATAATGGCAAATATTAGACCCACTGAGAGATCTTGTTTTTTAATGCATTAATAAAGAAGCGCACATAATATTATATCCGAAACTTGTTTTTAAAATGTTATGGTGATGTCTGGGTGGCTCAGTCGTTAAGTGTCTGCCTTCCGCTCAGGTCATGATCCCAGGGTCCTCAGCGGGAAGCCTGCTTCTCCCTCTCCCACTCCCCTTGCTTGTGTTCCCCTTCTCACCGTCCCTCTGTCAAATAAATAAATAAATAAATAAATAAATAAATAAAATCTCTTATACAAAATAAAATAAAATGCTATGATAACTGTATTCCAATATAATGTGCGATCCTATACGTTTTATTTTATGCCATCTTATTAGTTATCTGTCACTGCATAACAAAGGACCACAAACTTAGTGGTTTCAAATGACAGGCATTTATAATCTCACAGTTTCTGTAGGTCAAGGGTCATGCCACAGCTTTGCCAGGTCGTCTGCTTCAGGATCTCACAAAGACTACCATCAAGGTAAGGGCTAGGGCTGTGGTTATATCTTGAGGCTCGGCTGGGTACTCATCTGTAAGTTCACATGTTTGTTGACTAAATTCAGTTCTCTGTTGCCCTTTGGACCAAGGGTCTCAGTTTTTTGTTGCTTTATCCCTGTCAGTCAGAGCCACCCTCGGTCCCTTGAGGATAACCGACAACCATAGCCTCTTCCACAGAGTGACTGACAACGTAGCTCCTCGGTCAAGTCAGCGAGGGAGAGAACCTACTAAAATAACAGAGGTTTAAATCTGTGTAAGATTTCCAGAGTGGTGGAGGGACTCCACTGACTCCCTAATAAACAACAATGGGGGTGGGGAAAAAAACTGTAAAAAATAATCAAATCGTCCTAAGGGCATAGAACAGAGACAAACACATTTACAAAAATCTACCAAATCATGGTACGTGACTTTGTGGCATTTGAATCATCACCTGCTCTGCCCTTTCTCCTCCACCAGCTCCATTTTGGAAGAAATTACTCTGAGAGCTCTATTCCTGGCAGGTGCAGTCAGGAAAACAGGAACGGCTCTCCCCTCAGCTTTCAGTCTAAGGCCATGGAGTGAGTCTCTCTAGGAAGGGCAGGCCCCAGCTCTGTGTTACAGAGGATATTTTAGGCAAGCACAGCAGAGAAGTCTACAGTCCCTTCCTGCACCCAGCCAGCACCTGTAGGGCAGAAGCTCTATCCCAGGCACAGCAGGACCAAATATACTAGACCCTGATCTCCCCCGCCCCAGTTCCCTGGCAGTGTGTAGGTTCTATGTCGGGAGGAGAACCAAGAAGTCTGCTACACTAGGGAACACTTTGCAACTCGGTCTATGAGGCCAATCCTACACAGCTGGAAGAGCCATTAAAGAAAATTATATCTGTGTGGTACATTTGTTACATTTGAGAATATTGATACTTAATGATTAAGGAAAGTCATTAGTTTACATTAGGGTTCACTTTGGTGTTGCACACTTCCATGCATTCTGACAAAAGCTTAATGTCAGGTATCTACCGTTATAGTATCGTACAGAATAATTTTACCATCCTAAAAATCCCCTATGCTCTACCTGTTCATTCTTCCCTCCTCCTGAACCCACTGATCTTCTTCCTGTCTCTGTAGCTAGCATATTGCTAAGTGAAAGAAGCCAGTCTGAAAACCTGTAGGGTTCCAGCTATATGACATCTGTCAATTATAGCTCAATAAAGCTGGAATAAATAATTTAAAAAGACTTATCCAATCAGATTCTCAAGAATGGGGCCAAAGAATCCACATTTTTAATAGCCTCATTGGGTGAGTCTTACGCACATTCACATAGGAACTAGTAGTATACGAGCTCTAGCTCTGGCAACTGACGGATTTGAGATCTGGCTCTGAAACTTTCTAGCTGAGTAACGGTGGACAGGTTACTTAAACCCCCCACCCAAGCGTCAATGCTCTCAGGTGTAAAATGGGAATATCAATACCTCCTACCTCACAGACTGGTTTTGATGATTAAATGAGCTATTATACATAAAGCCCTTATCTCCATGCCTGACACTCAGTAAATTGTGGCTATTATCTATAAAGCACAAGTACTGCATCTAGTTTTCCTTTATTTTGCTCCTATAGTTCCCAATAAATGTTGGCTATTATTATCACAGATTTATAAGAGCCACTGTGAGGCAGTGTGATATATGGTGAAATGAACACTGGAGCTGGAGTTAGATCTGGCTTCACACTTCAGTTCCTCCTTTCCAGGTTATGCTCATGAACGAGGCACAATCAACAAGCCTCAGTTTCCTCATCTGTAAGATGGGAATAAAAACGGTACCCATGCCCCAGAGTGGTGAGAAACAAACGAGATAATACATTTAAAGGACACGGCATCCAATAAAGACTTACTGGATATGACGCCAAAATCTGTCTACCCACCCACTCCTCCTGACCCTTCACTATGATAATCAAATGATCGCCTGCCTAGGAATGCTATAAATATGGCCCGTGAAAAGTTCTGCTAGAAGTCTAGTTTAGTCATTTCTACCCATTTCAGATCAATATTTTGCCATTTGTAATTTCCTGTGTGGAAACATGGATCTTTTTACTATTTGGTCCTTTCTAACCATGATTCCTATGTTTGCAAATCTCACCACGAACCTGCTTAGATTATCACTGTGTCTCTTTTTTTCTGATTCATAAAAGCTAAATATGTTTCTACACCAGAGCTTCAGAAGCATCCAGGGTTCCATGAAACGATGACAGCAGATATATCTACATCATTAGTAAACCAGAAGCTCTAAAGAGATTACATGAGTGTTTAGGAAGTCGCTCTTCTACCTTCTCTTCCACACATTCAGTCAACAGTAAAATGCGTTCTGTCCATCTTTGATGCTTCAACAATTGCCAGTTACCAAAGAACATGGCCTTCCCTGACAAGGCAGCCTTAGGTAACATAATCTTTTGACCAGTTCCTCTCAGTGTGGGCAGCAGGATGTTTATGTGAGAGAAACGAGGATGATTACAAGGCTCAGACATACTTCGGTCCAGATTGTCAAGGTACTGAATGTGTGAGTAAAAGAACAATCACCTCTAGACATTTAGTTTGCCAAGACTAGGGTTCAGTAATGAATTCTTCAGAAAGTGATGCTGGTCAATTAGCATCTACCTAAGGGAGGAGGGGATATGTGTATTCAAGTCCCCAGAACACAAAGCAATGTCTAGTTAAATGTTACTTGGGTAGTAGAGACCTTACATCTTATGGGAGCTGTGAGGCTTAAGAGGAAGAATGACAGGAGCTGAGAAGCATGTCAGACTCCCCAGGAGCAGATGTATTTTGAAAAAACATTTAAGATACTTATATGTCTTGTAATACAAATTAAAATCAAATAAAGATCCACAAGACATTCTTGGCTGGGGCCAATATGAGGATAATACAGTAAGAAATAATGACTGGTGCCATGAGTTGAAAAAGTTCTAGAAGCCCTGGCAGAGAAGCTAAGCATACAGGCTTGGAACCTGGCCGTCATTCCATGCAGTCAACAGATATTTGTTGAGCATGTATTATATGCCAGTCACTGTTCTTGGCCCTAAAGAGACAGCAGTGAACAAGGTAGTTGACACCTACCTTGAGCAAGATAGTTAACCTCTCTACATCTCAGTATTCTCATTCCTAAATCAGGAAAAATATTCATTATTCCTCTCTCATAGGATTGCTGTGAGGATTAAAGGAGGGCAAAGCATATAAGGTGTTTTGCATTGTCTGCTGCAGAGTAGACACCTAATAAATGAAATAATTAGCCTGCTGGGGGGATAAGTGGGTCGTCAGCTCGGCTCTGAAAAATGTATAGGGTTTTGATAGGCAGAGACAAAAAGAAGACGTTCAAGTAGAGAGTACAGCATTAATTAATTAAGTCACTCGCAAAGAAACTTTTTGAGTGTCTACGATATTGGCATTCATAGGCATAGTTCACTTACATGAATTCAGCAATACACAGTAGGAGAGAGCTGTTTAAATAGTATGGGCAAAGCCTCACACCGTTACACTCAATTAATATATACCCCAGATCAAGTGTGTGATAAGAGGCATGAATCTGTTCTTCAGACTCCTAGTGCGAACAGCTTGCTTTGCTGAGTGCCATCCTTTTGTTTAAAGATATATGTTTTTTCATATAGTGTGGCCAACTGGAAGTGCCAGGCAACTACTTAGACTGAGAATCAAAAAGAACAACCCAGCAATTTGTATCCATACTGAAAAAAAAAAAAAAAAAAAACCTAAACTGGCCATGATGGACTTCCTGAGGCATCACGGAAAGTAATTCTGACCATGTGATTTTCAATTTACATACTGACTCGGAGACCCATCCCATGTGTAAGGGGTGACTTGTGTGCTAGGCATCAAGCTGGATGCTGGAGCTAGGGTGGTAAATAAAACAGCCATAGCCTCTAGCAAGATACTTACAAAAGAAAAGGTTGCTAAGCTTGAGGTAGGCATGGACAATGTGCAGGCACTTTTGCGTGGCTTACAGGATCCAATTACAGAAAAGTCAGGAGAAATACCTGAAAAGGTAGCTTGGTGTTAGGTGGCTCAAGATGTCAAATGTAAACCTAAATGGTTTTGGAGCTCTTGATGCTATTCCTGCTTCAGGTGGATCGAGACATGTTCAAAGCAGTAATTAAGTAGCAGAAGCTGGAGCTTATGGCAGGTCTCAAGATAAAAGAAATTTTTTTTCCTCCCAAGAAATCACTAGCAATGACTGATTTCATCTAAATAAATAAATTAAAGGTATAGCTGAAAACCTGTCTCCCACTGTACAAAAAAATTAATTCTAAATGGACCAGTGACATAAATATACAAGCTAAAACCATAAATCGCTAAGAAGAAAACAAGTAAACATTTCATGACCTTGTATTTGGCAGTAGATTTTGACACATGACACTGAAAGCATGAGCAACGAAAGAAAAAAAAATAGATAAATTGGACTTTATTACAACTTAAAACTGTTATGCCTTGGAAAACACTATTAAGAACGTGAAAAGACAGGGGCACTTGTGTGGCTCAGTTGGTTAAGTGGCTGCCTTTGGTTCAAGTCATGATCTCAGGCCCCACATCAGGCTCCCCGCTCAGCGGAGAGCCTGCATCTCCCTCTCCCTACGCCTGCTGCTCTGCCTACTTGTGCTCTCTCTCTATCTCTCTGTTAAAATAAATTTTAAAAACTTTAAAAAAATAATGTGAAAAGACAAAGCACAGAAGTGGGAGAGTATATTTGCAAATCACATATCTGATAAGGGTCTGGTAACAGACTATATAAAGAACTCATACAACTTAACAACAAAAAAGAAAAAAACCCAATTTAAAAATGGGCAAAGGACATGAATAAACATGTCCACGGAGAAAATATACAAATGGCCAATAAGCACATGAGACATTTGACCTACATTAGAGAAATGTCATTAATGAGAAATACAAATCAAATCACAGTGAGATACCACATCACATCCACCAAGATGTCAATAATGAAAAAGAGAGGGTGCCTGGGTGGCTCAGTGGTTAAGTGACTGCCTTCAGCTCAAGTCATGATCCTGGAATCACAGGATCGAGGCCCGTATCAGGCTCCCTGCTAGTCAAAAGGTGAAAACAATCTAAATTTCCATCTGCTGATGAATGGAAAGATAACATGTGGTATATTAATAAACTGGATTATTATACAGCCATAAAAAGGAATGAAGTTCTAATACATTCTGCAGCACGGACACACCTTGAAAACATTATGTTAAGTGAAAAAGGCCAGACACAAAAGTCATATATGATTACATTTATACAAAATATCTACAGTAGTCAAATCTACAGCAGATTAGTAGTTCCTAGGTGCTGGGGGAAGTTGGAAGTGATTGCTTAATGGGTACAGGATTTCTGTTTGGGGTGATGAAAATATTTCGGAAGTAGATGGAGGTTTTTGGTTGCACAACACTGTGAATTTATTAAATGCCACTGAATTGCGCATTTTAAAATGGATAGATAATTCTGTTTTGTGAATTTTATATAAATAAAAATTGTATATAGGAAAAGAATGGATGAAAAGATGGGAAAGTTCAGAAGAGATTCAGAAGCTATAAAAATAACCAAATGAAAACCCTAGAACAGAGAAATATAATACCTGAATAAAAATTCATTGGATTTTTTAAAAATTTACAGTAGATTGAAAAATCCACAATCATAGCTGGAGATCTAAACTCTCTTCTATTAATAATTGATAAATCAAGAAGACAAAGAAATCAGTAAAGATGCATAACATTTGAAAACTTCTATCAACAAACTTAGACCTATGCCAAGACGGACCTAATTCTGGGCCATAAAATGAGTTTCAATATATTTTAAAAAGATCTAAATCATAAAAATTTGTTCTCTACCCACAGTAGAATTAAATTAGACATCAATGTCAACAACATAAATAGAAAGTCTCAAATATTTGGAAATTAGAAATATGATTCTAATAAACCCATGGTTTAAAAGAAATCACAAGTGAAAGTAGAAGATAAACCAAAGTGCATAAACACGATGTATCAAATTTTAGGAGCTGTGGCTAAAGCAGTCCTAAGTAGCAATTTTGTAGTTTTAACTTTATGTTAGAAAAGACAAAGGTTTAAAATGAATGGTATAAGATTCTACTTTAAGAAGCTATAAAAAGAAAAGTAAAGTAAATTCAAATTAAATAGAAAAAAGAAAAAGACAAGAAGCAAACCAATAAAATAGAAAAATATGAAACATTAGAGAAAAATCATAAAAGCCAAAAGTAGGGTTGTTTTTATGATTAATGAAATTGATAGAAACCTAGCTAGAAGGAATCGAGGAAAAAGACTCAAAAACACAAATTACAAATTTCAGGAATTATAGAGGTGGCATCACTAAACATGCTATAGATATTTAAAAACTACAAAGGGAATATTATGCATGACTTCATGCTAACAAATTCAACAATTTAGATGAAATGGAAAAATTCTTTGAAAAACAATTTACCAAAACTAAGATAAGACTGGAATTTTTAAATAATGCAAACATCAAAATTAATTCAAAACATAAAACCTTCTCACAAGACAGTTCCAAGAGCCAGTGGCTTCACTGGAGAATACTCCAAAAACTTAAGAAAAATTTAATACCAATCTTAGGCAACTCTTTCAGAAAATACAGGCAAAAACTCCTCTAAACTGATTGTAGGAGGCCAGCATGATCTTGGTATCTAAGTCTGGCAAAGTAAGAAAGAAAATTACAGACCAAAATCACTCATGAAAATTGATGCAAAATTTTAAAAAGAATTTATTTATTTATTTGAGAGAGAGAGAGAGAGAAGGAGCAGAGAAGAAGGGGGGCAGACGGAGAGGGAGAAGCAGACTTTGCTGAGCAGGGAGCCCAATGTGGGGCTCGATCCCAGGACCCCAGCATCATGACCTGAGCTGAAGGCAGACATTTAAACAACTGAGCCACACAGGTGTCCCAATTAATGCAAAAATTCTTAACAAAATATTAGCAAACCAAATACGACCATTTTATTATTATTTTTTTTAAGATTTTCTTTACTTATTTGAGAGAGAGAGTGAGCTGGAGGAAGCCCAGAGGGAGAGGAACAAGCAGACTCTGTTCTGAGCGTGAAGCCTGGAGCAGGGCTTCAACCCAGGACCATGAGATCATGACCCGAGCGAAAATCAAGAGTCAGTCTTAACCAAATAAGCTACCCAGGTGCCCCACAGCAATTTTTTAAAAACCTTTTATTAAAGATTTTATTTATTTATTTAATTCACAGAGAGAGATACACACAGTGAGAGAGGGAACACAAGCAGGGGGAGTGGGAGAGGGAGAAGCAGGCTCCCACCAAGCAGGCAGCCTGATGCAGGGCTCGATCCCAGGACCCTGGGAGCATGACCTCAGCCAAAGGCACACACTTAATGGCTAAGCCACCCAGGCACCCTGCAATTTTATTTTAAAAAATTTATCCTGAGCTGCATTTCCCTAATGGTAAGTGATCTTGAGCATCTTTTCATGTGTTTGTTGGCCATCCGTGTTATCTTTGGAAAGATGTCTATTCATGTCTTCTGCCCATTTTTTCATTGGATTATTCATTTGGGGAGGCAGAGTTTCATAAGTTCTTTATATATTTTGGATACTAACCCTTTATTGTATATATCCTTTGTAAATATCTTCTCTAATTCCATAGGTTGCCTTTTAGTTTTGTTGATTGTTTCCTTTGCTGTGCAGAAGCTTTTTATTTTGATGTAGCCCCAATAGTTTATTTTTGTTTTTATTTCCCTTGCATCAGGAAACATAACTAAACTACAGTGAGATACCACCTCACACGTGTCAGAATGGCTAAAATCAACGACACAATAAACAACAGGTGTTGGTGAGGATGTGGAGAGAAAGAAACACTCTTGCTCTGTTGGTGGGAATACAAACTGGTTCAGCCAGTGTGGAAAACAGTATAGAGGTTCCTCAAAAAGTTAAAAGTAGAACTACCCTACAACCCAGCAATTGCACTATTAGGTATTTACCCAACAAATACAAAAAATACTAATTCAAAATAAAAAATACTTAGGAATCAATTTAACAAAAACCGCGTAAGAGCTGTACATTGAAAATTGACACACATTGCAGACAGAAATTAAAGACCTAAGTAAGTGGAGAGATTAATGTTCACAGGTCAAAAGTTGCAACATTGTTAAAATTTTAATTCTCCCAGGAAGCCTGATTGGCTTGGTCGGCCTTTGGCTCGGGTCATGTATCCCAGGATCCTGGAATCAAGTCCCACATTGAGCTCCTTGCTCAACAAGGAATCTGCTTCTCCCTCTACCTGCCTCTCCCCCTGCTTGTGATTGCTCTTTCTTTCTCTCTAACAAATAAATAAATAAATAAAATCTCTTAATAAAGATTTTAATTCTCCCTATATTGATTTATCAATTCACCACCATCACAATAAAATCATAGCAGGCTTTAACATTTATAGAAAATTTGATTTAAAAATTTATACATGGAAGTGTGTAAACCTGGCGATTCACAGACCTGTACCCCTGGGGCTAATAATACATTATATGTTTATAAAAAATTATTTTAAAAAATTATACATGGGCACCTGGGTGGCTCAGTCAGTAAGCATCTACCTTCTGTTTAGGTCCTGATCCAGGGGTCCTGGGATCGAGCGCCGCTTTCGACTCCTGGCTTGTCAGGGAGTCTGCTTCTCCCTCTCCCTTTTCTCCTCCCCACTGCCATTTGTGCCCACTCTCTCTCAAATAAATAAATAAAAGCTTTTAAAAAATAAAAATAAAAGGATAATAAATATAAAATTTATGTGAATGTATGAAGGGCTCTAAACAAGAGCAAAGTTGGATAAGCTGCACTAGCTCATTTTAGTGCTTATTAAATTGCAGTGATCAAGACAGTGTGGTACTGGCATAAGGATAAGCAAATAGATCAATGGAACAGAAAAGAGCAGGAGTTGGCAAGCTCTTCCTGTAAAGGGACAGATAGTAAACATTTTGTGTCTTGCAGGTTGTACAATGTCACAACTACTCAACTCTGGAGTAGGTGGAAGCAACTATTGACAATATTTAAATGAATGAGTGTATATGTTTTCATAAAACTTCATTTATGGACACCCAGACTTGAATTTCATATATTTTTCACACCATGAAATATTTTCCTTTTGATTTTTTTCTCATTTAAAAATGTTGAAAAAAACTTTACTACTTCATGAGCCATACAAAAATAGGCACAAAAGGAAAATTTGTTGGAGGAAAGTGGAATGATTCATATCTCCCAAGAAAATTAAATAAGGCCACATTGCCTTGGAGAGATTTTAGGTAAGATATCCAAAAATAATAGGTTATGGGAGAGAACCAAATGAACCACTGAACGAAAGGGCTTCGGGGAAAGTACTGGAGGAAACACGCCCGACCATATCACCTCCTGGAACTGAACATGGTGAAATGAAGAGGGGGTAGCAGGTCACTTTGGGATGGATATTTAGGGGATATTGAGGAAACCCTCCTTTTCTCCAATCACAGCATCTTGTCCTCCCCTGCCCCCACAGAGGTGTCAGGAACAGTGTTTTGTGATGTCCCAGCCACCTCAACCACTACCACTGGCTCAATGACCAAACAAAGCTAAAGGGTATCACTCCTCATTGGTCAGGAGGCCTGGGGTAGACCACTGGGAAGCATATGGCTTATAAGATCTGCACATCAGAGGAGCCTAGCATAAGTATGGAACAACCAAACACTAGCACAGAAAAAGCAGCCCCAAGGCCCAAAAGGAAGACGGAAAAGAAGAGTCCATGTCAACCCAAGCCCAGAAGCAGTGGCAAGGTTAGATGATCCTATCTATGCTCTCCTTCTCCACAGGTCTCCCCAGGACCCCTGCCCTACCCTTACCTGACCCAAATCGCTTCCTCAACCCACATTCCTACTCAGGAAGCCCCATTCCTATACATTCCCATCCTCTTCCCCCCAAACAAATGCCATGCCGACTCACCCTATCGCCTTTCCAGGTCCAGAAAAAAACCACGAAGGCAAAAAGACCCCTTCAAAGGAATTCGAGGGAAAAAAGTTCTCAGTCACCCCCCTCTTGCTCAAGAACTCGTAAGGTGGCAATTAGGCCAATGATATTCATCTGCTACCACAAGGGGACGAAGGAATGCAGTGAAAATGGGGACAGCGGGATCAAGGAGCACTGGAAAATGCAACCATCCCAAGTAACATTTTGTGCAGCCAGCAAATGTCGAGCCTGGGCTCGAAACCTAGAACTAGCTACAGCATCTTATGAAGCAGCTGTGGAGAACTGGTGAAACACATAGGGACCTAATCTAGAGCAAAGGGCTACAGAGATGATGATAAAAGGAAAATCAACCAATTGTGAAAGGGCCATGTGTATGTGTGTCGGTGATGGACGATGAAAATGAAGGGAACAGACAGGCATGTGAGCAGGGAGGGTGGTGAGGTCCTGGACAGCTGGGGGCCAGACTGGCAGGTCCACAGTTAGCCAGACACTGGGGATAAGGACTGGGTGAGGGCTGAGAACTAAAGACAAATTTTCCCAACACTTTGTCCCACAAGCAAGAAGAAAGAGCTTTGGTGGTTCTACGTGTTTTTGGTGTAAAGACGAGGCAGAAAGTCAGAGTTGAGGTTATCAGAACCCAGACGGGAAGAGGGTTTACTGTGTGGTGGGTGACAATGACGCTCCACCCAAAAAGGTAGACAACAAAAGCACTCTCAGGTCACCTAGAAACCTCCTGGTTACCTTACCCCCCTCTGGGTTGCCTATACCATTGTGAGGTATGTTGTACCCCACCCAATGCTGTAAGCCACTAAAGGACTTCAGGCAGACAAAAAGCTCGCCCTATAGAAAGTCCCCAACAGCACCCACACACACTAAAATAATGGAGTTTGGAGGTCACAAACCCAAGAACAATTAGGCGACTTTCTCGTTAAGAAGGCTGAGGTGGAGGAGTGGCCTACCATGGGTAGGGCAGTAGGAATGGTGTGTCCACCTACAGGCAATAAAGGGAAACAGTGTCCACAGAGAATATTAATATAAGAGCAACAAAACCCAGTAAAAGGCAGTCTTGTTTTTATTAGCGCCATAACCAACCATCTTTTTTATCCATTCATTTATTTTTTTTAAGATTTTATTTATTTATTTGACAGAGAGAGATCACAAGTAGGCAGAGTGGCAGGCAGAGAGAGAGAGAGAGAGGGAAGCAGGCTTCCCGCGGAGCAGGGAGCCCGATGCGGGGCTCGATCCCAGGACCCTGAGATCATGACCTGAGCCGAAGGCAGCAGGCCAAACCACTGAGCCACCCAGGCGCCCCATCTTGGTCTAAGTTCTTAAAAGATTGCTGTGATTAACATTAAGTTTTAATATATATGTAAAGTCCAAATTAGCCAATTTTTAGAATTCATGTTTTAATAATCATCTTATTCTATAAGGAAGTTAATTTGATAAATCCTCATTAAATAGTTGGCCTTGGGCCCAGGCTCTTCTTCCTTACAGTAAGTTCTCAACCATTAAGAATCATTTAAGCTTGCTTTGAGTACACTTCCAGACTGCAATCCCTGTGGTCATATATAATATACGTATCCCCGGGGCGCCTGGGTGGCTCTGTGGGTTAAAGCCTCTGCCTTCGGCTCAAGGTCATGATCCCAGGGTCCTGGGATCGAGCCCCACATCGGGTTCTCTGCTCATCAGGGAGCCTGCTTCCTCCTCTCTCTCTGCCTGCCTCTCTGCCTATTTGTGACCTCTCTCTCTCTGTGTCAAATAAATAAAAAAAAATCTTAAAAAAAAATATGTATCCCATATTTAAAAAGGAGATTCTAAATTAAAAATTATAGCAGAGTGATTATAAAGACAGAGACCAACTTGAGTTACTTCAGCTGTGATTTCATGTAATCATTTGTTTTTTACTGATGTCTAAATCACTGAAACAAAGTGTGCAGTTAAAGGAGTAAAATTTTGGGGTATAATGAAACTTGTATTTTGAAAATATTTTACAAAATTTAGATAGAATTTTTTTTTTAAAGATTTTATTTTATTTACTTGAGAGAGAGTGAGAGCATGTGGGGGAGGGGCAGACTCCCCACCATGCAGAGAGCCTGATGCAGGGCCTGATGTCAGGACCCACAGATTATGACCTGAGCTGAAGACAGATGCTTAACCAACTGATCCACCCAGGCTCCCCATAAGCAATATCTATAAAAATGAAATGTGTTCCTTAATTGTTCATTATTTTAATGCTATAATAAAAATCAAAATAAAATTTTGCATTGGTTGTATGATTTAGTAGTTGCCTAAATTCTAACTTTGCATGTGCTTTTTAAAAATTAACTTATAATGTATTATTTGTTTCAGGGGTACAGGTCTGTGATTCATCAGTCTTACGCAACACACAGTGGTGATTACAATACTTACCCTCCCCAATGTCCATCACCCAGCCACCCCATCCCCCCACCCCCCTCTCCTCCAGCAACCCTCAGTTTGTATTTTGATCTTCTCAAAGTTTCCTTATGATTTTTACAGTGATTATTATATATAAAATGTTCTATAGGGGCATCTGGCTGGCTCAGTTGAAAGAGCATGAGATTCTTGATCTCAGGGTTGTGAGATCAAGCCCCATGTTGGGCGGAAAGATTACCAAAAAAATAAACTGCCTGTGTTTAAAATGTACAATTTGTTAAGTTTCAATATACATACACATCTGGTAAACCATCACACCAAATCAAAATTGTGAATGTATCCAACCACAATCCCTTAAAGTTTCCTCATGGCCTTGATGATCCCTCCTCCCCACCAGCAACTCCATCCCCAAGCAACAATCAATCAGAATTTTTTCACTATTACATTAGTTTCCATTTTCTATAATTTTATATAAACGGAATCCCCGAGCATATACTCTTGTGATTACCTTCTTTCACTGTGCGTAATTATTTTGAGTTATCTATATTGGGTATATCAGTAGTTCATTGCTTTTTATTGCTGAGTAGCATTCCACAGATTTTTTTTAGCCATACACTCTTTGTCCATTCATCTGTTGTTAAACAGGTGGTTGCTTCCAGTGCTTAGCTATTACAAAGAAAGGTGCTAGAAACATACATGTACAAGTCTATGTATGAACATGTGATTTCTTTTCTTTTGGGTAAATACCTAGGAACAGCTAGAACACATGTAGGTGTTTCCTTTTTTTTATAATTTTTTATTTTTTATAAACATATTTTTATCCCCAGGGGTACAGGTCTGTGAATCACCAGGTTTACACACTTCACAGCACTCACCAAAGCACTATTTTAAGAAACTGTCAAATTCTAATGAATCGTTGAATACTACATCAAAAACTAATGCTGTACTATACTTTGGCTAATTGAACATAATAAAAAAAAAAAAGAAAAGAAACTGCCAAACTCTTTTCCAAAGTGATTGTGCCACCAGCAGTGTATGAAAATCCCAGTTCCTCCACATCTTCACCACTTGATGTGCTCAATCTTTTTTTCCTAAATGTAAATCCATTTTTTTTTTTTTTTACCTTGGATTGTCTTATCCTTTCTCTACCACACTCCTGTTACTTTTTTTTTAAAATTGAAGTATACATCTATAACACAGTGATTCAGCAACCCTATTCTTTATGCAGGGCTCACCATAAGTGTAGTCACCATAGAAAGTTATTACAATATTATTGACTCTATTTCCTCTGCTATACTTTTCACCCTCATGACTTAATTTATAACTGGAAGTTTGTACTTCTTAATCTCCTTTACCAATTTTTCTCATTCCCCTACCCCCTCCCCTCTGGCAACCACCAGTTCGTTCTATGTATTAATGAGTCTATTTCTGTTTGTTTGTTCATTTCTTTTGTTTTTTAGACTCCACATATAAGTGAAATGATATGGTATTTGTCTTTCTCTGTCTAACTTGTTTTACTTATCATAATGCCCTCTAGGTCCACCCATGTTGTGGTGCATGACAAGATTCCATTCTTTTTTATGGCTGAGTAATAGGAATACTGGAATATTATTCAGCCATTAAAAAAAAACCTTGTCAATGTGTGTGTATCACACACACACACACACACACACACACATCACATCTTTATCCATTCATCAATTGATGGACATTTAGGTTGTTTCCATATCTTTTTACCCAAGGAAAGTAAAAACACTAATTTGAAAAGATACACACACTCCTATTCTTACTGTGGCATTATTTACAGTAGCCAAGATATGGAAGCAATCTTTTAAAATTTTACTCATTCTAATACAAGAGTCATAGTGTCCCACTGTGGTTTTAACTTATATTTCTATGATGACTGATGTGCTTATCTGCCAGACATATATTTTCTTCTGTCAAGTTTTGCCCTTTTCATTAAGTTGACTTGTCTCCTTATTATTAGGTTTTCAAAGTTCTTTACATATTCTGGATATAAATTCTTTGTTGGATATGTGAATTGCAAATATTTTCTCCCAGGCTGTACCCTGTCTTTTCATTCTCTTAACAGTGTGTTTCTCATAACAAACATTTTTAACTTTGATGAAGCCTTAATTTATCATTTTTTCCTACTACAAATAGTGTTAGAGGGTCTCTGAATTTTTATAATCTCTAGATTTATATCTTTCACCAAATTTTGAAAATCTTTAGTCATTCTATCTTCAGATATGTTTCCTGCCCCCACACACTACCCTCCTCCTGAGATTCTGACAATATGAGTGTTAGATTTCCTAGAATTTTTTCATAGATCCCTACACCCCTGTATATATTTTTAGATATTATTTTTCCTCTCTTCTTAAAATTGAATTATTCCTCTTGATTGTTCTTCAAGAACACTTACCCTTCCTCTCATCTTGATTCTACTTTTGAGTCCAGCCAGTGAGTTTTTATATTTTGATTACTGTATTTCACAGATTTAAAATTTCCATTTTTTTCTTCTTTATATTTCCTACCTCTTTGCTGGGATTTTTCTTTGTCTTTCTATTTATTTCAAAAACATTTACCTTTTCTCATTAGAGCATTTTCTAGTGGCTTTTAAAATCTTTATCAGATAATTTCAACAACTGCATCATCTTGGCATTTGACATTCATTGGTTATCTTTTACCATGGAAGTTGAAATTTTTTCTGGTTCTTAATATACTGAGTAATTTTGGATTCTCTCTTGGACATTTATCCAGTTGATTATTCCATTTTTGAAGGGAGGCATGCTAAAATCTCCTGCTGTAATTATGGATTTATTAAATTCTCCCTCTATATACAGCAGTTCTATTTTACATATTTCAAGGTTATGTTGTAAGGAACATACAAGTCCATTATAACATCTTAATTGGTGTGTTTTTATGCAATGTTCCTCTTTATCTTTATTAACACACTCTCTCTCAAATTCTAGCTTGTTTGATATTATTTTGTTTCACTTGCACTTCTTGATTAAGATTTAGATGGCATATATTTGTTATATGTCTTTAATTTAAATGTTCTGTTGGTTTGGCTTGAGGTATTTTATAAACAGCATATAGCTTGACTTTGTTGCATAAGTAATAATGATAGTCTCTTCTTCTATGTAGCTAAATTTAGTCTGTTCACATTCATAGTGATTGTGACATTTTTAGAAATTTCATGCTTTCTGTTTAGCATCATTTTCTTTGTTTCATTTTTCTTCTTTTCTGTATTCAGTTGGATTTATAAAGTTTTCTATATATTTCTCCTCTGTAAATTTTGAAGCTATAGATACTATTTCTATCTTTTTTAACTGGTTATCCTTACTATCTTAAGGACATACAAAGTTATACCTTTTTCTGACATGGTCTAAAATTGTTTAGAATTTTCAATCCCCTACTGAATATGACAGATTTTAGCATAACTACAAACTGAACACTCATTTTATTTTGTCTAAAACATTAGTTTTACATTTATTTAAACATCAAAAAACCAGTTTTTATATCCAATTAATTAAATATATCAATATACTACCTATTTCTGTTTTAACCACTTTTTAAAAATTTCTTTTCAGCGTAACAGTATTCATTGTTTTTGCACGACACCCAGTGCTCCATGCAATCCGTGCCCTCTCTAATACCCACCACCTGGTACCCCAACCTCCCACCCCACCCCCGCCCCTTCAAAACCCTCAGGTTGTTTTTCAGAGTCCATAGTCTCTCGTGGTTCACCTCCCCTTCCAATTTCCCTCAACTCCCTTCTCCTCTCCATCTCCCTATGTCCTCCATGCTATTTTTAACCACTTTTTTTGTATCTTAACCTCCCTTCCTTCTTTGCAAATGCATCTTTTAAGAGTTGCTTTAGTGAGGGTCTCTGGAATCTAAACTTAGTGAGTCTCTGCATGCCTAAAAATACTTTATTCTACCCTCACTCTTGAGAATTTGTTTCCTTAACACTTTAAAGACTCTTTTTACTGTGAGTCTAATTGTTATTCTTTCATAAATAATCAATCTTTGGGATGCCTGGGTGGTTGGGGCAGTCAGTTAAGCATCCAACACTTGGTTTCAGTTCAGGTCCTGATCTCAGGGTTGTGAGATCAAACCCTGCGTTGGGTTCCAGGTTCAGTGCAGAGTCTGCTTGAGACTCTTTCTGTCTCTGCCCCTCACTCCCCGCCAAATAAATACAAAAAATAAGTCTTGAAATATCAATCTTTTCTTTCTGGTAGTTTTTAAGGTATTATCTTAATCCTTAATGTTCTGCAATTCTACTTCCATGCACCTTGCTATGTATTTATTTTCATTTATCCTCTCAATACCCGAAATACACTCCAGAACTAAGGACTCAGGTGTTTCTTTAATGCTGGAAATTTTTTCTATTACATCAGCAAATACTCTTTCTCTGCAGTTTTCTTTACCACCTCTGGAACTCCTCTCAATATAGTCCATTTCTCTTCACTGTTTTATTTTTAAAAATATCTTTCTCTTTTTGTGCTACACTTGGCATTCCTCACTTTGCTATTTTCTCTTTGTGTCCAATCCCAAGTATATCCTCTGTTGAGTTTGCATTTAAATGACTTTATTTTCTTTTCCAAGATTTCTAATTGGTTCTTTCATATCCATCTGGTCTCCTCTTTCATTTGTTTATTTTCTGTTTGTTCCATAATTTCCTGTTACTTTTATTTGTTTTTTAAAGATTTTATTTTTAAGTAATCTCTACATCCAACATGGGGCTCAAACTCACAACCCTGAGATCAAGAGTTGTACACTCCACCAAGTAAGCCAGGCAGGCACCCCTTTAATTTCCTGCTATTTTAAAATTAAAGTTGTTTGTATACTTCTTTGAGCATCCCCAACATACTTTAAAAAATCTTTGACAGACGTTTCCATAAAATCATTTCATTCTGAATGAATTCACATTCTGATTGTTTATTTCTGTGGTGATCTTTCTCAGTGTCCATTTTTTATGTATTTTAAAATTTTGGTGTGGAGGCTTGTTTGAATAGTATATAATTTCGTTTCTCTCCCACACTGTCTATGCTCCATGCTTCCTTTTATTGGCATTCTGTGATGATCCTACATAATTCCCAGGACTGCAGTCCAGAACCAGGTCTTACTGCAGATTTTCAGGACTTCTGTCACATATAATGATACTGAAGATAGGGCAAGGCAGTGGCAACTTGATTCAGTTCTTCATACCAACAGTTTTTCTTTGGTCTTCTACCCCCAGGTCAGTAGGTTCCTATAATGTTCTAGCCACGAACACTGAGAGAAATGCAGTAAACTTTCCTGAGCTCTAGATGCATATATCCAACTACACACCTGACCTCTCCCCTGGGTGTTTGATAGGCATCCCAAACTTTATGTGTCTAAAGTTGAACTCTTGATTTTCACTCTCACTCCAATTCCTCCTCTAGTGTTCCTCATCACAGTAAATGGCACCACCATTTATGCAGTTGCTCAGGCAAAAACAAAACAAAACAAAAAACCTTGGAGTCACCCTTAAACCTCCTTCCTTCACCACTCTACATCAAATCCATGAGCCAGAACTGTCACCTCTTCTTCATAATATAGCCAGAATCCAGGAACTTCTCGTCCCTTCCATCACTACCTCTATGGTCAAAGATACCATTCTCTTTTGTCTGGATGATTTCAATAATTACTTACGGGTCTCCGTGTTTCTGCTCCTGACCAAGATATTCTACCAGAATATCTACCAGATATTCAAAGTTCACTTCATGGTGTGAATCAGATCACATCATTCCTCTGTTGAAAACCTTCCAATGACATTCACATTCAAATCTAAATTGCCCCTGGTGACTGCTCCGGTGACCAACAAGTTCCTATGGGATCTGGTTCCTGCTTATTTCTCCAAATCTACTCCTGTTACCCTCCACCATCCTTACAAGGTATTGTGGAGATTAAATGTTATCATGTATGTAAAGTACCTATCACAGAGACTGACACATGTCCATTGTTCAATATATGCATAACTATTATTATAGTTGTGCAATGAAGTTGTTGAATGGGGCCTGGCCTAGAATGATTGGACATGAGCAGAGAGCAATACAAGGAAAGTCATGGAAAGCAGAACAGGGTGAGGTAATTACTTAGTTAGAAGGGGCTAAGAGAAGCTCATGCAAAAGGATTGAGATACTGTGCTTTTCTGCAATTACTTTCCACTCCTTCCTGCTCAACACACACACACACACACACACACACACACACACACACACACAAACACACACACACACACACACTGCATCTGGGTCATGTTATGATGAGTAAACTTCCTTTCAGTCATTTCATATTACAATCAACTGTTGGCTTGCAAAAGCTTACAGATTTTTTTTTAATTTTATTTATTTATTTGACAGACAGAGATCACAAGCAAGCAGAAGGCAGGGAGAGAGAGAGAGGAAGGGAAGCAGGCTCCCTGCTGAGCAGAGAGCCCGATGTGGGGCTCGATCCCAGGACCCTGAGACCATGACCTGAGCCGAAGGCAGAGGCTTTAACCCACTGAGCCACCCAGGCGCCCCAAAAGTTTACAGATTTTGAAATTTTATTTAAAACGCTAGTTTTGAGGTGCCTGGGTGGCTCAGTGGGTTAAAGCCTCTGCCTTTGGCTCAGGTTATGATCCCAGGGTCCTGGGATCGAGCCCCGCAACGGGCTCTCTGCTCAGCGGGGATCCTCCTTCCCCATCTCCCTCTGCCTGCTCTCTGCCTACTTGTGATCTCTGTCAAATAAATAAATAAATAAAATCTTAAAAAAAAAAATAAAAAGCTGGTTTTCCCCTACCTTCCTAGAAGGGCCAAACTATGATGGCCAGTCACAAAACACAAGCCACACTTACACCAATCTCTTTCCTTCAACTGGAGTTATTTAAAGTAGGAGTTAATGGGGCACCTGGGTGGCTAGGTGGGTTAAGCCTCTGCCTTTGGCTCAGGCCATGATCTCAGGGTCCTGGGATCAAGCCCCGAATCAGGCTCTCTGCTCAGCAGGGAGCCTGCTTCCTCCTCTCTCTCTGCCTGCCTCTCTGCCTACTTGTGACTTCTCTCTCTGTCAAATAAATAAATAAAATCTTTTAAAAAAATAAAAAAATAAAGTAGGAGTAAAAAAATGTAGTTTTTGAAGGCAAAATCCTGATGCACCATCATTTATCAATAGCATGCTGGTATTCTCCAAGTCTTGCTGATTTGGGTATATAATTTACAGATCTACAAATCATTCAAAAGAGAGTTATCTTTTGATTCTACTGAAAATAAGAATAAGCCAATTCTTGCTCGGTGGTACTATTGATTCCTACACAGTGATCTACTGTTCATCAGTTCTCACCAAAGAAAGTTCACACAGAGAACGGTTAGGGCAAAATCTGTTGGTATAATTTGATTGTTGAACTCTTTTGTATTATAAATTGGTCGTATCAGTTATGTACTAGATAGAACTCTCCAAAAAACAGGTTTTCAAAATACCCTTCTCAATATTATTTCTGGAGTCACATCAGAGTTAAAAATAGCTCCAATATGTTTTGGTTTGAAAAAATATAATTATGCCAAGCGACCTTGAGGGGAAATCCATGCCAGCATGTTTAGATTATTTCCTGATGTTGGGAGAAGGTGGGCAGGTACCAAATCCCTCACCCAGCTCAACCCCAGGCCTGTCATTAAAGCAGATAATTGCCTGCCCCTCTTCGCCTCAGTGAAGGGGGCTCAGAACAGAATGCTTCCAGCCAAAAAGGGGTGGCTGAAGCCATCTCCTATTTTGTCTAGTCAGCAGTCAGCATGACACATAAGAGAATATTGTTGCATTAATTGGTATTAATCTTTATGGAACTGATTGAAAATTAAAATGCTAAGCTCTGTTTCCAAAATGTAAAAAAGGCAAAGGCTAAGTGAAACCTCTCACACAGCTACACTCTGGGAGTTTGTGGAAAGAAGGTATGATCTATCTTTTTCATTAATAACATCCATGCTGGGGCGCCGGGGTGGCTCAGTAGGTTAAAGCCTCTGCCTTTGGGGCGCCTGGGTGGCTCAGTGGGTTAGGCCTCTGCCTTAGGCTCAGGTCATGATCCCAGGGCACTGGGATCTAGCCCCTCATCAGGCTCTCTGCTCAGCGGGGAGCCTGCTTCCTCCTCTCTCTCTGACTGCCTCTCTGCCTACTTGTGATCTCTCTGTCCAATAAATAAATAAAAATCTATAAAAAAAAAAAAGCCTCTGCCTTTGGCTCAGGTCATGATCCCAGGGTCCTGGGATTGAGCCCCACATTGGGCTCTCTGCTCAGTGGGCAGCCTGCTTCCCTTCCTCTCTCTCTGCCTACTTGTGATCTCTGTCTGTCAAGTAAATAAAATCTTTAAAAAAAATAACATCCAGGCAAAGCCCTCTCTAAGGCCTGACATGGGAGAGGGTGATGTTTAGGACCAACTGCTGAGGGCAGGGAAGAACTGGGCTTCTTGTTTTTTTTGTTTGTTTGTTTGTTAACTAGGTGTGTCCCAGGGCATGAAGAGGGGGAAAACTGGAACACCATCCAATGGGTTCTCTTTCCTTTGAGACTAATTTTACCTTTACATTGTCTCTGCTAATATTGAAAGTCTAAATTCTCTAGATTCTAGTTAAGCAGCACCAAAACAACTCTCCAGCTCAGTTTTTTAAAAAAGATTTTATTTATTTATTTGAGAGAGAGAGAGAAAGAAAGGAAGAAAGAAAGAAAGAAAGAAAGCAAGCACATGAGCCAGGGAGAGAGGCAGAGAGAGAGAGAGAGAGAGAGAGAGAAAAGTAGACTCCTGGCTGAGCAGAGAGCCCAATGCGGGGCTCGATCCCAGGACCCTGGGATCATGACCTGAGCCAAAGGCAGACATTTAACTGACTGAGTCTCCCAGGCACTCTTCTCCAGCTCAATTTTTAAACCAAATTAAAAATAAATTTAATTGGCAAGTTTTATTTGGAAATATTTATAAATATGCGTATTTGCACAGGTTAGTATATACACATATATTTCCTTGCTCTGTCATTTAGAGAACCTAGAAGCAATAACACGCTAGTAACAAAGAGCACAGGTAGCATGTAGATCTGGCTTTCTAAGACTATTCTCCAGTAAAAGGAACCAGGGCTCTCTGGAGAATTGGCTCATTCCAGAACTGGGGCAAGAAACATTCAAGATGACACTAAAGTTCTTACAGGCACCAGAAAGTAAGAAGTTACTCCAAAGAGATGAAGGGAAGCAGGGAGGGAAGGAGGGAGGGGCAGAAGGATCAAGATGGCAGAATAGGTCGTTCCTGACTTCAGTCCGCCTCACAAAAAGACAGATTAGGAACTATCCATAAACAAGATTACCTTTTTGAAAATTCCAGAACATGGAGGTGAGGCTGAAGCATCCCTCTGGATCAGAGAGAGCAAGAAACACTGTCTTAGAAGGGTAAGGGGAAAGGATGCCTTTTGACTGCATCCTCCCGGGACGGTCCAGTGTGGCACTAAGAGGGTCCCCTTGGGCCTCTGGTTTCTTCACTGGGAAAAAGAGAGTCCAGGGCAAACATCCAGCTTCTCCAGCATTGCAGAATGCACCCTGGGAGGCCAACTTGGATCTTGCCCCACAAGGATCACGGGGGGAATTGGCGAGACTGGACTATTGGGGATTAAATAGAGGGGGTGGAACTTACAGAAATGAGCCCACAGATCTTGACAGACCATATTTTTATTAGCAGCAGTACTCAAGCAGAGATCACAGCCAGTGCCTCCGCCTACGTGCAGCGCCAAACCACTGTATCTAATTGGTCAGAGAGCTCAGTTGACAGTCTGCCTGGTTGGGGTCCCAAGCTAATAGTCAGTAGCAGCCACAGAGCTCATCTTAGAGCTGTGTTTAGGCAGAGAGCTAAGTCAGAATCTGTGTACAGGGCGCCTGGGTGGCTCAGTGGGTTAAGCCTCTGCCTTTGGCTCGGGTCATGATCTCAGGGTCCTGGGATCGAGCCCCACATCAGGCTCTCTGCTCAGCGGGGAGCCTGCTTCTCCATCTCCCACTCCCCCTGCTTGTGTTCCCTCTCTCTCTCTCTCTCTCTCTGTCAAATAAATAAATAAATAAATATAAATATCTTTTTAAAAATTTAAAAAATAAAAATAAAAAGAAGTTGTGTACAACAGCAGAGTATAGTCTCCAGCCCTGCCCAGCCAGGAAGCTTGGCCAGACAACCCAGGCAGCCATGAAGCTGAAGTGATTTGTTCATCATGTAATGTCCTTCTTTGTGTCTTGTGATAGGTTTTGACTTAAAGTCTATTCTGCCTAATATAAGTATAGCCAAGCTTATCTTTTATCTTAATTTTTTTATTATGTTCTGTTAGCCAGCATACAGTACATCATTAGTTTTCGATGGAGTGTTCCACGACTCATTAGTTGCGTATAACACCCAGAGCTCATCATAACACGTGCTTTCCTTAACGCTCATCCCGGTTACCCCAGCTCCCCCTCCCCCTCCCCTCTGTAACCCTCAGTTTGTTTCCCAGGATCCAAAGTCTCTCATGGTTTGTCTCCTTGTTGTTTTTGCTTCACATTTGCATGGAATATCTTTTTCCATCCCTTCATTTTCAGCCTATTTATGCCGTGAAATCTATAGCGAGTCTCTTGCAGACAACATATAGTTGGATCTATTTTTTAAATCCATTCAGCCACTCTATGGCTTTTGATGGGAAATTTAATCTGTTTACATTTAAACTATACGTAGGGAAGGATCTACTATGTTCACTGTTTACCATCTGTCTTATAATTCATCCTTCTTTTCTCTCTTGCTGTCTTCCTTGGTGTTTCATTAATTTTTTGTGCTAATTATCTTGGTGTCCTTTTTTGTGTGTATAACTTCTACAGGTATTTTCATTGTGACTATCATGGGGCTTATATAAATAGTCTTATTATAATAACAGTCTATTATAAGCTGATAACAACTTAACTTCAATTGCATACAAAAACTCTATATTTTTACTCTCTCTCTACACTTTATGTTATTGATGTCACAACTTACATGTATTTATGTTGTACATTTACTTACATTTATTATTTATATTGTCCATTTATATTATCCATTAACATACTTTTATAGTTGTTTTTAATAATTTCATCTTTAACTTTTATACTTGAATTAAAAGTGATTTATTCACCACTGTTACAGTAATACATTGCATTTGTCTATACAAGTGAGTTACACTTTCACATGCTATTGTGTTGCCATTTAGATCATCCTATTTCAACATGAACTCCCTTTAGAATTTCTTATAAGGCAAGTCTAGTGGTAATGAACTCCCCCAGCTTTTATTAGTCTGGGAAAGTCTTTACCTCTCTTTCATTTCTGAATGACAGTTTTGCTGGATACAGTATTTTGGCTGGCACATCTAAAAATTTCAGCACTTTGAACATATCACCCCACTCCTTTCTGACCTGCAAGGTTTCTTTTTTTTTTCTTTTAAATAAAGACTTTTATTTATTTGATGGACAGAGACCACAAGTAGGCAGAGAGGCAGGCAGAGAGAGAGGGGGAAGCAGGCTCCCCGCTGAGCAGAGAGCCCGATGCGGGACTCGATCCCAGGACCCTGGGATCATGACCTGAGCCGAAGGCAGAGGCCCGCAAGGTTTCTGAGAAACCCACTGACAGTCTCATGGGCATTCCCTGGTTCATGACACTTTTTTCTTGCTGCTTTGAAAATTTTCTTTGTCTTTGACTTTTGACAGTTTGATTGTAATCTGTCTCGGTGTGGTGTCTTTGGATTCACCTTATTTAGAAATTTCGGGGCTTCCTGGATCAGGATGTTCATTTCTTTCCTCAGACTTGGAGGGTTTTCAGCTATTATTTCTTTAAATAATCTTTTGGGTTCTTTCTCTCTCTCTTCTCCTTCTGAGAGTCCCATAATGCATATATTGGTCCAACTGATGGTGAGCCATAAGTCCCTTAAATTTTCTTCATTCTTTTTTCTTTTTGCTGGCTATCTGGTTAATTTCAAATTACTTGTCTTCGAGTTGCTGATTCATTCTTCTGCTTAATCTACTCCACTGTAGAACCTTTACTGAATTTTTCAGTTTAGTTATTGGGTACTTCAGTTCCAAGATATCTGTTTGGTTCTTTTTAAACTTTCTATTTCTTTGTTTCAACTTTCACTTTGTATATATATGTTTCTCCTCAGTTCATTAAGCATTTTTGTGGTAGTTATTTTAAATTTTCTGTCAGTTACTTTTATCCCTTTGTTTCATTAAAGTCAGTTTCCGGAGTTATATCTTTTTCCTTCGTGTGGATCATTTCCCCTGTTTCTTCACATTTCTTTACTTTTCGTGTTGGTATCTACACATTGGGAAAAAATCCTACCTCTCCCATTCTTCATAAATTGGCCTCTTACAGTAGAAAACCTCTACCAATCAGCCTAAGTGATTCTGTGAGACCATCAAAACTTTGTGCCAGTCCAAACCACTGTCTTTGCTCTTAGTGTGCCCTAAACATCTAGAGCATGTCTGGTCTGTCCCATCAGTGCTCTGAGACCAGTGAAACTAAAGCCAGTCCGTGGGCAGCACTCAGAGAAGTTGGAACACTGGATGTGCAGTCCAACTCTATCCCTCCCCATTGACAGCTGAGAATTGGGGGTTTTCTTTCACTCTTTTGTGCTGTGTGGAAGAGCTGTGGCAAGTACTTGTGTGCTAGTTCAAACCACTGTTTTTGTTGTCAGTGACCCAGGGCATTTAGAATACACTGGGTCCTGTCATCACTCTGAGACAGGTGAGACAGAAGCCAGTCTCTCAGGCAGCCACCAGAAAAGTTGTAATGATTGACATTCAGTGCAACTCTTTTCCTTCTCAGGGAGAAGGTGAAAGTTGGAGGGGTTTGTCCATGCGCTCTGTGCTGAGCAGGGGGAGGAGCTGTGGTGAGTGCCCACATGATAAACAGTTGCCTTTGTTATCTGTAGTCTAGCATATGCCAGGTCCTATAGTGCTCTGAGAAAGGAGAGACAGAAGCCAGTCCCTCAGGCAGTACCTGGAAAAACTAGGATGTTAGATACACTGTCTAATTCTTTCCTTGCAAGGAGAAGCTGGGAATGGTTTTGGTTTTTTTTTTTGCGGGGGTGGGTTTTTAGCCTGCTCACTCTGATGAAGGTGAGGGAAGGAACTGTAAATGTTCACACACTAGTCCACCCGCTTCCCATTGTTCTCTGTAGCCTCCTGGGATCTAGCATGTGCTGGGTCCAGTCAGCACTCCAAGACAGGAGAGACAGGGACCACTTTCTTGGGTAACATCCAGAAAAGCTAGAACGCTGGATGTGTGGACCAACTCTTTGGCTCCTCAGAGAGAAACAGGAGTTTTTTGGCCCACTTTCTCTGGGCTAAGCTGGGGTGATGAGCTGTGGCAAGTGGTCACACATTAGTTCAAACCACCATCTTTCTTCTCTGTACTCCCTAGGGGTTTAGCACATCAAGCTCTGTCAGTGTTCTGAGACGTGTGAGAAAGAAGCCAGTTCGTCAGGCAGCACCCAGAAAAGTTGGAACACCTGATGCACACAGTCCAGCTCTTTCCCTCCCCAGGAAAACTGGGAGCTGGAAGTTTCTCCCAATCGTATGTTGCTGTCCTGGGGACTACAGTGAGCAGGTGTCTCACATTTTCCTACCAGTTTTAATGTGGCTGGTTTTGTATTTGCCTGGGGTGCAGGAACCTCTCAGCTAGTTTCTGGATTTCTCACAGAGGGTAGATCCAGGGAGATAAGGAGTGTTAAGGGTTTCCTGTTCTGCCATCTTGCTGACACCTTTCTGTAAGATCATCTTTGTATCCTGTGACTTGCCAAACTCGCCTTTCAGTTGTGGGAGTTTTTGCGTGGATCCCTTGAAAATTTCTATGTAGATCATCACATCAACTACAAACAAAGATATTTTCCTTTTCCAATTTGTAGGCCTTATATTTTTTTCTTCTGGCATCATTGAGCGAATAAGTCTTCCATTACCATGCTGAATAAGAGTTATAATTATTCTCAATCTTTGGGGATAAGCATTGTCTCATTATTTTAGTAATATTAGCTACATTTTGTAGTTGCTCTGCATCAAGTTAAGGAAGTTGCCCCCATTTTTTATTTGTTGAGTTTTTATCAGAAGTAAGTTGAATGCAGGGGTGCCTGGGTGGCTCTCTCAGTTAAGCATCTGCCTTGGGTGCAGATCATGATCCCAGGGTCCTGGGATCAAGCCCTGTATCCAGTTTCCTGCTCAGCCAGGTTTCTCCCTCTACCTCTGTTCTTCCTCCCTGCTCGTATTCTCTCCCTCAAATATATAAATAGATAAAATCTTTAAAAAAGAAGTTGATCTCTGTGAAATGCTTTTACTATATCAATTTGTATGACTTTTCTCCAATGTGTTGATGTGATGGATCACATTAATTGATTTTTGAAGGCTGAGCTAGCCTTGAATCCCTAAAATAAACCCTATGTGGCAAAGGTATATATTTATATCTTTATATAGTGCTGAATTCTATTTTCCAAAGTGTTGTTAAGGATTTTTACATCTATATTCAGGAGGGATATCAGTCTTTACTTTTCATTTTTTTGGTCTGGTTTTGATATCAGATTAATATTAGTTTTCTACCCTGATTTGAGAAGTGTTCCTTTCTCTTCTATTTCTGGAAGAGACTGTGAAGAATTACTATTGATTTTTTTTAAAAGATCTTATTTATTTATTTGACAGAGAAAGAGATCACAAGTAGGCAGAGAGGCAGGCAGAGAGAGAGAGAGAGAAGCAGGCTCCCTGCTGAGCAAAGAGCCTGATGTGGGGCTCGATCCCAGGACACTGAGATCATGACCTGAGCCGAAGGCAGTGGCTTAACCCACTGAGCCACCCAGGCGCCCCACTATTGATTTTTTTTAATGTACAGTAGAATTCTCAAGTGAAATCAATTGAGTTTGAACATGTCTTTTTTGTGAGTATTAAATTATGAATTTAATCTCTTTAATAATTATTAGTGCTATTCAAGTCACCTTTTTCATATTGAATAAGTTGTGGTAGGGTTTTTTTTTCTGAGAACTTCTTCTCTTTCATCTTGAATGTCAAATGTATGTGTTTGTAATTGTATTATCCTTTTAATGTTTGTAGGTTCTCTATTGACATCTCCTCTTTCATTCCAGATTTTGGCAAATTTTTTGTCTTTAGCTCCAAATCTGGGATATAAAAGTAAAATAAAATCCAGAGAACTCACCACCATGCCATTCTTCACATCCCAAAGTCCCTAGTTGGTCTGTCTTCTGCTCTCCACCTTTCCATGTCTTCTTACATTTATTTTTATAATTAATGTCCAGGGATTTTAGGTGATGTTAGGAGAAGGAATAGGGAAAAGTACACCCATTCCATCTTTATATTTCTAGAAATGGAAATCCACCTTGGTGGTTTTGAGTAAAGGAGCAATAATGTCTGCTTTGTGTTTTAGAAATGTCACTTGTCACAGCAAAGAAGTGGTTAGAGGAGAGTAAGAATCAAGGTCAGAAGACCAGGCAGAACGCTCCTGCAGGACTCAATGAAGAGGGTCAGCGAGGATCCAAATTAGGGATTTGGCTGTAGGGCAAGTCTCTTCTCTCCTATGAGTCATATTTTAGCAGTGTTCTCCAGAAACATAGTGTCCTCTCCTACCCAATTCTGTGGTTTCCACTGCCTCTGGGATCAAGCCCAGGAATGTGGATTTTGTATAAGCTCCCCAGGTGATTCTGATGTATAGCTAGGGTTTGGACCTGCCTCAGTCAGTTCAGGCTGCTATAACAGAATGCCACAGACCGGGTGGCTTTAATCAATGGACATGGTCCCACAGTTCTAGAGGCCGGAAAATCCACGATCAAGATGCTGGCAGCTTTGGTACCCACTAAGAACCCTCTCTCTGGTTTGTAGATGGCTGCCTCCTTGCCGTGTGCTCACAAGGCCTTTCCTCAGTGTGTGCCCAGAAAAAGAGTATGCTAGCTCTTTCTCTTCTTATAAGGGCACTAATCTCATTGTGAGGGGCTCACCCTCATGACCTAATCTAAATCTATTTACCTCCCAAAGGACCCATCCCCTAATACCATCATCACACTGGGGGTTAGGGCTTAAACATATGAATTTGGGAGGGGGATACAAATATTCAACCCAGAACAAGACTTACTGCTTCTCAGTCAGGATCTCTCACATCTGATTGCCATTAAAATTACCTGGGAAGCTTTTTAAAAAATTCTAGGACCTATATCAATTAAATCAAATTTTCTAGGGGAGAGAAGAAGCTCCATTTACTCTGTAAAATGGACACAATGATGGCATCTCCCACATTAAAGCTGTGATGAAAATCAAATGAAATGATCTATGTAAATCATCTGTCACTGGGTGCTCGGGGAAATTACAGCTTTTCCTAAAAGTTCCCCCAATGGATTCTAATGTTCAGTCAGGACTGAGTATCACTGGCTACTCTATATGGTGGGCATTTCAGGCAAAATAGGCAAAGAGAACTAGAGCCCAATAGGCAGGAGGGAGTGAGGTTTAAGGAAAGGTTTGGGGGCCTGCAGCCTTGGGTTTTGCTATGAAAAAGACTGATTAGGGACATGGAAATTCCCATCCTGATCACCTCTTACACCTGTGTGAGCTCTTGGAAGTTTTGCACATTCCCTTACGTAAGAGCACACAGCTGACAATGGTAGAGCTAGGCCTTTATAGAGGTTCTGTCTCGAAAATCAGGCATCTTCCCACTGTTCACCCCTGCACTTTCAAATGCTTAGTGGTCACCACTGCTTTTCACTATAAGAAGACTCTCTTGAAGACGTCAGTCAACAGGTCTATCAGTCTAATCTCTGCAGTGTTCCTTAGCACTGAGAGACAAGAGCAAATGGCTAAGTTTGCTTATGCTCTATAAGACTCAAACACAAGACCCATCTGTGCGATGAGCTATGCGAAAACAGTCATCTTTGTGAATAATAAATAGTACTGTTCTGTTCTACATGGGGTAAGTTCACCTCTAGAGATGGAGTGACAGAGAATAAAACATTAAATGTACATGTTTAAGAGTCACCCAGCCTGGATAGGATAGATATGAAGTGCCTAGCATATAGGAGGTCTTTCATAAGTGGAAACTATTGTCACCAGGACATTTGATGATGCTCAGATGGAACTGTCTTAGGAAAGGGAATAGCTCAAGAAGCTGCGGGTTTCCAACTCTAGCTTCTACCACTTACTCAGTGTATGATCTTAGACAGAAAGCCACCTAACATCCCAGCCTTGCTGGGTTCATCTGCAAAATGGGTACAGTAACGGTACCTACCTCATTAGGGTTGTGGTGAAGATCAAACGAGATAATGTATGTAAATCACCTGCTATTTACTGGGTGCTCAATAAATGATAGTTATGATTATCCTTTCAAGGTGAAACAATTTCCAGCCAAAGCATTAATATCAGTGATTCCCTTTATTTGATGAACCAATCTGCATCTGATTAACTCTTTGTAAGTATCTCTTGGGGTAGAATGGTAATGTGTCCTTCACTCTCCCGAGGAAGATTTGGCTGGAATTCTGTACTGAGGAAATTAATGGCCTCTGAGAATCCATTTGCATAAGTACGTGTGCTATCACGGTGACATTAAAGAATGCATCCTGATCTGGGCAGAAACAGAGCTGCCAGCACGAAAACACACTTGAGGACTGGCGATTAGTTGCTCTGATACTTATTCCCCAGAAGCCTGGCTTATGTTGCTGAGGTAGACTGGAAGGATTCTGGCAGCAAAGTGGCTGCGGAGGGAGGAGCAACTCAAGAAAGATGTCCAGTTCCTGAATGAAATTCTGCCTGAAGACAGGAGATAAAAAACCAGCCTCCCATGGGACACCTGGGTGGCTCAGTGGGTTAAGCGTCTGCCTTTGGCTCAGGTCATGGTCTCAGGGTCCTGGGATCGAGCCCCGCATCAGGCTCTCTGCGCAGACAAGGGAGCCTGCTTCCCCCTCTCTCTCTGTCTGCTGCTCTGCCTACTTGTGATCTCTCTCTGTGTCAAATAAATCTTTTTTTAAAAAACCCAGCCTCCCTATGCCTGCTGCCTTCATAGACTCTAGCCTTTCATCCTATGACCATGACCTTTGTTGGTTGAGGGGACACTCTAAGCCCCTCGGGAAGGGCTGGACACTCTCAAGGGCCGCGAGACAGAGCCACCTACATCCAGTTGCCCTGGTCCAAGCACGGGGCACTTGCACCTTGGATATATCCTCCCATTATTCTTCATTATCTCTATAAAGGGCAAAGGTGCACCTCCATAAATATCAGGTCTAGCTTCAAACCTCCAGCATTCCATAGGTACCCACACTATCAAAGACTAGTGGCACTGTAGTTAAAAATCCTGTGCAGAACTCGGACCTATTCTGTCATTTCCTGGCTGTGCGTCTTTTGTTAAGTTTCTCAGTTTCTCTGTACCTTAATCTCTTCATTTGTAAAGTGAAAATGATGAGAGTGTTTCCTCATAGCTCTAGAGTTTAAATCCGAGAGTGCTAAGTCAATGCTGGATACAGCAGAAGCTCCTAGAAACTGGTAGCTATCATGTTTTTTTTTGTCACGCCGAGTGGCAATCACAGACCTGTACCCCTGAAACAAATAATACATTATATGTTTATTTTAAAAAAGAGAAAATGGATAAAGTCAAACTCTGGCTTTGAGGTTGATAAAAAAAAAAATAACGAGTTATTTTCCATGCTCAAAACTATTTCACAATGTCAGCCAACACATAGCTGATCACAAATTCAAGTGTTGTTCTAAATTTGTTGTTTTTTTTTTTAACCAAAGTAGATGCTTGAAATGTTGGAGAAAATGCAATCTCATATATTGCTGGTGAAAAATATTAATCTTTATGGCTTGTCTGAAGAGAAATCTGGTATTATCTACTAAAATTAACTTCAACCTAGCAGTGTCATTCATGGGAATCTATTCCATAAAAATAAAAGCACCGAGGGGCGCCTGGGTGTCTCAGTCGGTTAAGTGTCTGCCTTCGGCTCAGGTTATGATTCCAGGGTCCTGGGGTAGAGCCCCGCATCAGGTTACCTGTTCAGGGGCTAGCCTGCTTCTCCCTCTCCCCTGTACTTCTCCCTCTCCTCCCTGCTTGTGCTCTCTCTCAAATAAATAAATAAATAAAATCTTTAACAAAAAAATAAAAGCACTGGAAGTGGAAGGAATGTTTGTGAGAAGAGGTCGGCTAAGTTAACTGCACATCCAAACCATATCCTTTTATACCACCATTCAACAAATGCAGACGGTTACCACGGTGGACTGCTACGTTAGAATAGTAAGATGTGGCAGTATATAGAGTAGCTTGCCCCTGTTGTAAAATCAAATGTCCAAAACATCCCTTACCTAGGTGTCATATCCATGTTCTGTATAATCGGGCAAACATGGTTGGTTATTCCCACCCCTTACCCCTGTAGGGACAGTATGCAGTGGAAGAAGCAAAGGTTGCACGTGTTTAAAGAAAGATGTCCAGAGTGAAAACTTGTATTCCACAGTCCCACTTAGGTAAAACTGCGTTATCGTGTGTGTGTGTGCGCGCGCGCACGCGCGCGGGCATGTGCACACGTGCGCACCCACGCATGGGCACATATGAAGCTGCAAACATGCAGGGGGGAGAAAAGAAGGTCAGCAAGATGTTCCCTGCTGTATGTCTCAAAGGGGGTGAAAATTAGAAAAGTATTATTTATTTATTTATTTAACACTAGTGGAACCTGAGAATTCCCCTCAGGGGACATTTTATCTTAAGAAAACATGACAGCAGTCGCTTGGGGGTAGGCAAGTGGGTAGGCAGAGGCAGGAATGACTATTTCCAACTTTTGACTTTTGCACCTTATGCTCATGTTACTGGTTCAAAATACGAAATAAAATTTCAGGGTTGCATCTCGAGAACTAGAATCTCAGAGGCCAGTAATTTACCATCAGCACCCTCGGCAGGCCCACCACCGGGCTTCCCTCGGTCCCTCTGGCGCACTCCCTTCTTTCCCACTTCAGGGCCCAGAAAACTCTCAGACATATCCTTTTGACGTTGGCTCAAACGTCATCTCCTCGGCCCTGTGACCAACTTCAATCCCCTGTTCTATCTCCTGGTTGTACACTGTACCTGTATTTGCTGAATAACGTTATTCTACAGATTCTGACACCCACATGTGTGCAGTTTCGCCCAGGAGGGTGCTGCCTGTCACCTTCTGGAGAACTTAGGCAAGCTTAGTTTTGACTGCTCCCACTCCAACCACAGAGAAGCCCATGTCCGCGTGTAGCAATTGCTTCCAAGTGGGACCAAGTCCCCTGCTTCCTCTGAAGGTCCCCAGAAGCAGGCTCCAGGTTTTGTCGCACAGCAGCCTGAGTGATAACGAGGGAACAGCAGGGGTTCGAAGACCTTCAGAAACCACCTTCGATCACATTTAACAAATATATAAGGAGCGTCCGCTGGGCCCCACACACTGTGCGGAACCTCGAAGAAACAAGAGCAAGCAGAAGCTGAGGTGGTCCCTGATCTCATGGGGCTCACAGAGTAGTGGGGGAGACAACCACAGAGGAGCCGAAGTTCACAAATGAAGAAATAAAATAATTACAAGTCATGCAACTGTCAAGAAGGACTAGAACAAGGAGCTATCAGAGGAATGTATTTACAAATGTGATGAGTTCACAGGTGTGCTACATATTTGTCATGTAGGTAGAGGAAGCTATGAGTGATTTATTTAAAGGCTATTGAATTCAGAGTAACTTTTCCTTCATGTACTTTTTCTCAACCACCAAATTCTAATCGTACAGCTGTTATCATTATGGCAGTTGGGAGGGTGAATGAAAATGGCAAACACTGCAAAGGGGTTTTCACACGTGTCCATACTTTGAGGGAAACCTTGGTCTTTCTAAATGACTACTGCATGGCTGGGCCACAGACCCCGAATGGATTTGGAAGTGATTACTGACCAATTTTTAGAAATGTATTTATCAAGTGTCCTCCAAGGTGAGCTGTTTGATCTGCTCTATAAAATTGATTGTTATTTTAAAAAGGGGTATTCGTACTCAAAAGAATTTTAAACCACTGGTCTAATAAAAACCTCTTAAGTCATAATGCATTCTCCCTTAATCTCTCTCAACTTCTCTCTCTCTCTCTCTCTCTCTCTCTCTCTCACACACACACACACACACACACACACACACACACACACACAGGTGAGCATCTGGCAAGTATTACCGAGCAGCAACATGTCTATGAAAGAGAAGGACTGCAAACTCCATATCCCTGCTCCCATCTCCCATCTCCCAAAGCAAGCTAGGAGCAAGGTGAAGGGAAGACCGCTACCCCTCCCCCCACAGTGTGGGCTCGTATCTGGGCCAGTTTGCACAAGCATCCTACATACGGGGTGGCAGACCGCCCCCACATTTTAGCCTGGGGAATGGGGAGTCTAGGTACAACAGCTTTGTGCTTGGCCCCATGCTGACATGGCAGAGGATCCAGAAGGAATGCAAAATTCAGTCTGTATCCTAAGAGAGCCTGCAACTTAGCTGGGAGTCAAGCTTTGCTTACAGGAAAAATACAGAACTGGACAATCTCATTTATCGGAACAGTGGAACCAGGACTCTGGTGGAGGCAGAACTTCCATATAAATTAATTGCCCAATTAACTGATATTTTTTCTTAAGTGTTCATCCTGTTTATTTGGGTAGTATTCATTGGAAACGGCTTCTAAATGTATTGTGAATTTGTTTTATTCAATGGAACGTTCTGGGCATAATTTAACCTTTTTCCTGATGACTCCGGGTCATCAGTATGAATATCCTTTATTGCACCTCGTCTGCTTTTGCATTATTCTGAATTCTCTTTCTTTCCACATCTGGCTGGCTGCTGTCACTGCACACCCACAGTTAGTGAGCCTGGCTATTTCAACCCTTTCAGCTCTTGACTAATCACTGATAATGACAACAAAAACTGCATTGATCCCCTGCTGTATCCCAGACCCCGTGCTAAGTGCTTTGCAGGGACTGATTCATTAAATCCTCAGAGCAACCCGTGAGGCAGGTACAATTATTATCCCCAAATTGCAGACTAGGGTAGCCAAGGCCCAGAAGGGTCAAGTCATTTGCCTAAGGTTACACAGCATCACGTAGCAGAACCAGAATTTGTACCCTGATCTGCTGATCTCGAGAGTTCAAGGTCTTCAGAACCATATTAGTGCTTTTCAAACCTTTTTGACAATGAGGCACAATCAGAAATGTATTTTTATCAACATGCAGGGGACAAAAATGTTATAATAAAATCCAGACTTCCAACAACATATTTGTTGAAATACATTCTGATACTCTATTCTATTTCATTATCATCATCATCATCATCATTATTATATGACTAATGTTGGTTGTGACCCACTGAAATGATTTCCCAGCCCACTGATGGGTCACAACTCATGATATGAAAAACCCTGTAGCACCTTCTGGGGCACTTAGGTGGCTCAGTGGGTTAAGCCTCTGCCTTCGGCTCAGGTCAATGTCTTGGGGTCCTGGGATCCAGCCCCACATAGGGCTCTCCACTCAGCAGGGAGACTGCTCCCCGCCCCCTCTGCCTGCCTCTCTGCCTACTTATGATCTCTCTCTGCCAAATAAATAAATAAAATCTTAAAAAAAAAGAAAAGAAAAACCTTGTAGCACATTTTATGGCTAATCTGCAGTGAGTGCAGGGTCACCACTGGCCATACTGACACCTTAGTGTAAACTAGAGAAAGGTGTCCCTTCCTTGAGATACTTAATTCCATTTGTCAAAAAATTGTCAAAATAGGCTGATTTTGTTAGATTAAGACACTTCCCTGCCATCTGCCAGAAAATGAATGAATGTCTTGAAGGGGCACCTGGGTGGCTAAGTCCTTAAGCGTCTGCCTTCGGCTCAGGTCAGGATCTCGGGGTCCTGGGATCGAGCCCCGCATTGGGCTCCCTGCTAAGTGGGCAGTCTGTTTCTCCTTCTGCCCCTCGGACTTGTGCTCTCTCTCTCAAATAAATAAATAAAATCTTAGAAAATATCTTGACATCAACATTATGAAGACAAAATGACGTTGTGAGTTCCCAGTGCCCAACTTTCAAGGTTGGCGCTGGTAGAGAACCCAAGTGACGATATGGATCCAGAAGTGAGGCTTCAATGAGTGGACTGTCTCCGAGGACCCGCACGTGCAGGATTTGTCATGGAGCTGTTGCTTTCTCCTCTGTCCTCAATTCCCAGTTAGGATCGCCAGATAAAATATAGGATACCCCCTTAAATTGGAATTTCAGATCACCAATAAAAAACGTTTCGTGTAAGGATCCTCCACACAATATTTGGGATAGACTCATACTAAAAAAAAAAAAAAAAAAATCACCTGTTGCTTATGTGAAGTTCAAATGTAACTGGGAATCCCGTATTTTTAGTTGCTAAATCTGGCACATCTATTTCCGACCACGGAAACAGGCTCAGAAGGACGAGGAGGATGGAGACAAATTCAAGGATCGGTTTCATGAGAAAAAGCTGACACTAAGATGAGCTAGATAGTCTGTGCAGCGCTCTTGAAGATGAGTATTTTTTTAAGATTTTATTTATTTATGACAGAGAGAACGCGCGAGGGAGGGAAAATGAACACAGGGGAGCTGGAGAGGGAGAAGCAGGCTCCCTGCTAAGCAGGGAGCCCAATACAGGGCTGGATCCCAGAATGCTGGGATCACGACCTGAGCCGAAGGCAGACGCTTAATGACTGAGCCACCCAGGCGCCCCAGAGATGAGTTTTGTTAGAGCAGTGGCTGGGTCATTTCAAAGAGCACCTAGACGGGGACACATGAGAGTCATCAGGAGGGCCTGAGAGCGTTTCTGTAAAATGTATGGAAAGAACTAGACCGATACAGGAAAATCACGATGGTACTACACTTACTCTAAATGCCAGGCAATGTAATAAGCATTTGATACACAGCATTTCGATTGAGTCTTACAACACACTGTAAGACAGGCACATTATCATCCCATTTTATATCTAAAGAAACTGAGGCAGAAAGTGGATCTTACGAAACGTGGCCAGGGTCACGTAGCTTATAAGCGGCAGGGCTGGGCTTTGAACTCAGATGTGTCAGGCTCGGGGTACAGTCCTCACCACCACACTATGCCACTAAAAGGAATGTGGGAGTGGGGACAAAGGAAGGTTGTAGAACACAGCTTCTACGTCCTGTGTTGTGTCAGGGACGGAGAAACATGAGCTGATGCAGATAGCAACCCTCAGATTAATGAGGTGTCCTATAACACTATATCCTTGCTGCTTTGTCAGGGCAAAAAGCGAGACATGCTTTTTGGAGTGAAGGGACGTGTGTACAGCATCCCGAAGGGTAGTAAGTCCCGTATTTCCTCGGCCCTCTTTTCCACTCCTTCCCAAAACTAGAGCCCGCTGAAGTCCTACCCCGACCAGGAAAGAAGAATCCGAAAGTCCCACCCCTCGTGCTTGGAGCTGCACCCCCAGGGCTTAAAGTCCTGCAATAAATATGACAGTCATCTGGGGATCATGGAAGCCATTCTACTGGCCAGTGTTCTTTCCCTGAGAGAAACAAGAGAAATCCAAAACGAAAAGCAAAATCACCCCCAGCTGTGGTCTCTTTTCAGCCTCTTCTCGGTGCTGGCTTGGCTCTGCATCTGTAATCTATTCAATCAGAAACTTGCTACTAGGTTAACAGATAACACGGCTTTAATTTATTTGCCAAAACACTTGGCCTCCAAAACCTTATTATTATTTATTTACACACCATTGTCAAGAGACAATGCCCGTCCTTTGTGACTGGAGTGTTAGCCACCAACGGATCTGTTCTCAACATTGGAGGACTCGTTGTTACTGTGATTATCTGTTGTGGGTTCCTTCCCTCCCATCCGCCCCCCTTCGTCGGAACAGCTGAGCGAGGCTAAGGGAGGGTAGAGAGCGAGCGGAGGGGCTCTGTGTGCTAGCGAACCAGCTCTCCGGCACGGAGCAAAGCAAACAGCTCCGATTTGTAGCATTTGTTAATGTTTGTGGTGGCAACACACCCTTGATGGCCATTTCAAGCTACCTGTGGGACCCCACTGAATGCAAATTTGGGGGGAGATACTAACAATAGCTCTCCAGAGCCAGCATCAACAAGCAGGGAAGTCTGTATGGTGCCTCAAAAAGGAGTTGGGGAGGGGGCACCTGGGTGGCTCAGTGGGTTAAGCCTCTGCCTTCGGCTCAGGTCATGATCTCGGGGTCCTGAGATCGAGCCCCACATTGGGCTCTCTGCTGGGCGGGGAGCCTGCTTCCCCCTCTCCCTCTGCCTGCCTCTCTGCCTACTTATGATCTCTGTCAAATAAATAAAATCTTTTTTTTAAAAAAGTATATTCCAGACATCTATAGAAAAGTCCAAACACCTAGCCACTGGAAGGCTCAGTCAGTTAAGTGTCTGCCTTTGACTCGGGTCATGATCTCGTGGTCCTGGGATTGAGCCCGGCATCGGGCTCTCTGCTCAGCAAGGAGCCTGCTTCCCCCCCCCCCTCTCTCTACCTCTCTGCCTACTTGTGATCTCTCTCTCTGTGTCAAATAAATAAATAAAATATTTTTTAAAAATACTCCTGTGGATCTAGAGTTACTTGCTTAAACATTTTCTAATCTGAAATAAGTAGATCTCTATTTATGAACATGGAAAATAACTGCAATAAGCTGTTATTGAGAGTTTTTGAAATCATCCAGCAATATTAGCATGACACCACTGCAAATTTTTAAAAGGTGTCTGTACACTCACAAACAGAAAAATCATTTAAGCATAATCCACTAAAATATTAATGGTAGTTATCTGTGGGTGGTGGAATTATGGACAGGTTTTACTTTCTTCTTAATATTTCCATGTCACAGTTTTTTTTAACAAGCACATATTACTTCTATATTCATATTCATATATTTCTAATTTTAAAAGCAGGAACTTGTTATTTCATGAGTTCTCTGTCATTCCTGCATCCCCTTCTGCAGGTAGAACTAGTGGGGCTGGCATGGGACAGGACATCAGCTAGAACCCAAGCACATCAGGAATACCCCCCACCATGGTCTTACTCTCTTTTCCCAAGTGCCACTCAGGGGAACAGGGGTCACTTGTCCAATATTACAGAACAAATGAGTGGCAGTGCTGTAGCCGAACAATTCTCTTTTTTTTAAATTTTTTATTTTTTATAAACATATATTTTTATCCCCAGGGGTACAGGTCTGTGAATCGCCAGGTTTGCCGGACAATTCTTAAAGCTGGTGCTCAGACGCCAAGTCTCCCTACAGCAACTGCCTCACCGACAGCACCAAGCCAAGTTACTCTAGCTCAGCCCTTTACAAATGAGAAATGAGAAGGGCAGATCGAATCTGGGGGATTTAAGTTCTAGGTAAGTAGAATTCGGTTCCGCAATCTGAACCAGAGCACACGCACATCAATTTCTTGTCAGTGTCTTCTGAGAAATATGGATCTCACACTTCTGTTTCGTTTGCTAGGCTAACTGGTGACCCTATTGCCTGTCACTTAAACCATGATTTAAACAGACGTGAGAGCCAACCCCTAGTGTAATTGAACGGCAAGACTGTTTGCCAGTTAGCCAAAAGAACAAACCATCATAAATAATATTGGTTCTGTGGGAAAACATGCTCCAGGGTTGCAACTGACATACATGCTAACGTCTGGAACACGACATGATTCATTTGTAAATTGGGGGCTGCCAATTGGGGACCAGGTGGTCTGATCTAAACAGATCAGAGCCTTATGCTTCTCATATGGAAATCTCTTTACAGATGTGCTATTGTGATCAATGAATAATTTTAAAGCATTTGGGAAATGTTAATTATTGATCTAGCTTGCCTGACCAAAGCAGGATCTACAAAGTGCCACACAAATTCAGCTTGGTCTATGCATTACCAAATAACTGTGCTGATTGTCTTTTTCTCTGGCTGGCTATTTTCAAACAGTTGGGTCACAGTTCTGGTTTATTCATAGAGAGTTCACATAAAGTTGGGGGTCAAATGTTATTACTCAGAATATGCACATCAAGAATGAAAATGTGTTTAAAGAGAAATCCTTCTTCTTCTTTCCCAATGAGCACAAGTGACTAGTGGTATTATTCTAGTTTCCCAGTTGTAACCCACTTTCTGCACTGGTTAGTACTGTGTCTCCATCCCTAGCATGCTAGTTTCTTCCTTCAAAGAACTCCAAAAGCCACTTTCTTAAAGATGCTTCCCCAGGAATAATAAACCAGTAACTGCTTTGTTTTGGTGAGGAAGAGTTGTTATTTTAATTTATGTCTCAAATGTGTGCCTTTAGATATGAATGCTCTCTAACCCGAAAGAATGTTTCTCACTGGGCATGCTTCTGTTCTTGGTAAATGATGGCTACATTCTATTAGAGACGCCGTTTTATCTGTTTCTAGACCAAAGAGGAGACTATGAGGACCCATACTAAGTCTGAAGACAGTACCAAGCTGTATGGTGTGAGACCAGGGCTTTTAGGCTAGAAATCAGAAAGCCCAGGTTCCAGTCAAGACTTTGTAACTACCCAGCTATGCTTCTGAGAGCAAGTCCCTTCCCTTCTCTAAGGCCCAATCTCCTCATCCAGAAAATGAGAGTTCTTCTAACTCTGTGGAATTTCACTCAGGTGAGGGGGAAGGAGGAAAGCCAGCATGTCTTGAATGTAATCTAATGGGAAGGCCATCTGGTTAAGCGAGGTTATCCATCAAGAGGCTCATCTTCCCACCTGAGGCAGTCCATCAGATGTGGTCTTGCAGGAGCAGGCATCAAAAGTTCCCAGTTCCTTTTTATCCTAGATCAGGTGACAAAGGGGGCAGCTGAGAAAGTGCAGCCAGTTCTTTCCTGAAGGGAGGGAAGCCCAGAGGGTGCCAACACTGAGCTCAGAGGTAAAGTGCAAAACAGAGAAGAGATTACTGCCCTCATCTTGCAAAACACGAGAATTCTGGTCATTTCTGAACTGGGTCAGGGATGGGTAGAAATCCTTTATCTTGTCTTTCTTCTTGTTTCTGGTTGTGTTGAAACAGATTTAACCTCTGGATTATTTTCAAGTCTTTGAGAGATGACTTTGTCATAATTCTGTTTAACTATCTCCCTCCCAGACCAGGTGATGTTCCTTAGGGGCAAACACAGAGATGCTGTAAGAGGGTTTGCTAAATAAATAACTGAGTAGCACATTTCCCACAAAATAAAAAACCTGATCTTGACAGGAAATCAATCAGCACAAAAGTTATCAAGTTGCTTGACATGCTTTCTGGAAGGAGGGACAAGATAAAACTAATGAAATTGATGAGGTGAAGTTCTTCTCCATGTTTTTTTTTTTTTTAATTCTTAAAGTATAATGTCCTTAAATTGGTATTATACTGTTTGTGAGCTCTGAAAACTCAAGTCAGAGCTTTCCAACATGAACCCATATCACAGATATTTAAGTGAAAGCATGGCCCATATCTTAAGTTGAGATGCTTCTGTACGGAGTTAGTCATTTATAGAAGGAATTCAGCAGAGTGATTAGAAACTCAGTATTCTAGAATTCGTTCAGCCAAGCCAATTCGTTCTAGAATTCATAGCCCAAGCCCAGCTCTTGGGCTAATTATGTAATCTCTCTAAGCTACAAATTCATCCCCCTTGAAAAGGAAGAATAATAATAAAGCCTACTCATTAAGCTGTGATAAGGAGTCAACCTGAGAAAAGGCATTAAATGTACAGAGCCTGGCACATAGTGAGCCCTTACATTATTGTTGCTGCTGCTGCTAAGAATATGAATAATAAATAACAACAACAAAACAAAAATATATCAAATATTTAGGTCCCTTTCATTATCGGCAACCTCCTTCCAGTGTGACCCATACACGAGAAGGCAGAGTGGTCTACTAGGAACTGGTTAATTACAATATGGAATCACTGAACTCTGAGAACAGATAAAAGCTATACTTCTTTATGCACAATCCTAACATCATTTGTAAAATAGACTAGCTAATAGATATTCCGCTGAAACATACTCCTTTCCAGTCGGTTGCCCGTTATTAACAGGCTTGTTTCAATCAAGCTGTGTGTTAAGAATGACTGATATTTGATCCCGTGGCTTCATATTGTGGAGAAATAGGTGTTATTTACTAGGCTTGCCAGATTTAGCAAATAAAAATAAAAGATGCCCAGTTAAATCTCAATCACAGATAAATGAAAAAATTTTTTAGTGTAAGTGGGTCCAAAATATTGCATGGGGCAGATTTATACAAAAGAATTATTCATTGCTTACCTGAAATTCACATTTAACTGAGCACTGTGTATGTTACCTGGCAACTCTATTTTTACACAATTTGTCTTTACAGCTTTCTAAATATATGAATTTGATGACCTTTTTTTTTTTAAAAGATTTTATTTATTTAGAGAGACAAACAGAGACAGAGAGCATGATGGGGAGGACAGGGGGAGAGGGAGAGGGAATTTCAAGCAGACTCCACATTCGGCATGGAGCCTGATTCAGGGCTTGATCTCACAACGCTAAGATCACAACCTGAGTCAAAATCTAGAGTTCGACGTTTAACCAACAGAGCCACCCAGGTGCCCCTGATGATATTTTATAAAGAATATCCATTTAGGGGCATCTGGGTGGCTCAGTTGGTTAAGTAGCCAATTCTTGATCTGAGCTCAGGTCTTGATCTCAGGGCTGTGGGTTCAAGCCCCATTTAGCAGTCAGTACCACTAGTTTCTATCACAAAGTCAACTAATTATATTTTTTCAATGTTATAATATTGACTCCTTGTTTTAAGAAATTGTAACAAAATTTCTGTTAATACAAGTAATGTAGGTTTTTTGTTTGTTTGTTTTGATTTGTTTTTTAAGTAATGTAGTTTTTACTAGCATGGGGGCACAACAGCATCAATAAACCACCAGCAATTTCCAAGGAAGCCATGGTTAAGTATAAACTCTGACGAGGCCACTCTGAAATGAATCTCATGTTGGAAACCAGAGCTCCAAGCCATCACACTGAGGAAGGTTTCTGCCAGTTCACAAAGGTCATATTTACCTGTAGCTAGTGGCATTTCCTTGTTCTTAGATAAGATACAACAAAGGGAAGTGTTCGGTTCCAGGTGAGTGGGAAAGGTGTAAAAAATAGGAAGATAACAGTGTTTGGTTCAGATGGGAATGTGTCAGGCAAAGGGTTCACTCTGCTACACAATGAAGGCGCAAGTAACCGGCTATAATGAAAATGTTATCACCCATTAAAATCCTGGTCCTCTTTCACTAGGATTTAGATGTAGAAAATTCTGACCGCATAAGCACCAAAACTTTCCTTTCCAAACGGGGAGGGGGTACAGTGAGGCTGGTGTTTATATTTAATATTTACATAAACTTAGAGTTTCAATAGCATGTTAAACAGCATATCTTGGCTGTGTCCTCAGTAGTGTCTCTAGTTAGGATTCTGTAAGGGAGGAGTTAAAATAATTGTAAGTCTCCAATGTACTCCTGGTCATAACTGAAAATTAGACAACCAATAGCTTGGCAGCAGCATCCACAAGACAAAGAATAAACAGAAAGGCAAACCCAGTCCTGTAAGAAAAACATTCTAGAACTAAAGGCTGATCTCTCTTCACACTACTGCTGTGCTCCTAGGGAAGACTGCCAGGTTTTTGTAAATCAAGTAATTTAAAAATGATAAAATGGAGCACACTTTGTAAAGGTGTTTCTAGAGATTTCCCTAAGGCCAGATGCCTACATCTGCTGTCTGGGCAAATCTGAATAAAATCACGTATTTTAAAAAATGTTAACCTCCCAATGTCCTTCCCACTTTTTCCAGGGGGCAGGGTGCTCAGAGAACAGGAAGATGAGCTAGGTAAGTAAATACTAATGAAGGTCTTCAAACACCTCATCTAAATAGACTTTATATTTCCTGCACATCACTCTTAGACCAAATAGCTTTCTCTGTAAAATGTATGGTTCTAACCCAATAGGAAAATGCACATGAAAGTGATTTGTAAACGGTAAAGCAGTGTAAAAAAGGTATTGATTGTTCTTATAAAAGATCTCAAAATGGAATTTCCACCTTGTGCTAACAGGGTGGGAACAGGGCAGAGGTGGCCTTTGAAGAGGCTTATGGTGGTTTGCAGAAGGCCATGGTCTGGAATGTTAAGCACCATTCTGGCTTTAAGACTGAAGGACTGACCCCGCAACCCTTATTTACATGCATCCCCTCAATGACTTTTCATGAGTCTAAACTAGAAAGTCAGCTTCTTTTTGCACAGAGCTCCTTCCTGAGGAGTTGAACTTCCCCCTCTTCTGACAAAAGAGGCATCTTTCCCAAGAGGGGACGAAAAACACAGACAGCCTGTTCAATTCCATGTAGCCTGCATCTTCTTAACGGCTGCGGGATCCCGCTGGCCAAATATTTGAGGCTCCTGACGACTCATGCAGATGTAAAGAACATGTTGCTATAACTGCGAGCGTGTCCTTCGCTGAGTGTAAAACTGGTTTAAATAGCCGAAAATCACCACCACACCTAGGAAATGAGATGTTTCCCACTTTCAATGGCACGGTTATAGGCCAAGACAAGTTTACAGGATGCAGCATTATTTGTGAGGTGCAATGACATATTAGCTAACACCAAAAGGTGAAAGACGCCCATTATAAGAATGCAGTGCACATTTCTGAGTATTATTAGGTTAATTCTGAATATAATTTGGAGCTGGAAATCTTAGTACTTTTAAAAGCACAATTACCAGTGCTAAAGGACATGTTATCATTCACTGTATTTTCCTAACTGTAGAAAGTCAAGGACAAATTCCTTTCACAGTCTCAAGAACTTGGGTAAGCATAAGGTTTGTAAGTTTCCTCTCCTATTTAGGAATTTGTAGGTACCTGAAATAAAACTGAAAAATGTTCCACTGACCACAGGAGGTATTCAGTGAGATATATCTATATATATATCTATAGATTTATAAATCTATAGATATATATATATAGTCCAACTGACAGACTTCAAATGTTTCTATCTAGAATCAAGACAAATCACTTGATACCATGATCCATGGTATAAAGTAATTGTCATGATTGTGCCTGTGGATAAATGGCAGCTATTTGAGTATTATCTGATTTGGCTTCCTAATTTTCATCTCAGAAAGAAGGATAAGAGGGGTTCCTGGGTGGTACAGTCGGTTAAATGTCTGACTCTTAGTTTCAGCTTGGGTCGTGATCTCAGGGTCGTGAGATGGAGCCCCGGGTCACGTTCTGTCCTCAGCAGGGAGTCTGCTTAAGACTTTCTCTCCCTCCCCCTCTAACCCTCCCCCCATCATCGACTCTTTCTCAAACAAATAAATGAATCTTTAAAAAAAAAAAGTCTTAGAAACTTGAATACATGTATTTTAATGTGCTTTTATAGTATTTGTTACCACTTTCTTCATTGAATACCTATTAGATTGTCTTACCGACTTCCCCTCTGTCTTCCTTTCCTGGATACTGCCCTCCCTCTTCATACAGGGTTTATAGGAATGGCTACTGGCAGCCGTGTTTGTACAATGTGACCCCCTCCTTGAGCACAGGTGACTGTCCCAAGGGTGGGCAGCTGTCCCTGAATTTGGAGTTGAGAGACAGAGAGGAACTTGGGCTCCACCTGAGTAGCTGGACCTATACTGCCAATGCAGGTGCTAAAGGTAGCCATCTACTGTCATACAGCCTGGGGAGCAGAGAAAGAAAGATCCAAGCTGACATCCAGAACGAAGCAGGGATGAGAGGCAGGGGGGAAAAGTCCCAACCACTAACCCAATGTCTGGTCCCAGGTAATTCCTGAAGTCCATCTGCATTCCTCCCTGGGCTCCTTGAGAGCCCCAGGGTCTGTATAAATTCTTCCTTTTTGCCTAAACTACATAATGTAGGTCTCTGTTACTTACAACCAAGAGTCCAAGTGACTGCACATTCCAACTTTAATTTTAGCATTCTTCAGTTTTGAAAGAGGTACACTCATCCTAGAGCAAAGAGTTTGCACTCAAGGGTTCACCCAGGTAGGAATGATCCAGGCGTACAGCACAGTGTCTTGTTCACATAATGTTTGCCGAATGAATGAACACATGAATGAAGGGAGGGATGTGTTCCAAATCACCAGGGACCCTGGCATCATGACCAAAGCTGAAGGCAGACGCTTAACCTACTGAACCACCCAGGCATCCCTCACTTAGTACACTCCCTCTGACAAGCTGATCTTCTCATCACTGACCCAACTCTTCTTTCAGACTTCTTCCTAGCTACAGTCTACAGGACCGCTTGGTGGCAGACTTCTTCAGGATTACCCACCTTGGTATCTGTATCTTTGTCTCCTCTATTGACAGTCCTCTGAGGACTCCCAAACATCCTGGTCCCTTCTGGCACCTTCAATCAATTCTTCAGGTTTTAAGTCTGTGACACCAAAGATGTAATACTAGCAGAGCCAACATTACTCAGGGTCCTTCCTCCCAGCGCATGATTTTCTGCCATTTTTCAAATCTATTTAAAATGTTCTTAAAGTCTTTATGTTGTAGTGATCTCTACTAAGGTATTTGTGAAGGAAATGAGATATCTTGAGTTGGCTTCAAAATAATCAGAAGAGGGTAAGTTAGGGTAGAGACGAAACAAACACGGTCATGAAAACTGGGTGATTGGTACTGGTGGTAGAGGGGGGAGGTGGTGTTCATTATATTAATCTGCTTTTTTATGTGTTGGAAATTTTCCATAATACATAGCCGTGCCCCAAAATGTTCTTAGTCTTCCCTCTAACACTTCTTCACCTGATCTGTATATAACTGTATTCATACAAAATACAGTTTCTTGTCTTTTCTTTTTTTCTTTCATTCTTTTTTTTTTAATATGGTACCACCAGAAATGCCTCCAAAAGGCGTAGACAGCCCATAGCTTGTAAACACTGCAGATGACATAGGAGCAAAGATGAGATCCTATTTTTGAAAAGACCTAAATTGACTTCATTCCTGTTTTGATACTAATGAGTGAGACAGGGAAAAAGCCCTAAGAGAAACAGTCTCTTTACTGGGGACTTGGACTAATAATTTTCTGTTTACAACTAAAATGGTCAAACACGGGCTATTCTGCGATATAGGTGTAATGGGTTAGCAAATGCCCTTTAAAAGACACTGATGCAACAGAAGACAAATCAAAAGCCACATGAAAAACTGTCTCCACCTCGGATCAGGAGGTTTTTTTTTTGTTGATGCCTTGTACTCAATGCACCAAATGTATCATAGCAACAGTAATGGGATGCTACTAACAAGAGCCTCTTCCCAACGTTTAACCTTGGTTGCAAGCTTCCCAGAAGGTTCTTGCTATAGCATTGCTGATGACAGCAGGCATCGGTTATGTAGCCTTAAGTGACCAAGGACCATGTCAACGCATCAGGAAGTGGCTGCCACTCTCGGATGGGGCCAATCATTCAGGAAAAGGGGATAAATTAGGAAGGAAATAATTATACACCGTACGGCGATCGGTGCCTTTATATGACCATCAGTGCTGATCATCTGTCCTTAAGGCCCAGCGGAATTGGAGAATTGGTTTTCCCATACAGCCTTTTCATACAGACACCCAGGCCTTCAGCTGTACTGCTGGTGGTGACGGTCCACAGTCACACTCTTCTTCTCACCCCCCTTGGAGCAAACACATGGTGGAAAGCCAGCTGGTAGGGTTAGGGAAGCAGGGTCAGGCCAAAGAAGGGGGCAAAGCTAACTGCTCCCCATGGGGATCCAGCCCTGACCTTGGCCTCATTAGCTCTGGGTTCTGACTGAGCTAAACCAGCCCAGATGGCTTTAGGAACAAGGTAAAGATCTACTTCAGGAAAAACTGGAGAAATAAATTAACAGCTTGCTAGTCTTAGAGTGATGGGAAGTGTAGAAGGGAAGATGTTCTAAAGGATTTTCACAATGAAAACTTCAAAGAACTTTTCAACTTACAGCCATTTTACTGTTATTTCTGCTCAAGATGATGAAATCAAGTTTATTTTCTCCAAATAGAAGTGAGCTTTACATTTCCAAAAAATCATAGCAACGAAGCCTTTCCTTTGAATAAAATTCATTTGTCCGGATACACTTTTCCCAGGAGGGAAGAGAACTAGCATTCATTGAGTATTAAATTACACAACCTATCGCATTTCATTCTCCCCCAATGCCTCAACCAGCTACGTAGTATTATCCTGCCGAGTCCTGAAAACTGAGGCCTAGAGAGGTTAACTAATTTGCCCAAGGTCATGTATCTACTAGATAGAGGAAGAGGGATTTGAACTTCGTTCTGTCTGCCCTTGAAGCCCCCCAACTTTGCGCAGGGCCACATCGCTTTACCATTCAGAGTAGCAGAAAACAATTACGGGGAGTTTTTGCCAAGAATGGCTGTGTGGTTCAAAACTAGGTTAACATTCCTAAATTATTAAATTACATCAGAAAAGACAGTCTGGGGCACTTGAACGGCAACAGCTGATTGCGTCTTCTGGCAGCTCCAAATGTTGCAGCAGCGACAATCGTTAGCAAAACAGCCCCCAAATTTATCAGGAGGGGATCTGACATATTTTTATGGTGGGGGGAAAAAAACCCAGCCCACAAGTATAGTTGGAGCAGTATGGTGCATTGTTTTCTGTGACCTTAGCAAGCGCAGTTCAATGACCTAATTAATAGTTAGTTGACAGCCCGGATGCTGGGGGACAGGACAGCCTAGTGGCTCCTGGGGTGGGTTTGGCAAAGCTGAAATCAACACCTGTGTGAGAGAAAACATGTGTGGCAATCCCTACATTACAGTGATAGTTCAATATTTGCACTTCCATTTTATTTTCTCTGCCCTTCCATAGGGAAAATTCCTCCAAGACTTCAAGTCAACATTTTTCGACCTCAGCAAAACTGCATAATTCCCGGCCAGCACTAGGGTGAGGCAAGCAAGTGGAATGAGGCCCTTGTCTTGGGCACAAAATTGAAGGGGGCACCCAAAATCTTAGTAATGAAGATAAATAATATTTGAATATATTTTTAAATCAAAATTAATGCCGGGGCACCTGGGTGGCTCAGTGGGTTGGGGCCTCTGCCTTCGGTTTGGGTTGTGGTCCCAGGGTCCTGGGATCGGGTCCCAAGTCTGGCTCTCTGCTCAGCGAGGAGCCTGCTTTCCTCTCTCTCTTTGCCTGCCTCTCTGCCTACTTGTGATCTCTGTCTGTCAAATAAGTAAATAAAAAATCTTTTAAAAAATTAATGCCAAAAATTCTATAATGAACAAAATGTCAAAAGTGAATACAGGCAGGATCAGTATTGCTGATTCTTTCCTTTGGTCTGTAGCTCCAAAAGGGCTCCAAGAGTGTGACCCTGTTAGTGACCCTCTTATTGTCCTGTTCAGCGGCATCCCTGATGCCTCCTGACATCTACTCACTAAATGCCAGTACCCACTAAACTCCCACCCTCAACCCCAGTCATGACCACCAAAACTGTCTCCAGGTATTTCCAAATATCCCTTGGGGGACAAAAATACCCACAGTTGGGACTGAACGCTATAGTCATAGAGCCGCAGGAACCCCATCCATTTAAGAAATTGATAAGCAGCCTGAAAGGCTAAGGGGCCTAATAACATTGTTGTGGCTAAGGGGGTAGGACACTGGCATCACGTAGACTTGGGATCAAATCTCAGGTTTATCAAGACTCAGTAGATGTGTGACCTGTGGGCTTCCATTTCACCATGATCTGAAGGGCTGTGAAGATTCCACAATGATGTCTATAAATCGGTTAGGACAGTACGTGATGCGCAGTAAGAACTCAAAAACCTTAGTCACTAAGGTTTCACTTTTTATTGGGTAAGTAATCCCTTCAGTTTCTGTGCCACAGTAACAGGACCGCTTAGTCTTCTGAGCAAGGAGAGGTTGGTACCAAAGTAAAGAAGGGCTTGATATTTCCAAGTGGCTTAAATCTTTAGGTGGACAAGTGTGGGTGATGATTCTCCTTGAAGGAGGAAGTATTTGTTAAACGGTTAAATAGCTCAGTACGCGAGTCTCAGTGTCTCCTGCGGCCGGCTTAGAGCTTTCATGAACCTCACTGCAACTCAGAGGACATATTTGTTACAAAGGCTAAAAAGCTCAACCCACCAACTTGTCCTCACACCACCACTTGAACAGGAAATTGGAAAACTTTGAAATACAAAATGCAGCTAGAATTTTATGTACAGCTTAGAAAACTAACGGCGGCTGATTTGTTTTCATCTGACTGCACACTAAAGTACTGAGCCACTGAAACACATTTAAGCCCTTGAGTACCCATTAAAAGGAAAATCATACACCATAATCTTGCTTTTGGCTTATTTTGATTATTCTTAAGGTCTTGAATGCGGTAGGTAAAAGACTGCTTTTCTAAGCCCCCGAATCATGGTTTCGAATTTTTTAACAGCATTCTTGAGTTATAATTCACACACCATACAACTTGCCCATTTAAAGTGTACAATTCAATTTAAATAAAAACTTGAGTCTAAAAAAATAATAAAGTATACGATTCAGTAGCTTTTAGTATATTCACGGAGTTCTGTATCCACCATCACAACCAATTTTAGAATATTTGCATTATGCTTCCAAAAACAAACTCTACGGGCCTTAGCCATCATCCCCATACACACAGTTTTCCCTCTCCCCTAACCCCTGGCAAACACTAATCTACTTTTTGTCTTTATGAATTTGCCTATTTATGGACATCTAACATAAATGAAACCCTATAAGATGTGCCCTTTTGTGTCTGGCTTCTTCAATTCGGCACCACGTTTTCAAGATTCCCCCATGTTACAGCATGTATCAGTACTTCTACTGTAAGGATAGATCACATTTGGTTTATCTGCTCATCCAGTGATGGACATTTGGGTTGTTCCCACTTTTTGGCTATCATGAATAATGCTGCTATAAACATTTAAGTACCAGTTTCTGTGTAGACACATGTTTTCCATTCCCTTGTGTATACACTTAAGAGTGGAACTTCTGAGGGGCACCTGGGTGGCTCAGTGGGTTAAAGCCTCTGCCTTTGGCTTAGGTCATGATCCCAGGGTTCTGAGATCAAGCCCCACATCGGGCTCTCTGCTTAGCGAGAAGTCTGCTTCCTCCTTCTCTCTCTCTCTCTCTCTCTCTCTGCCTTCTTGTGATCTCTGTCTATCAAATAAATAAAATCTTAAAAAGAAAAAAAAGAGTGGAGGGGTGCCTGGGTGGCTCAGTCAGTTAAGCATCTGCCTTCAGCTCTGGTCATGATCCCAGGGTCCTGGGATCGAGCCCCGCATCAGAGAGCCCGCTTCCTTCCTCTCTGCCTGCCTCTCTGCTACTTGTGCTCTTTCTCTCTGTCAAATAAATAAATAAAATCTTAAAAAAAAAAGAGTGGAACTTCTGGGTCATGTGGTAGCACTATATTTAACATTTTGAAGAACTGCCAGACTGTTTTCCAAAATGGCTACACTATTTTACATTCCCACCATCAATGTTAAGAGAGGTCCGACTTCTCCACATGCTGGCCAACAATTGCTATATCTGACTTTTTGATTACTGCCCCCCTAGTGGATGTGAAATAACCTCTCCTTGTGCTTTTGATTTACATTTCTCTTATGACTAATGATGTTGAACATCTTCTCATGTGCTTCTTGGCCATTTGCATAACATCTTTGGAGAAGTCATGGTTTCATTTTGATACGCTAAGAAGTGTGGGAAACACTATGCGGCAGGTGGGACCATCCACAATAGAAACAGGAGCCCTGATTAAGCATATATTAAAGGCCCACCAAGATCTTCCACCATGTTACTGAATTAATGATTAGCTTAACCTATGAGAAAAAGAAAACCCATTTTTCTAACGGCAGCAAAAATTATTCTACTTGTGTGGCCTTAGCTAAGAGTTAAAAAAAAAAAAAAAACTAGCTAAAGGGGAAGGTTTGTTTATCATGAGTAACAACTTCCTTATCGCTAAGCCTCAAAATTCCAGAACACCTCACTGAAAGCCAGATTCTGCCAGGACAGGTCAGGACACCGGTGTTCACTCCTGTGCACTCTGGAGTAACAGCACAAGTCTAACGTCAGTGTGATCTATATTTCTTGATTTCTCAACTTAAATGAGTGAATCCCAGTGCACCTTTAGTTGACCCCATGGGAATTTTTTCTTCCATGTTTGAAAGAAAATCCACATATCTCTCTTCTCTGAAAATAAACTCTTATCAGAATAATATGAACATACAGTCCTTCTATATTGGATCGCCACATCAGGATCCAACATTTAATTTGTGTAGAAAGAGTTGCGGTATTGCAATTCGAGGTCTAGCATTGAGATGACTACTCATCTCTGGAAGAACTCGGGATAACGTGATAAATTCAGACATTCAGAAATACTTTTTCAGCAGTCTGTGGCAAATCGGGAAGGCACAGGAAAACAGGGCTCCAAAAGTCATTAACCTAAATTAATTAACCCAGTGACATTGTCATAGAATTTTAGCCCCACTGCAGAACCCAGATGAATACAATTCTTCAGGTAGGTAAGCATTTTTTGTTGTGGGGTGTTTATTTACAATGAACTGAAGAAGAGGGTTAATCTAATGGGATGCAGGACTGCATTGGATGGTGAAATGCTTTGTGACCAACATTCATTTGAGGTATCAATTAACTTTTAATTCTTGGAGGGAAACAAAAGCAGCCTTGCACAAAGACTAAATTGGGGGTGGTATGAGGGGCATAGAGCTCATGGAAACTTGGGCCTGCTACCTTTTTGTAGCAGGGAAAGGCCTCCTTATCTAACACAAAGGGGTTGAAGAGTAGGGAGGGAGAAGGGTGAATTGGTGTGTGGCCTGTTAACTCAATGATGTTTCTAAAGCCTGAATGGAGGAGTCAAAGCCACCCAAGTCCAAACAGCACTAAGTCAACAGCTTGGCCGAGACAGCATGACCTGAATGGAAATGCAAATGGTTCAGTCCAATAACCGCTCTGGGGTGGCACTTGGTCCAGAAGCTCTTACCTCCCTGGAATCTATTCAAGGCACACAGAAGAGCGAATCGCCTTACTAGACCCTGTAGCCAAATTCCAGGGGAGACCCAATATGTGCCGATTCAAATTAATAGGACACAAAAATTATGAAGTGGTAATTCCCAGCGACGACAACAACAACAAAGAACCTTTACTCTGCTCAAGGTTTCCCTATGGGGTCCTTTTAAGCCACCAGCCATGTGATTTTGAAAAAACACCAGCTGTGGTCCTACAGACAAGTCTCACGTTCAACAGGGAAGAAAATACTTTCCGTGAAGTGCTGTTGTGGACATGTCCGGCTTCCGACCACCAGACAACACGGGACTACATAATTAGTTTGTTTTCCAAAGGGGGAGCCACCTCATGCTTTTCTTCAAATTCAATCAAAACATACACGCTCTAAATAGAAACACGTTCATTTGAAACCCCTTTGCATGAGCAGCTGTCTGGGCCAGGCCTGGCCCAAGAGCCTGATTCTATTCATTTCTGCACTCCGGCTAGTAAATGCGTGGCTTTGTTCACTTCCACCAGCAGAGGCAGTCAGACTCAATTGGGCAAGGGGCCTTAATGATCTGAGGCAGGTGTCCTTAGTGGCTGCCCAGGTGAGGGGGTCAGCCTGTGTACCATGACTCACTCACTTGTCCCTAGTTTACAAAGCCCGGCCCTGCACAATTAATTACTGCCTTTAGTGTGCTCACCCACACAAGTGGGAGGGGGCTGCTCGGGCCAGCTTGGGGCTTTTGCTACTATTCAAGAGCTCAGCAGACAACCAAGCACTCTCTAGAAACTCTACAAAATGAAATCATAATAATATGAGAGAAATAAACAGCTGCTAAGGCCTCATCAAGTAGCCCAGCCGAGCACAAAGATGGCTTCTGGGCAGATGCCCTTCAGGACTAACAGACTCCTATGTTCAAGTTCCCAAAAGTCGGGAGAAAGCTGTGCTCTGGCCCTTCATGAATTAAAAACGTCAATGTATGAGACAAGCCAAATAGCCAGAGAGGAATCATCACCCCTCATGTTTATTTCGGGCTTTGTATTCTCGAAGCCTCAGCCTGCACCTCACCTCATGTTACCCCCCCACAATCTGGTGAGGTAGGCAAGGGGAGCGCCAATAGTTCCACTCGACAGGTAAGGAAAGGTCAGAGGTTAAGGGATGTGTTGTGCCCACGGTCCCACGACTCATTGGTGTAAAAGCCAGGGCCAGAATTCGGGTACAGAAAGCCAAGAGAGCTGAAGCCCCAGCCCCAATCAAAGCCACAGAGGTGGTGTCCCAAGGGCAGCTGGATGCAACCTAGGTTAAGCAGGACAAGCTTTGCCAGAGAGGAAATTGGCTTTCGATGGCCTGGAAGGAAGATTGCTCTCTTTTGTGCAAAGAGCAAGCTCCTCGCCACTGGCATTGGAACCCAATTTGTGATGCTCTGTTTACTCTGGCTAGATGGGACTTCGGTGTTTCTAAAAGAGACCTTCCAGGACCCCAGAGTTTTTCATGAATGCAGAGATTTGGCCTAATAACATTTTCTGAATCCTGTCAAGTCTTGCACAGAAAGATCCTTCTTCAGAAGTCATCAACTATCACCTCTGTGTTGGCTTCAGGATCCCTTTGGGTGTGCTTTACTTTATTACAACCTGCCTTATTCCAGAAAGAATTCCAAGAGGCTGAATTAGTGTCCAGGCCATCTTGCCTAACGTGGGACCATTTTTCACCACAGTGGTGTGTGCCCAGCAGGCACTGAACGGGAACAGCTGCCTCTCTGTAGCCTAGTGGTCAAGAATCAGATCGTCTTGGGGTTTAAATCCCAGCTCAGCCATTCGCCATCTATGTGGCTTGGGGGCCCATGACTTAAATCTCTCTGTAGCTCAGTTGCCTAGTTTATATACTGGGAATAAAAGATTAAATTAGCTCATGCATTAAAATCATTCAGCCTAGTCCCAGGTTTAGCTGTTAAAATCATTATCTTTCCCACTTTGACATTTAAATGGATCATCAATCGTTAACTGGGTAAGTGCTAGGTTATTGTTACCTGCCAGAATAATATAACAATAATATATAAGTTAATATTACATGTAATTGATGATACAGTGTATTATAATATATAAATGTTAATAATACCTATATAATATATAAACAGATTATAGTATAATAACATAATAACATATAAGATATAAACAGATTATAGTATAATAACATAATAACTTGTAAGATATGAACAGATTATAGTATAACAACATAATTGCTGCGGTTGTTGTTATTAATGTTATCTCACTCGGCTTCCCTCCTCACATCTTGCACTGCAGTCAAACTCCTCTCTCCCTTTAATGGGGCTGAATTCCCATTCATGGTTTTGTCTAAGAACTTGGTTTCCCTTTTAAGACTCAGATCAGGAAGCACTTCCTCCAGGAAGCTTCTGGAAAGTCCCAAGCATGAGAATTGTGCCGCTCCTCTGTGTGTCCATAACAGCTTGCGTGCTTCCCCCACCACAACCTGTCTCCTCCTCAGGCTGGGATGCAACACTGGTGAGACCCAACCTGTCACCCCGGATTAAGGGACAGGGAAATCAAATCAAATAGGTCTGCATTACCACAGAGCTACGTACTAATAAGTGAGCTGAATTTGGGTAGTCCCATTGACTAGAGTCAGGAAGTCACCATTCTGAGGCTCAAGAAATGACAGTTTCAGCACTATCAGGGGTCAGCTGGAATAGTGCCTCATGTGTTGGGGACTTTGCCACCTGCCCCACGAGAATAATCCTAGCAAGCATTTCTGGAGGCCTGCTGATCCGAATCTCAGTAACAGTCATTTGTCAAGAACCAAGAACTCTGCTCAGCTCTAATCCTTCGAACTCAGAGAGAGAAGAGGGGCCTGGCTGGCTCAGTCAGTGGAGCACAGGACTCTTGATCTCAGGGTCGTGAGTTGAAGCCCCTTGCTGGGCATGGAGCCAACTTAAAAAATAATATGTTTAAAAAAAAAAAAAACAACTCAGAAAGAAAAGAGCTACTATCCTTCCCATCTTACATATGAGGTCACTGGCTCAGGTTAAAGGACTTGCCTAAAGGCACAGAGGCAGTCAAAGCAAGGTAGGGATTTCTAATCTGGAGCTGTCGAAGCCAAGAGTCAGCCTTACAGACCCTAAGGCCCGTATGTGCAGCCCTGTCACGATACCGTGCGCTAAGGCCCGAAGTCAGGCGCTGGAAAGGCTACATTAGATGAGTGAGGCCATCGTTTTTTTCCTCCAGGAGCTCCGGATCCAGAAGGACACAAAGATATGTTCACAGATTACGGAGTGACCAGCACTGGAATAGAATTCATTAAATGGGTCAGGACCCCAGAGAAGAGAGGGAGGAAGTGTAACCCGCAGGACTTTGGGAGAATGACACCTTTGGAAACAACTAAATCTCAGAAGCTGGCCGGCCTCGTCCTTAGGTTTACAAACCCTGTTTATGTTGCTCTCACTCAACTTTCTTCCCCACATCCCCTCTCTCCCTTCCTTTAGCGTCTGTGGTTTCTGAAGCGGCAGAACACCCATAAGCCGCCCATCCCCTCGCGCTGCTCACTGGCATTTGCCCTGCCACATTCCACTCATTGTTGGAGAACAGATCGGGAAAAGGGGTGGGGGGTTGGATTAGATGACTTTCAAGATTCCTACCAACCCTGAGAGTTGGAGATTCTCTGAGGAAGAGGCTCAGAGGCAGAGAAATCCTCAAGAGCAGAAATTAGCAAGGATCTACTCAGCACAACCAGGAACTCACTTTAAAAAAAAATTTAATTCCAGTATATAGTTAGCATACAGTTTGATGAGTTTCAGGTGTGCAATATAGTAATTAATACACACACACACACACACACACACACACATATAATTAGTAATATATTACTCAGTGCCCATCACAAGTGTGCTCCTAATTCCCTTCATCTATTTCACCTATCCCCCCCACCTCCCCAGCCATGAACCTCCCCGACCCCGTCTTTTAGGGAGACAGAGAGAAGGCAGGGAGGGGCAGAGGCACAGGGAAAGAGAGAGAACCTCAAGCAGGTTCCACACCCAGCGTGAGCCTAAAGCAGGGTTCAATCTAATGACCCTGAGATCATGATCTGGACTGAAATCAAGAGCCAGGCACTTACCTGATTGTGCTACCCAGGTACCCCTGAACTTCCTTGTTAAAACTTTGGAATTGCTTTGCTATGTTCTATACAGCCAGATCCCAAGCTAGAGTTGCCAACAGCTTTCTCTCCGTTTCTGAACTGTGTAAAATTTTTAACCAGTTTCATAATTGAAAATGTTCCTTACAATCTTATAAGTGGGGGCTTATCTTTATTTTCAAGTGCAAATTTGATTCAAATCAAGGCCAACGGTTTAAACACCGAGTTAGAAATCAACCCTTGAGTTTAAAGCTGCCGTTAAGCGTGGCAAAATGCCCTTACTCTTGCCCAACCCTCAGGTTTCTACTCTAGTCCTGCAATCTGTGGGCATTTAAAACAGAGACCCAGAGGTGACCGTCTTTTCATTCTTGTCCAGGCCCCTATGTACACCAAGTTAACAACAGAAATGTTGGCAACTAGATGGCGATTATCTAATTCGAAAAGTGTTACCCAAATCCAGTAATAGGATTAGAGGTATTGCGGCCCTACGTCAATCCCTAGCAAACCCGAGCTGGCCAGTGGCCATTTCCATGGGCTGCACTTTCCTTTCAAACAGCTCCATCCCCACAAGCAAAAGAAAAAAATGAGCGAAACCGGACCTTGTCAAAATTAACAACTTTCATGCTCCAAAGGATATCATCAAGAAAGTGAAAACAGACCACAGAATGGGAGACAATAATATTCACAAATCATATATCCGATAAAGATCTAGTACCCAGAATATAGAAAGAACTCTTATAACTCAATAATAAAAAGACAAATAACCCAATTGAAAAGTGGACAAAAAATCTGATTAGGCTGGATGGCTGGGTGGCTCGTTTGGTTAAGCTGCTGCCTTCGGCTCAGGTCATGATCCCAGGGTCCTAGGATCGAGTCCCACATCAGGCTCCTTGCTCAGCAGGGGAGCCTGCTTCTCCCTCTACCTCTGCCTGCCACTCTGCCTGCTTGTGCTCATGTTCTCTCTCTCTCTCTCTCTCTCTCTCTGACAAATAAATAAATACGATCTTTAAAAGAAAAAAAAAAGTCTTTAAAATCTGATTAGGCATTTTTTTCCCAAGAAGATAAATAAATGGCCAATAAACACATGAAGATGTTCAACATCATTAATCATTAGGAAAATGCCAACCAAGGAGCAGCGTGGCTGGCTCAGTCAGAAGAGCTTGCGGCTCTTGATCTCAGGGTTGTGAGTTCAAGCCCCACCTTGGGTGTAGAAACTACTTAAGTAAGTAAAACTTTTAAAAAAGGAAAACGCCACACAAAATCACAATGATGCACTATTTCAAACATATTAGGAAGGCTATAATCAAAAAGAGAATAACACATGTTGGGAAGGATGCGGAGAAATGGGAACTAGCATTCATTTCTGTAGGACCGTGAAATGGTGCTAACACTCTGGGAAACATTCGGCAGTCCCTCAAAGATTTAAACAGAATTAACAGAGTTATCATATAACCCAGCAATTCCAGTCCTAAGTATATGCTCAAGATAAATGACAACCTACATCCACACAAAAACTGGTACAGGAATGTTCATAGCGGCATTTATGATAGCCAAAATGTAGAAACAACCCGATGTCCATCAAATGACAAAGAGATAAACAAAATGTAGTATATCCATGCAATGGAATAGCAGACTGCCAAAAAAGGAATAAAGCATTAGTGCATGCTATCACATCGATGGACTGCGAAAATATTATTATAAGTGAAAGAAGTCAGACAGAAAGACTCCATATTGTAGGATTCCATTTTTACAAAATATTTAAAATATTTATTCAGGTATATATAAAGAAACAAAATTGATTAGTAGTTACCTGAACGGGGGAGGACTGGACGGCTAAGGAGTACAGGGTTTATTTTTGGACTGATGAAAATGTTCTGGAAATAGATGGTGGTGAAGACGGCACAACTTTGTGAGTATACTGAAAACCACTGAATTGTACACTTTAAATGTACGTATTAAATGAGTCAGATTTAGGCTGTGTGATTTATATCTTCATTTTTTAAATGTGGAAAAATAGCACCATACCCAAGAGCCAGAGGTCTGTGGGGTAAAAGTGGACCAGGGATGCTGACAATCTTTCCATGTAACAGAAAGACTCAGAGTCAGATGCAGTTAGCAGGAATTTATTGGGTACATGCTGTGACAGATTAATGCAAATCAGAAAGAGAAGGAACATAGTCACTTCTGAGCTCTAATTACTGGAAGCTGAATAACTCTAATTGACTTCTAAACCATCCAGCTACATAGCCCAAGACCTCTCCAAATTCCCTGGCCTTCAAACACTCTGGACTGTTTTTCTTCTGTGAAAACTCCATTTCCCCCGCCTTGCCTCTGCTCATGCTATGCCCTCCTCTCAAACTGACAAGATCCAACTTATCTTTGAAGTGTCACCAGGTTCAAATTCTCTCCTATGAAGCAGTGCTTTGGTACCCTAAAGAAAGACTCTGTAAGCATTTGTCGAGTGACTGAAGAAATGAATGGCCTCAGTTATTCATCCCTTTAAGTAGAGTTGAAGGATTAAAATTGCCCATAGGTTAGCGTAAGCCCTTGCTTAATTTCTCTAGGAGTTGTTGAAACAGTACAGTGGATAGCAAGCAGGCCTGGGGTAAGCTTATATTCCTGGAAGGGAGCTCTAATTCATACCTGAGTTTCTCATAGGAACAATGGAATAGGGTGGCCATTCTCAGCCTTACATCCACTGAGATGCATGAGAGAAGATGCTCACCTACGGAGCTGGCTTCCAGAAGCTTAACAGACACTACACAAATTCCCACCTCATTCTCTCCCACGCAGGAAAGTAGATGAGAGCAACATTTTCATAGGGACGACTCTAAACAAGATCTAATTTACTGGAAGAGACAATCATTCACAAACCCATGTCAGTAAGAACAAATTACTTGCAATCCAGCTCCCAACTGTGACACCCCAAGGCACAGCCACAATGCAGATGAGGGCCACGGGTGTATCAAGAGGTCACATTTCTGGAGAAAAGCCAGAATGGCCAACTTGTTATGGAAACAACCACAAACCACAAATGATATCCTGACACAAGGAAACGGTTCCTGAAATGCGTGTAAAACATAACTTTAACAGATCACACAGAACCCAATCCCATAAAACGATTTAATCTAGGAGATAGTCAACCACAGAGCCTTCTCTCATCCCGCCTTACAATGTCGTCTCGGGTTTTGCTGCAACAAAGCCAGAGAGGCAAGAATACCACTGAGGTCATATAATTCAAAAGGGCTTTTCTGGGGAATTTTACCCAGAGTAGTGAAGAAAAATTGGTAGGAGGATGATTAATTGGTGATATTTTTGAAAATTTGAACCAAAGAAAAATTTTGCTGCCTTTTTTCCTCTAAATGCTCCATTACCTGCTAGCAGGAAAAAGTAGTTACCAAACATGCTATTTGTCTTTTTTGCTGCCTTCAAAGCAGTTTCTTCTTTCTCTCACCATTATCTCATTCAGAATTGTCAGCTTCAAGTCTTTGGGACGGTAATATACAAGTCAGCACCCCCCTTAAAAATGCATAAACCAAAGCCTGTTTGCACAGAATTTGGCACCCTCTGATTCTTCAAGACTTGTGGCTTCACAAGACTGAAAAGCCTCAAAGCTCTGGCTTGATCATGGTCAAAGAGAAATGTGCACCAGCCTAAGTTTAGACCCCCGACCCACAGCATAAAAAGTATTTCTACACTGGCTTCTCCATAGGAGACTGCAATCACCATTAGAGCCCTGATATTTTTTCTTTTTTTAAAAATCACCCATTAAGAATTGAATATTGAATGATTATGAAATAATAGGACTAATCCTTGTAAAAAACACACACACACACACACACAGCAGGACTCGCCCCTCTAAATGTTGATATTATATCTTAAATCCAACAAAAGTCCTACCAGCCTCATCTCTGATGATCAGTCTTCGACCAATACCACTTGCAAGGCAATAAAGTATGAGTTAAAAATCTAAGTATACTAGACTCCTTTTACTTACGGAATGCAAAGTAATATTTTCTGTACATCTTACACACTCTTAGGCACTATATGAAGTTAAATACATAAGACTTAAAATGCTTGCATAATATTCAAAAATAAATTTCTCCTGATCACTCTGACTTCTATCTTACTACACTTGCAAATTAGCCACTGAAGGAACCGCACATAATAATGTCAGAAAAGAGACTGCCCTGAATTTCTTACATTTTCCTGCTATTCTCTACATTGTTTTTCCTCACTTGAATTTGATCCAATATATTTTCTAAGCCTTCTTCAATTATTTTGCCTCCACTATTCCCTGTTACAAAGTACAGCATTTCTGTGATTCTAAATCAAGTCCGTATTGTTAGTTGACTTTCTAAAATAGACGTTTGTGAACATTCAGCCAAACTTCCGCTTTTTATTGTAGGCGTGCTTTAGAACCCAGTCTAAAGGTTTTCAAATTGTTTGCATATTTTCAGGTATTATCTGTGTGGAAGATAGTTTTTCTGCCTCCTCTTCCTTCAAATGATGGAAAAAGGGCCAAAGGAGGATCAGAATGGCTACATTTGCCTAAGTCAGGCAAGCACATCATGCCAGGGGGACATAACTCAATGAGGTCTAAATTTGTCAAATGTCTCAAGTTACTTTTTAAGAGGATGACTTTGAAAAAGCAAAGAATATATTTTACTGGGAATCTTTCCCTTGGCTTCCTAGACCTTAATATGATTTGGATTTATCTCTGGCCATTTATTTAACAACCCAGTAAGTAGTAATTGAGGGCTTCCTACATGTAAATCCCCAACGTGGGGGACACAGATACTTCAAACATGGGCCCTGGCCTTAAAACCCCTGGTGTAGGGGCACCTGGGTGGCTCAGTGAGTTAGAGCCTCTGCCTTCGGCTCAGGTCATGATATCAGGGTCCTGGGATCGAACCCTGCATTAGGCTCTCTGCTCAGCAGGAAGCATGCTTCCCTCTCTGCTTGCCTCTCTGCCTACTTGTGATCTCTCTGTCAAATAAATAGATAAAATCTTAAAAAAAATAATAAAATCCCTGGTGCAAAGAATATGTAGACAGAGGATTAAACAACTTTATATGAATCTTAGAATGATTCCTGGCTCTTACTAGGGGTTAACACATGTTATTTTATTTATATATACACACACACACACACACACACACATATATATATATAATTTTATATATATTTATATATGTATTATATATGGAGTATAAATAAAATCTATACAAATTATCTATAATTATCTATACAAATATCTATACAAATTGACTATACAAATTATCTTAATTTATTTATTTATCTAAACTAATTACTGAATTATCTAAATTATCTATACAAATTGTCTATACAAATTATCTAAATTTATTTATCTAATTACTAAATTATCTAAATTATCTATACAAATATCTATACAAATTATCTATATTTATCTAAAAATTATCTAAAATTATCTATACAAAACCATGAATACTGTTATGCTGAAAATAAATTTTAAAAAATAAAATCTTAGAATGGTTCCTG
>NC_081575.1:12124208-12157635 GCF_022355385.1 Mustela nigripes
GAGACAAGGCAAAATTTGCTGAACAGAGTCACGTTGCCAGTGGAGAATTGGAAAAGAAGAGATTAATTCTGGCTGACTCTTTCTGGCAAGGCTTTGTAGAAGTTTCAGCACTAAGTGGAGCTTTAAAGTGTGGATCGGACTTCCTTGAAAACCATGTTGGAAGGTTGGAAAAGTAGGATTCACTGGTGACAACACAATTCAAACTGGGGGGCGGGCAGTGGTCAAGTAGAGCCCGAAATACTGGAGCTCTGGAGCTCTGCTCACTTCCATCTTGGACCCCCCCACCTAACGCAGGAACTCCACTCTGGGTGTCTTAGTTACTCAGTTCCATCTAAGTTTTCCTGTGAACTACAGGTTCTGCTGTTAAAATGAAATGTGAAAACTACTGGATAAGATTAACTTAAAGGGTCCTTCTAGCACTAACCTTCTATGAGTCATAGACTATAGAAAGGCTTTGTTTTACCAAGCGTCTCAGCAGAAGAAACAAGCACAGGAAACTAACGTTTATTGAGCATTTGCTATGTATCTAGAGTATGGCACATATTACTATCAAATCCAAACAGCAAACTGGCCCAGGTAGACGCTATTATAATCCTCACTGTACAGGCAAGAAAACTAAGATTAGAGCACTTAGATAACTTGCCCAAAGGTATGCAGCTCATAACCTGGTGGTGAAAGGATTCAAACTCAGGAAGCATCATGCCAAAGGGTGAACTCCTATTCACTATTCTGTGTCACCCTAAGCACATGAAGGGCTCATGCATTCAGAGAAAGGCTGGAAACATACACGTCTATGGCAACCATACTGTCACAGCCATCTTTGGAACAAACGCTTATTTTAGAATCCTCTCGAGAACTGGAGGCACTTGCTTCCGAATGTCCTCAGTTTTGGAAAATCCTTGCTGGCAATTTTTGCGAACAGCCAAAAGTGAGCGGGGGTCAGGTTTTATGAAAAAGTACATGATCAACGCCAAGATGGGCAGCGCCAAGATGGGCAGCGGCACGGTGTGAACGAGAGGGAGGGAGGCAGAAGCATGAATCAGCTTACAAGAAGCATCCCAAAGACAACTACAGTCACATTGTTGGAAAGTATATCAAGGCACCCAGGGCGACTACTTTGAAAGACAAAACTCTTGACAATGTAAAATCTAGTGTGTTCGTGTGTGTGTGTGTGTGTGTGTATGTGTGTGTGTGTGTGTATTTTAAAGGTCTCAGCAGTTTCCATGGAGGAACAAACCCACATCTCCGGACAACAGTTTTCTATAAATCAGAGACAACAACACCCAACGTGGAGAGCTGTTTTAGGGGCCAAAACAAACAAACAAACAAACAAACAAAAAAAGGATAATGCAGCAAGTCCCTTGCCCGACCCTAACAGCCCCTCCAAAAAGTACAGCTAATATTGTGCCAAACTATTTATTATTCTCTGCAGACTTGGGAATTTAAGATGGGTTTCAATTCAAACCAGATATGTTTGGAGTTTTTTCCCAAAACGCCGTGGCTGAGTAGTGTATTCTCAAATGGCATAGCACATGTAAGCACGGACATCGAGAAATGAGTGTGCCAAAAACAACTACGGCTCCTGAAAAACATTTATTGAAAACGCAGTCCATCCCTATGGTATTTAACTCATTCAGGCTGCTAAAAAAAAACCCTCTTCTAGTATCTCGGAAAGCATGGTTTAGAGAGAAATTTTCTGACCGCAATAATTGCATGTCTTTCATAGCAATTCTCTTTCAAAAAAAACAAAAACAAAAACAAAAACAAAACCTACAAAGTTTCTATGTTGGTAAGAAAGCAGGTGAACTGGGAAAGAAATGTATGTAAAGCTTTGTGCATACAGCTTGTTTTCCATGACATGGGAGGTCTGCTTTTTGAAAGCAAGCAAAGTGTTCATTTATTAAGAAAAACCAGTTCTTTGGGCTCCTGCTAAGTGTTTTGGGGCTCAGCAATTATGCAAAACTCAGATTACAGATTGAACACTCCCTCCCACCTACTCCCCCCACCTCCCTGAAAAACAGGAAATCTTACTGTGCCTGCGTGATGCCTTCATCCCTGCAACCTTGCCGCATGTTGGGCCGAATATTATGTGAAACAAGTCACAAAAGAGAAAAGCTGAAGGCAGGTGCAGGAACAAGACGCTGTGCTCCTTGGAGAGGGCCTTAGGTAAGTAGCTACGAGAGTTGTACATGCCAATCAAAGACGGGCAAGGGTCAAGCTCTCTTTTGTGCACAAACAAAGACTAATTGCATGTTCATAGCTGTAGAGTCTGCGGGCACTAATTCGAGAGAGGAACTATAAAAACCTTGGACTCCCGCCTCCCAACAGCAGCCAAGGCAAAGTGGAGGGCTGGAGGAGCCCAGTGGCCGTCAAACAGCTGGGCCTCTCCCTGCCTTCTCCACAGCAACCAGAGGCTCCCACGTGGCTGCCATTTCAGCAATGAAAATAAGCCATTTTGTGGAAACTGAAAGGAGAGCTGTGTGTACATAACGCCACGCCAATGAGCAGGAATGGAAAAGGCTCTGAGCCACTTAGCTTCCTTTGAAGCACAATGCCCAATACTGTTGGCCTTGCTTTTTCATTGAATCGACCAAATTAGCTGGCTCTTTTGACATCTTGTAGACACGACTGGTCAGTGCAAGTTGTCCTTTTCTTATATTCAGAAACAAAGGTCTGTTAAGGTGGTGTGGTCTTGTAAGGAACCATTTTGAATCAAGTCACTATTAAGGCCAAGCGAGTGGGGCAGCCAGCTTTTGAATTTATTATTAATAATAGCTGCCATGCGTGGAACACTTTCTCATCTCCCAAACACTTGCATTCATTCATTCTCCAAACGTTTATTGCTACATCTGCTACGGGTAAGGCTCTGTGCTTGGCGTTACGGAGAAAATAAACACGTTAGCCAATTAGGAGCCCTGCTTATTAAGCAGAGTGGACCCGATTGTGCCCATTCTACGACTGAAGAAACTCAGAACCAAAGCAGTGAAGTGATTTCCCCCAACCACACAGCCTTTTAGTGACAAAGCCAGGACAGAATGCAGACCCTCTCGTCTCTGCTCAGTCCTTAACCCACGGCACCCCATTCCCTTTCCATAGGTGTGTGTTAGGAGCCCTCCAGCAAGACCAGAGAGAATATAGGGGTCCCCACGCCTGCACCCAGACTCACTTCAAAACAAAACCAAACCACGGGTAGAGTGGTTCCCAACTCTTCTACTGACAAGTTATGTAACAAATTTTCAATTTCGTTTCCCCATCTGTATGAGGAGGGAGTTGGATTCACTAAAGTCTGTGTTTTGGCTGATGATCACAGACCCAGAAAGCTCTTGTTAGACTATAGGTTTCAGCACCTTCCTCTTACTTTATGAATCATGAACCCCAGGGAAGAGGACCCAGGAGTCTGCACTGTATACCAAGTTCCTAAGCAGATTCTCTTTCGTAGCCTAAATCAGGAGCCCTGCATGAGTTAGTGCCGGGGCTGGCTCATGGAAATCCACATACAAGAAAATACCATTAGGTTCTGAAAAAGAATTCCAAAAAGATGCAGCCTGAAGAGGCTACTCATTTGTTGATTCATTCGTGTGTTCCAACAAGCTGTGTGAACCGTTCTCTCTTTGCTGGTTTCTGTACTGGCCCCAGAAACAAAAATAGAACTAGTACAGAGTCCTTGATCTTAAGAATCTCAAAGTCTATTTGTGGAGATAGATGTGTAAAAAGAATAGCACAACGAAAGTGATAGTACTTTAACATGGAGAGGAAGAGTACAATGGGCACACAAGGGAGGAAAGCTGTAAGAACGCATCAGGATGGGTAGGTCATACAAGCTAAAGTATGAAGTACGCGGGAAGAATCTGCTGTTCACCATGGCAGAGGCTGAACTGTACCCAGTAGACAATGGAGGGACATTGAAGGGTTTTAGGCAAGAGAACCTGATCCAGGGGCACCTGGGTGGCTCAGTGGGTTAAAGCCTCTGCCTTCGGCTCAGGTCATGGTCTCAGGGTCCTGGGATCGAGCCCCGCATCGGGCTCTCTGCTCAGCGGGGAGCCTGCTTCCTCCTCTCTCTCTGCCTGCCTCTCTGCCTACTTGTGATTTCTCTCTGTGTGTCATATAAATAAAAACCTTAATTTAAAAAAAAGAGAGAACATGATCAAACTGATACTTAGAAAAGACTCCTCTATCTGCTGGGTCGTGAAGGGTTTTGGAAGGAGCCAGCGCAAGGGAGACCAGTAAAGAGAAAGATGCCATTAGACCACAAGAGAGACCATTGGGACCTGAACTAGAGCACTGTTAATTTACCAGCATAACCCTAGAGCAGGGCAGGGCACACGGAAGTGCTTATTAAATGAAACAGGCCAAGCACTGTCCCAAGCATCTTACAATTGTCTTGCTTAATTCCTGAAACAGTCCTACAAGGTACATACCATTAGTAACATGATGCATATTTTAGAGTTAAAGAAACTGAGGCACAGAGAAGCTAAGAAATTTGTCCAAGTGACACAGTAAGAAATTAGTACAGAGAGGATTTCAACTCAGGTAATCTGAATCCAAAAGCCATGTTCTTAACTGCTTTACTCTGCTGACTCCCTGATAAGTTCTGGGAAATTCTTGTGGGAAGGAGGGAGGGAAGGAGGAAAAATGAATGGAGGGGTGGATGGGAGGGAAGCAGAATAGGCAGGGTCTGCCAGCAGGGTGATGGACAGGAAAGAGTTAAGGATGATAACCCAGTTTTCTTGCTTAGAGCTGGGTATATAATGGGTAAGTATGTCAGTCCATTTTTTGGATGAGGTAGAAGCTAAGACTCACTGCTATAATCCACCCTGGGAATCTGAAGACAGAGCAGTGAAGGAGTAAAATAAGGCACTGCAGAGAGTGTGAACCGTGCCACCAAGGGCTCGGTTAACTAAATGCTGGGCAGCTCTTTGATCTCAGGAGTTTGCTCCAGTGGTGCCCAGTTGTCAGGAATGGAGACAGGGCATGGCAACAGATGACGTCAACCATATTACAAAACTTATTCTGGTCTCAGGCTTCTGAAAAATGAGCTCAATTAAGAATTGTGGTGGAGGGGCACCTGGGTGACTCAGTCAGGCGGTCGACTCTTGATTTTAGCTCAGGTCATGATCTCAGGGTCCTGAGATTGAGCCCCACATGGGGCTCCCTGCTCAGCAGGGTGTCTGCTGGACGATTCTCTATCTCCCTCACTCCTACCCCTCCCCCATCTCTCTCTCTATATAAAATAAATAGCTCTTTAAAAAATTGTGGTAGAAACACATACGGGGCAGGGGCCAAAGAGAAAGCGTAATGTTTACATTCTATTTCCTTAAGCTCTACCAACAGTTTCCTCTCCCCTGCCAAGGCACTACTTAGATGTTCTGGCGAGTTCCCTGGTGGTACTCACTTAAGTGACTCTAGTGCAAGTAACGGGGGACCAGGGTAAAAGCTGTTTATGAGTCTGAAGCAAATGCCACTTGGCTTGGGAAGTCAGCTTCTTCACCATCCCCAATCATCAGACCTTAAGGTGACTACGGACACTCATCTATAGTCGGGGCCAGGGTTTGGTGCAGAGCAAGTCCAACTTTTAAGCCCACTTCTTAAAGTCTGGCCAGCATCAAAGCCCCCTTGGAGGGCTCTTTAAAACAGAGTGCTCAGCCCTACCCCCAAAGGTTCTGATTCAGTACATTTGGAGTGGGCGGTGTTTCTATATAAAGTTTCTATGTCATGCTTATAGTCCTGGGACCACTCTTTGAGAACCCCTGACTAGAGCAGTTATTAAACTTCTTGGCCTCGGGGCACCTGGGTGGCTCAGTGGGTTAAGCCGCTGCCTTCGGCTCAGGTCATGATCTCAGGGTCCTGCGATCAAGTCCCGCATCGGGCTCTCTGCTCAGCAGGGAGCCTCCTTCCCCCTCTCTCTCTCTCTCTGCCTGCCTCTCCATCTACTTGTGATTTCTCTCTGTCAAATAAATAAATAAAATCTTTAAAAAAAAAAAACTTCTTGGCCTCAAGGCTTCTTCCCATTCTTAACAATTACTGACAATTTCAAAGAGGTTTTGTTTCTGTGGGTTATATTTCTATAGATATTATATCAGAAATTAAAATGGAAATTTAGGGGCGCCTGGGTGGCTCAGTGGGTTGAAGCCTCTGCCTTCGGCTCGGGTCATGATCTCAGGGTCCTGGGACTGGGCCCCGCATCGGGCTTTCTGCTCAGCGGGGAGCCTGCTTCCTCCTCTCTCCCTCTCTGCCTGCCTCTGCCTACTTGCGATCTCTGTCTATCAAACAAATAAATAAAATCTTTAAAAAATAAAATAAAATAAAATAGAAATTTAAAATATATTAATTTACTTAAAATAACAATAAACATATTACATGATAACACATTTTATGAAAATTGACTATTTTATAAAACAAAAAAGTGAGTAGGTAAAGTGACTTTGTTTTATATTTTTTAAGTCTCTAGTACCTGGCTTAAAAGAAAACAGCTGGTTTCCCTTATCTGCTTCTCTTTGTTCTGAAACTTATTTATTTTTCCACCTTTATTGAGATATAACTGACATATAACATTATGTAAATATAAAGTGTACAACACGATGATTTGATACACATACCTATTGTGAAATGATGACCACAATAAGGTTAGTTAACACCTCCATCACCTCACATAAGTACCTTGCGTGTGTGCGGTGGTAACATTTAAGATCTACCCTGATAGCAACCTTCACTTATATCATGCTATACATTAAATACCTAGAACTTACTCAACTTCTACCTGGGAGCTTATACACTAAAAACAATGTCTCCCCATTTACCCTATCTCACAGTCCCTAGCAACCACCATTTTACTCTCTGTTTTGATGACTTCACCTTTTTTAGGTTCTACATGTAACTGAAATCTTACGGTATTTATTTTCCTCTGTCTGGCTTATTTCACTTAGCATAATGCCCTCCAGGTTCATCCCTGTTGTCAAATATGGCAGGATTTCCTTCTTTTTTATGACTAAATAATATTATATGTCATATATATATATATCATATATACCCTTACATATCATATATGTATATATCACATATATACATGTCATATATATAATATTTGTACATATTGTATATATGCATATATGTATGTCATATATGTTCTTTATCCATTCATCCATTGACAGACATTTAGTTTGTTCCCATGTCTTGACTATTAGGAATAATTCTGCAATGAATATGGGGGCACAGATATCTCTTCAAGATACTGATTTCACTTCCTTTGGATATATACCCAGAAGGGGGATTGCTGGATCATATGGTAGTTCTAATTTTAGTTTTTTTGAATAAACTCCATACTGTTTGCCGTGGTGGTTGTATCAATTTACATTCCCAACAACGGTGCATGAGGGTTCCCTTTTCTCCGCAGCCTTGCCAGCGCTCATTATCTCTTATCTTTTTTTAAAATTTTATTTTTTTAAAGATTTTATTTATTAATTTGTCAGAAAGAGAGAGAGAGAGAGCACACAAGCAAGGGGAGTGGATGCAGAGGGAGAAGCAGGCTCCCTGCTGAGCAAGGAACCCAATGTCGGACTTGATCCCAGGACCCTGGGATCATGACCTGAGCTGAAGGTAGACACTAAACTGAGACACACAGGTGTCCCTTTAACTTTATTTTAAAGTAATTTCCACACCCACTGTGGGGCTCAAACTCATGACCCTGAGATCAAGCTCATGTTCTACCAATTGAGCCAGCCAGATGCCCCTCCTGTCTTGTTGATATAGCTATTCTGACAGTTGTGGTTCTGAATTGCATTTACCTGATGACCAGTAGTGTTGATCACCTTTTCATGTATCTGTTACCCATCTGTATATCTTCTTTGGAAAAATGTCTATTCAAGTCCTCTGCCCATTTTTAAAAAAAAGATTTATTTATTTATTTGAGAGAGAGAGAGTGCATGCATGAGGAAGGGGAGGGGTACAGGGAGAAACTCTTCAAGCAGACACCCCACTGAGCAGGGAGCCTGATGTGGGGCTTGATCCCAGATCCCATGACCCACGAGATCACCACCTTAGCTGAACCAAGAGTCAGACGCTCAGCCAGCTGAGCCACTCAGGCGTACCTGCCCATTTTTTTAAATCAAATTATTGGTGCTCAATTCTGCAGCACATATACTAAATCAGATTCTTTGGGGGGGGGGCTGTTACTGAGTTGTATGAATTCCTTATATATTTTGGATATTAACCCCTTACCAGATAAGTGATTTGCAAATATTTTCTGCCATTCCATGGGTTGCTTTTTCATTTTTTTATTGTTTCTGTTGCTGTACAGAAGCTTTTTATTTTAGTTTGATATTGCCCCACTTGTTTATTTTTGCTTTTGTTGCTTGGATTTTTGGTGTTATATCCAAAAAATCATTGCCAAGACCAATGTCAAGGAGATTTTTTTCTATGTTGCCTTCTAGGAGTTTTATGTTTCAGGTCTTACCTTTAAGTCTTTAACCCATTTTGAGTTAATTTTTGTGAGTGGCATAAGACAGGGGTCCAGTTTCATTCTTTTGCATGTGAATATCCAGTTTTCCCAGTATCATTTATTGAAGAGATGATCCTTTCCCCATTGAGTATTCTTGGCTTCCTTGGCAAATATTAGTTGGCCATATGCACATGGATTTGTCTCTAGGCTCTCTATTCAGTACCGTACATCTGTGTATCTGTTTTTACGCCAGTACCATACTGTTTTGACTATTATAGTTTTGTAATGTAGTTTGAAATCAAGAAATGTTATTTTTACAGCTTTGTTCTTCTTTCTCAAGATTGCGTTCACTGCTCAGGGTCTTTTGTGGTTCTATACAAATTTTAGGATTTTTTTTGTGGCTGTGAAAAATGCCATTGGAATTTTGGTAGGGATTGCATTGAATCTATAGATAGCTTTGGGTAGTATGGACAACTTAACAATAGACCTTCTTCCAATCTATGAACAAGGAATATATTTCTATTTTATTTGTGTCTCCTTCAACTTCTTTCATCAATATCTTAATTTTTTTTAGTATACAGATATTTCACTGCCGTGGTTAAATTTATTCCTAATTAAAAAACAAAACAAGGAATGCCTGGGTGGCTCAGTTGGTTAAGTGTCTGCCTTCAGCTCAGATCATGATCTCAGGGTCCTGGGATCAAGTCCCATATCAGGCTCCCTGTTCAGCGGGAAGCCTGCTTCTCTCTCTCTGCCACTCCCTCTACTTGTGCCCTCTCTCTCTCTCTCTCTCTAACAAATAAATAATCTTTTTAAAAAAAAAAAAAAAAAAAAAAAAAAAGAGAGAGAGAGAGAGAGAGACAAACCAAAAACAGATTCTTAACCTAGAGAACAAATTGATGGTTACCAGAGGAGAGGCTGGCGGGGCGTGAAATGGGTGAAGGGGTTTAAAAGCACATTTATCATGATGAGCACTGAGTAATAACGAGAACTGTTGAATCACCATATTGTATAACCTGAAACTAGTATAGTATTGTATGTTAACTATACTGGAATTAAGAATTTATTTATTTATTTTTAAAAAAAGATCAAATAAAAAGTCTCCTAAATTTATTTCTAAGTATTTTATTATATTTGATGCTATTATAAATGAATTGCTTTCTTTACTTCTTTTTCAGATCGTTCATTGTTATCATGTCTGCTTCTGATTTCAATCTGTCGCAATATGTTGTTATCACTAGTACATGAAGGAAATCCAGTCTCACAAAAATATGTGCTTTTGGAAAAGAGAATGGCATTTTAATTACCTTTTGAGACAACTGTGGATATTCTTCTTTGATATTAAACTACAACTCAGCAAGTGATAGTTTCTTAAAGGTCATCTGCAATGTGGAGCTCGAAATCATATCAATGAACTTTACGTACTCTGTTATGTTAAAGACTGTGGTCTATCTTATATTTTTTTGAAGGTTTTATTTATTTATTTGACACAGAGAGAGAGAGAGAAAGAGAGAAATGCACGAGCAGGGGGGTGGGGCAGAGGGAAAGGGAGAAGGAGACCCCCCAGTGAGTGTGGAGCCAGACATGAGGCTGGATCCCAGGACCCCGAGATCATGACCTGAGCCAAAGTCAGGCCCCCCCACCAACTGAGCCACCCAGGTGCCCCATCTTGTATTTTGCATCGATCTTTGGTTCATGCATGATATCACAATATTGTATATTGATCATTTCAAAAATACTGATTTCTGAGTTCTGAAGATCTTCCAAATATTTATACTTTTAATTATACAATATTCCAAAAAACCCCACATTTGTTAATATCATCACCAGTAGCAACAGCAAACCGTTTCACTGCTGGGAGACTGTCAAGCTTACAGTGATGGACGCAGTTGTCCAAAAATTCCAATTTTGCTTGAAAGCTCCAATTTCATCACTGGCAACAAACACCATCAGCTGCTTTCCTTGTAGTGACAGACTTACTGTGTTCATTTTTGAGAAAGTATCTGCCAAATACTCAAGTCTGAATAACCACAGTTTTTCCATCAGTTGTCCTTTTAAGTGAAAAAATGGTCTTCTGTGGGGAAAAAAGTAGCTAGTTCAGCATGCAATTCAACCAACTGTACAAGTGCTTTTCCTCAAGACAACCAGAAGTGATTTATGCATACAAGTACTTAAGAGTCGAAATTTAATAAAATGAATATATATTTTTTTACTGCTTCATCAAGGACATTCTTAAAACTGGCCTTCCCCCCGCCCCCCCGTGAGTGGTGGTGAAGTGCACAATGACTGCTAACATGGCTAGTGCCACTGCCTTGATTTCACGCTAACATGTCAGAAGCTTTATCCACTGTTGCTTCTGCAACACAGTGAAAAAGGCATATAATGTCTTAGTGCTATCATAAGAATAATTTTGGCTTCACAAAACCCCTTGAAGGGTCCTGGGACCCCGAGTCCACGGTCCATGTTGGCAGAACCAAATGCATCTTGCATCCAAATTCTTGTTTCACTCCCTCATTGCTTCCCTCCCTCTCTCTCTCCCTCCCTCAAAACCATTCATTAAATACCTGCCATGTTCCAGGCCTCCCACAGCGGAGTTATGTTTTCTACCATTACAGTCTGCTATCCAGATCAAGCTGAGAGGCTAGAACTTAAACAGAACCCTTCCTCCACACTTACATGGGGGGGGTGGTCCACTTAGGTGATTATAAGGGTGATATTTCCCAATAAAGCCTTCTCTATCCAGACCCACTGTAGTCTCACGTTATTTTACACTGATTCAAAGATATCATGCCCCTCACCCAGGTTACACTGTATAAGCATTAACAAATCACTCTACAAGGGCAACCGCCCCTAGAGCCAACCACACAGTATTACAGACTTGATGACTTCCAAGGAGAGGAGTAGAGTTAGACACAGCCCTAACATTTCACTCTGCCTTTACTTTATGTAATAGTCTATATGATTTGTATGTATTTTTTACATATGCATTCATGTACTTTATATGTGGTATATATATTTTATATATGCTATATAAACTATATAAGGATAATCTATATAGTTTGAATCATCAAAAAATGGGAATATTTTTATAGCAATTACAGATGTCAGTTACCACACAGTATAAACATGTTTCTTTCAGAATCCTGCATAGCAAAAAATAAATAAATAAGATAAGATAGTGCACAGTAAGTACTTTATAAGTGTAAAATAAAATACATATGTCTCAGGCACTAATCGGAAGACAAAGCTCACTTCGATCTCACTCTTCTGTGGCATCTTTGGCATAAAAGCCTCCTGCCTACTGGGGCACCTGGTTGGCTCAGTTGGTACAGCATGTGACTCTTGATCTTGGGGTTGTGAGTTTGAGCCACAGTGTTGAATAGAGATTACTTTTTTAATTTTTTTTAAAGGATTTTATTTATTTATTTGATGGAAAGACAGTGAGAGCACAAGCAGGGGGAGCGGCAGAGGGAGAGGGAGAAGCGGGTTCCTAGCTGACCAGGGAGCCTGATATGGGGCTCAAAGCTAGGATCCTGGGATCACGACCTGAGCCAAAGGCAGACACTTAACTGACTGAGCCACCCTGGTGCCCCAGGGGGAGATTATTTTTTTAAAAAATCCTCATATCTATTAATGATGGCTTACTACAATTAAGAATATATCAGAAAAATTGAGGCACCTGGGTGGCTCAGTGGGTTAAGTATCTGACTCTTGGTCTCGCTCAGGTCCTGATCTCAGGGTCATGAATTCAAGCCCCACACTGGGCTCTATACTGGGCATGGAGCCTTCTTTAAAAAAAAAAAAAAAAAAAAAAGAATACATCAGAAAAAAAGACAGACATTGATTTTTCAATTAGTGTGATAGAGGGCTTAAAAGTAGAAGAGTAGAAGCCACAGTCTGTCTTTATTATAAGAAACACACCTCCAAATTCATGTTTTCTGAAGTCTTGATGACAGGCTTTCTAGGCTTGCTTCTGTTCTGAAATTTGTTTCTCATTAGATTTTCCGCTTCCGTCCTGCCTTCCTGGCCATCTGATGCTGCTGCACACAGCCCATCCAACTTGTTCTTTTTATACTCCCAGTGAATTATATGACTTCCGGCAAAGAGCTGGAGTTTTTCTATTAACGCAAATGTGAAGTACATCTTGCCCATTGTTAATACTCTCATCATTGATACCAACTGTTTCATTAAAATAAGAAGAAAACATTTAAGTACAAATCCAGGAAATTCTCTTCTCTGGGGCACAGCTCCATGGCCCATTTGTTCTGGAGTAGGATAAATGCTGGGAGTCACAAGGTATCACTAAAAGTTTATTTACTTTCATTGTCTGCTTGTTTCCCACACAAATATATTCTGTGTTTAAAATGTGTAAAGCCGAGCCAGGCCTTCTCACGCTGTTTGCGGTAAAATATGGCTTACCACGTCTCTCTGAGGAACCATTGACAAATAGGCTCTTGTTGTCCAACTTTCGCTCTGCTGAGGGTAATGATTCAGTGGTTCAGAAGGTTAATTCCTAGAGATAGTGTTGTCTTTGGCTTGAACAGATGTTGGTAGTGCTTTAATGTGGTTATCAAACTAGGCTGCCCTTCATTCTTTGCTCTTGGGAGCCCAGGGCATTGTTCCACGAGGCATTCCAGCCCCCCTCTATGGAGATCCAGCGGAGCTGAACATACCACAGCATTACTCCTGCCAGCACAGGCTCCTCTGGGGTCACTGTGGATACTGACAATATACAGCACAGCAACTGATAATGACAGACTCGATCTTTAAAAGATCTGTAAATATTTGTAAGTGTATCAAGATTTAGAATGTCTTTGGATGCTCAGATTCAGTAATCTGTAAAACTACTCATTCAGTAAGTGTTCACATCCCTCAATAGCTCTACGGACTGGCCTCTCGATGGTTTACTGTATGCTCTAATATCTTTCTGGTCCATGTCAATCTCCAAAATGCAATGCCTGTGTGATCAGGATGTTTGTGCTCACCAAAGGGAATCAACATCGGGCAAGAGTCCAAATACTAAGCAAGTTCAATTTGCTGGTGCTCATATGTAATGACAAAATCCACCGTCATGAGCTGAGTGGAAGAGAGAACCCCCTAGCTTCAGAGATCATTTCCACCCAAACACAGATTCGTATTTTTCTGGCAAACTGCTAAATGCAATGCCATTGAAATGGTGGCAACCCCATAGCACAGTGCTCTTTCAAAATCAAACTTGTGGGCACCTGGGTGGCTTGGCTGGTTAAGCATCTGACTCTTGATTTCAGCTCAGGTCATGATCTCAGGGTTGGGAGATCAAGACCAGAATTGGGCTCTGCACTGGGCATGGAACCAACTTAAGATTCTCTCTCTCCCTCTCCCACTGTCACTCCCCCACCTTGCCCTCTCTCAAAATAAGGGTATGTGCTATGGTGAGTGCTGTGAAGTGTGTAAACCTGGTGATTCACAGACCTGTACCCCTGGGGATAAAAATATATTATATATTTTATAACAAATAAAAAATTAATTAAAATAATAATAATAAAATAAATTATTGTCAAAAAATTTAAAAAATCAAACTCATGGTGGTTGACAACTTATTACGTTTGTTTAGGCACTATGCAAAAAAATACAAGACTTTCCTGCTCTTTTGGAATTTAGTTATGTTGGGAGCCCAGAGTTACATCTATCAAACAATTCAAGAGCAATCAGTAGCAGGAGGAAAATGACTTAGTGTCATAACAAATGGTACAGTTCTGGACAACAGATGTCAGGTAGGAAAGTGATGGAGATAGTAATTGATATTGATATTCAAATATAGCTTTGTTGAGGTCTTACTCTGAGCCAACACTGAGTTATGCACTGAGGATACAAAGATGAGTAAGACACAGTCCTATTCTCACGGAGCTCACAGTCCAGTGTGGAAGACAGACCAGCAAACCAACGGTTTCAGCACGACAGATATGTGTTAAATAGAAGTCTGTAAAAAATTCCAGGGGAGCCCAAAGTAAGTAGGACTAACTGAGGGAGGGGAAGTTTGGAAGAAGAGTCACAGAGTCACAGAGAAGTAAGCACCATACAGGGCTTTGAAGGACAAGTAGGAGTTCTTCAGGATAATTGGAGAAGGGAACGATAAACAGAAGGACTCGGCAGTATGAAGCATCCTGGTCTAGTTAGGAAAGGGAGAGGCTCAGAGTTACCGGAAGTAGTTACCCTATTCTTAATTTTAACAGATAAGGTAACTGGGGTTCAGGGAGGTTAACGCATTTGTCCTAAGGTCCCACAGCCAGGGGATGATAAAGCAAGGACTCAAGTCTACATCCATCTGCCGCCTCTGTGGTGCTCTCATCAGCAAACTGCCTTCATGAACACCTGGAAACAAGTGCGAGTCAGTTCATGGCCTCCATAAAACCCTTGTGCAGTATGAATTGGCAAGAAATTCACTTCTACATAAGATATAACCTGTAAAATCTCATAGCAAGGGAATCCACTTAAGATTTAGCAAATTTCATTGCAGAAATGTTCATTTTCAACCTTTGCACCATCATTTTGGATCTATTTGGATATGGTCAAAGGAAAAGAGAATATCTACCTGGAAAAGAGAAGAAGGAAACAATAAGAACTGTGTCACTAACAGCTTTATTTAAACTGTAAGGACCTATAGAACATCCTATCAGGGGACGCCTGGGTGGCTCAGTTGGTTGGGCATCTGCTCGAGCCAGAACCCGTCAGGATCCCAGGGTCCTGGAATCAAGCCCCACATCAGGCTCCTTGCTCAGCCAGGAGCCTGCTTCTCCCTCTCCCTCTGCCTGTAGCTCCTCCTGCTTGTGGTGTCTCTCTCTCTCTCTCTCTCTCTCTCTCTCTCTCTCTCTGTCAAATAAATAAATAAATAAGAACACACTATCAGTACAGGGACCTCAGCAAATTAATCTGTCAACCAAGCCACCTCATCCTTTCTCTGAGTCTTGGTTTCCTCATTGGTAAATCAAGTAAGCTACACTTACTTGAAATACAAAAAAATATATATTCTTATTCAACATATGACACAAAACTGAGAAGAAACATTAAAAGAAAAACCTTCTCCAGGGAAAGGGATAAGAGCAGAAAGGGCCTTGGTTTTCCCATCTCAAAAGTTGAGGGACTGGGCAGGAGTCACCCTGGGGCTCCACTCCATTCTGACACTCTAGACTTCTATGGTTTTAGATATGCCTGGTTCTCGTGAGGGCACTGCCATCCCCTAGGGGACAGTCACCAAAAAAAACTGAAGGGCACTTTTGATTGTCACAGTGACTGAGTGAATCACTGCTGGCATTTAGTAGCTGGAGACCAGGAAACCAGACACAACCTCCAATGACAAAGAACTGCCCCACATGCCATTTTTCACCCCTGGATTTATTGAGGAATAACTCATAAATAAAACTATACATATTTAAAGTGTACAAACGTGGCAATTTGAGATATATATATATATATATATATATATACAAACTGTGAAATGATTAATCAAGTTAAATCACATATCCATCACCTCACATAGTTACTTTGTATATGTGTGGGTGTGAGAACACTTAAAATCTCTTCTCAACAAACTTCAAGTATACAATTCAGTGTTTTTAACCATACTCACCATGCTGTATATTACATTCCCAGAATTTATTCATGTTATAACTGGAAGTTTGTATCCTCTGACCAAAATCTTCCCATTTCCCCCACCCCTTAGCCCCTGGTAACCACTGCTCTATTGCCTGTTTCTATGAGCTCACCTTTTTTTTTTTTTTGATCCCACGTATAAGTGAGATGATATGATATCTGTCTTTGTCCAACCAATTTCACTTAGCATAATGGCCTCCAAGTTCATTTGTCCCAAATGGCAAGATGTCCTTTTTCATGGTTGACTAATATTCCACCGTATAATCATCTTCATCTTTTCATCCACTGATAGACATTTAAGTTGTTTCCATATCTTGGCTATTATGAATAACGCCACAATGAACATGGGAGTGCAGATAGCTCTTCAAGACGCTTATTTCATTTCCTTTGCATATATACTCATACGATTGCTGGATCATGTGGTAGTTCCATTTCTAATTTTATTTATTTACCTACTTACTTACTTACATACTTATTTAGAGCACGAGTTGGGGGAGGGGCAGAGGGAGAGAGAAAATCCCGAGGAAACTCTACATTGAGTGCAGAGCTCAACACAGCACTCAACCCCACATCCCTGAGATCATGACCTGAGCCAAAATCAAGAATTGGACTGAGACACCCAGGAACCCCTCTAATTTTTTTAAAGTTTAATTTATTTAAGTAATCTCCACACCTCATGTGGAACTCAAAATGCTGACCCTGAGATTAAGAGTTGCATGCTCTTCCAACTGAGAGATCCAGGTGTCCCTCCATTTCTAATTTTTAAGAAACCTCCATGCTGTTTTTCATAGTGGCTGTTCCAATTTTCATTCCCACCAAGAGTATGGCAGGGCTCCCTTTCCTCCACACCCTTGCCAGCACTCCTCTCTTGCCTTTTTGATAACTGCCATTTTAACAGCTGTGAGGTGATACCTGATTGTGGTTTTGATTTGCATTTCCGTGATGATTGGCGATGTTGATTACTTTCTCATGTGTCTGTTGGCCTTTTGTATATCTTCTCTGGAAAATGTTTATTCAGGTTCTTTGCCCATTTTCTGAATGAACTGGGGTTTGTAATTGTTGTTGTTGTTGTTGTTGTTGTTGTTGTTGTTTTGCTATTGAGCTGTATGTGCTCCTTATACATTTTATGTATTAATCCTTTATCAGATACATCATTTACAATATTTTCAGTCTATGAGTAGCCTTTTGACTCTGTTGATTGTATCCTTTGCTGTGCAGAAACTTTTTAATTTGATGTACTCCCCATGGTTTATTTTTGCTTTTGTTGCCTGTGATTTTGGTGTCAGATCCAAAAAAAAAAAAAAAAAAAAAAAAAAACCATTGCCAAAACCAATGTCAAGGTGCCTTTTCCCTCTCTTTTCTTCTAAGAGTTTTATGGTTTCAGGCCTTCGATTTAAGTCTTTCATCCATTTTGAGCTAATTTTTGTGAGTGGTATAGGACAGTGGTCTAGTTTCGTTTCTTTGCATGTGGATATCCAGTCTTCCCAACATCATGTACTGAAGAAACCATCCTTTCCCCGACTGGTCTCACACACAACTTCTGATGATCTCATCAAATTTTCACGTAGTGGGAAACCCTTTTTGTAACTATTTGAATACTGAACCTAACTTCAGCTTGCATATGCACTGGTTTTAACAGACACTGCATCTTCCAGGAATACAATGGCGCATAGATCCAGGAAAGACTGCACTACTTCTGGTTTAGTTCAGTACTTTACCAAAAGTTGCCCACCATTTCAAAACATCACCAGCTGTGCGGGGCACCTGGGTGGCTCAGCTGGTAAACATCTGCCTTTTGCTCAGGTCATGATCTCTGGGTCCTGGGATGGAGCCCTGTGTCAGGCTCCCTGCTCAGCAGGGAGTCTGCTTCTCCCTCGGCCTCTCCCCTTCGCTCTCTCAAATAAATAAAATCTTAAAAAAAAAAATCACCAGCTGTGATAGCGCTTATGGGATTTTGGTAATTTGGTCCCTGACACACACCAGCTCTGCAGGCATAGCTATTACCTTCACACGGAGTCTACTGTAGGTGTAAGCCTCCACCGACTTCATTACATCTCATACTAGAGTTGAGTGTGAGCCTTGCGTATGGAAAAAATATTTTATTACAATTACTTTCATCCTATATTCCCTTTATATTACAGTTAGAGTATTTTGTTTCTTATATTTAATTGTGAGTGTAAGTACATTATCAAAATGAGCCTCAAACTTTACTGTGCATATAGACCACCTTGGGATCTTGTTAAAATACAGAATCTGATTCAGTGATCCTGACATTGGCCCCAAATTCTGCTTTTCTACCAAGCTCCCAGGTGATGCCCAGGATGCTGCTGGTCCATGGGCCAAACTTTGAGTAGTAGGGTGTATCTTATCAATGCATTTATTTTCAGGGTTTCAAAATAGGTGTTCTATCCAAGAGGCGTGGGCTCTGATGTGGTTCAGGACCACTGCATTAGGCAGAAAGAGTTATTTCAGAGGAAGAAACTGAGGCCTAGAGAGCTTGTGCCACTTACCCAGCTCAGAATTGGCCAAGCAGAGACTGAAAGCAGCCCCTTGGCCCCAGAGAATATTGCTCCCCACTTTGACATTAGGAATTTAGGGCAGAAACAGAAGCTAGGTAGGGCCTTGCTTTTAAACAAAACTTCCCTTTCCAAAACCCACTTGTTTCTCCTTTGCTGACGGTCCAAAGGGGGCTGCAAGAGACTTGAAATGTGTCTACCTAATGTCTGCGCAACCTCTTAATGGGTTAAAAAAAAATAAAAAGAGCTCCATGATTAAGTTTCTAAAAAGTCAAACACCTGTTGCAATTGTTTGGGTTCTTTTTTATTATTCCCACAGAATTAGCTGATGGGTTGTTGGCACTGTTTGGATTGACCCATGGCTCTTGTGAGTCTGTGCCCATGATTCAAAATCAAAAAAGACATAAAGGATAAGAGATTTTGACAAAAGATCTTTCTGAGTTCAGTTAAATTAACCATCTCCCAGTTCCTGAGAACAGATGGGGTATAAAATGGTGGAGAGTTGCCCACTGCACAAATCCAGGAGACACGGGACCCACTGTCTTATGCCCGAGGGGTGCCAATCATGTACAACACATGAAAATGCTGCCCCCTGGAGTTGTGCCATATGACAGCCTTTGGTAAGCTGCAAAAAGTCTGGCTCCTGGGCAAAATCAGATCCATGTATTGTGGAGCCTAGAGTTTATCGAACTGTGAGGGTGGCCCTCTTATAAAGGATGAAAATTAAAGGGTGCCTGGGTGGTTCAGTCATTAAGCATCTGCCTTCAGCTCAGGTCATGATCCCAGGGTCCTGGGATGGAGCCCCGCATTGGGCTCCCCACTCAGAGGCAAGCTTGCTTCTCCCTCTCCCATTCTCCCTGCTTGTGTTCCCTCTCTCGCTGTCTCTGTCAAATAAATAAATAAATAATCTTTTTTTTTTTTAAGATGAAAATTTACAAATAAAAAAAATAAGGGGCGGGGTTCTGTTCACCAAAAGAGGTACTCTAACATTTCTATATGTTCCTGATATATCCAGCCTAGTTTCTACTCAAGTGAATAAAGCATAGCACATCTTCAAACTGGAATATGATACAACAATTTTTAAAAAGCGGGCACCTGGTTGGCTCAGTGGGTTAAGCCCCTGCTTTCGGCTCAGGTCATGATCTCAGGGTCCTGGGATCAAGACCCAGATCAGGCTCTCTGCTCAGCGGGGAGCCTGCTTCCCTCTCTCTCTCTGCCTGCCTCTCTGCCTGCCTCTCTGCCTACTTGTGATCTCAGTCTGTCAAATAAATAATAAAATCTTTAAAAAAAAAAACGAACAAGGTACTGAAATATACAGCAATAAGGACAGACCTCAGGGACATCCCCCCTGGAGCAAAAGAAGCCAGACACAGACGAGGATAAGCTGGAGGATTTCACCTGGAAACATGGGAAAACCAAGAAACCAGGCTAGTGGTTATCTTCGGGGTAGAGTGACTAGAAGGGAGTGAGTGCAGGATTTCAGGGCCGCTGCTCATTTTATGATTTTTCAGTCTGAGAGCTGCTTACCCAGATATATTAGTCTAAAAATGCTTTGAGCTGTATCCTTAATGTGTATATTTTCCCTCATTTTTTCAATTTTTTTTAAAAGGCAGAGGGCCTTGAAACGGCCCTGAGACAATTAGTAAGGCGGGGACAGCTGTCCCCTTCACTGTGCAATCCCCACAGTAGTACCAGGAACAGAAGAGGGCTGGGAGCTTACAGTCTGGCCTTCAGATGAGGGCTTCGAAGAACGCCAGCTCTGTCTTAGGCTCCCTGTTACCTAAGGCCTCTAGTGGAAGCATCTCTTAGGCCTGCCCCTCCCAGAAAGCCCCCTTTATTTTGAGCTTTCTGAGCCCTATCTTCACCCATTCTCCCACCCCGTCAAGTGCGATACTGATCTGCGCCATGGCCCGTCCCCTCAGGCCACTGTTTTCTGCTTCCAGGGATCTCTGAAGACATAGGCCATACAGAACAGGTAGACCTAACGGGGGAAATTCAGAACTCTTGGCAGGCAGCTGAGGGAGTTTCGAGTGCCAACACCAACGACAGCTAACACTAACAGCTAACCGTAGGCCGCACATTGTTGGAAGTGTTTTCTAAGCATTAACTCAATAACTACTCATAATAACCCCCGGAGGCGATTTGCTGTTAGTACCATTTTCCAAATGAGGAAATTGAGACTTGGAGAAATAAAACGATCCACCCAAGGTTACAGGACTAATAAGCGGGAGAGCTGGGATTTGAACTGGGTCTTATTAGACCCTAAAATCTGTGCTCCTAGCCACTAAGCTATGCTACTACAAGCAGGAAAGGCACCACCCGTTCGGCCCCATTTCCCACTGCATTTCTCTAAGCAACATGGTCTGCTTTCACTGAAGCTCCCAGCAGTCCAGGGCCTGCTACACAGTGGAAATGCAAGCTCTGTATGAGATACACAGCTTGCTAACCACAGGCAGAACACAAATCTGAATCTAAAAATACTTTCCAAATATAACAAAAGCATCACGAGGGCCTTGGTGGTACTGGGGCTTCTCTGTGCCTGTGAGGACATGTATGTGTACAGGCTCGTATGTCTACATGAACACGTAGGGGCTCGTGTGTGGGGTCAAGGGCGTTGTGCTTGGCCACAAACGTTTCAGTGCCTGTGTCTACAAATGTGTGTGCATTTCTGTTCTGGTGATTCTGTGGCTAAAAGTGGGGTGTGTGTGTGTGTGTGTGTGTGTGTTTAGGTACATGTGTGCATGCTGAATGTTCTACGGTTCTATGTGTGGTTGTCCATACTGTTTATCAATGCCCATGTGTCCATGCTAACATTTGGATGAGTACACGTGTCTAGAAGTGTGCGTGCTACCGGTGTGTGAAAGTAGGTTCTCTGCACAGCTCTCTGAGCGAGGCAGTGTATTGATATGTCTATTTGTCACTGTGTGCCCACACGTTTGTGTGTCTGTGCATTTGCATAAATGCTCGTATGCACCAGGTTTGTGTTTTTCTGTGTATGCACACATGGGAGCGTATTTGTGCATGTGGGGCTTGAGTTCCTGGGTACCTGTCTAACACATACACCTGTTATGTGTTATTTACGGATTTAGGGGTCCGACCATGTTTACGTGTGCTCGTACACACATTTTCTTGCTCGCTGTATCTGTCCACACTGATCTGCAGCCTGTGTCCATGAGCTCTCTAGACATAAATCTGTATGTTTGTGTGTACAACAGCCACATAAATATTTACATACATCTGTATGTACATTAAAAAAACACCCAGCTGCCTACAAATCCCTGGCTTGGGATCTCGTTTCCTCATGTCATATGCTGCTGCTGCAAATCACACCCACTTGTCTCTTGGAGATTTGTCACTCCTGGCCACACTACTCCTGCCTCAGTTCCTAGCAATTTCTAAGTACGCACAGAGGATTCTCCCTACACCCTGGCCTCTCGGTTCCTTGAACCGCCCCCCTGCTCCAACAGATGCATCCTTGACCCTACCTTAGCCATTCACTCCCACAGGCACACTTTTATGCGTTAGTTTTCTGTCATGGCACAGCAAACCATTCCAAAACTCAGTGACTCCACACAACTACAATTTATTATTTCTCACCATTCTACACCTTGGTTTTTCTCCTGGTCTTACCTGCACTCACTCATGCCCCTGAAGGTCAGTTGGTCGGGCCTCTCCCCATGTAATCTTTCAACCTCAAAGTGTTGTGGTTTTGGGTTTTGTTTTGTTTCTTTTTCATTGTGTTGGTGGCAGCATAACGAAAAAGCAAAGCAGAAGCCCGAAGGCTTCTTGAGACTGAGGTAATAACGTCATCACTTCCTCTTCTTTCTCATGGTCAAAACAAGTCACAGGGTCAGTCCAAGTTCAAGGGACAGGGAAACACTTCAATTTTGAAAGGAGGAGCTGAAAAGAACTTGGAGCCATTTTTAATTGGCTCCAAGTAATTTTTAATCAACTACACCGAGGCCTGGCCATGATCAGCACCTGCAAATTGTCCGCAGTCTCAATGTCATAATCACCCTCCCTGATCACGGCCCCCCTACCTTTTTATCTCAATCCCTCTTACACTACAAATCCAGGGATCTGTCAAGCCCAGTGGAACCTCCATTTCATTGATCTTACCACCTTCTCACTGTCTACCCATCTGATGCCCACTCTTCTCTTTACTCAGCTGAAACGATTTTGGTCACACATTAGAAACTTTTGTGGCACTTATGTAAGCAATAATCCTGGTTAAATCCCATTCTTTACTTCCTCTATGCCTGCACCTGTGTACCTGAACAGAGCTGGGGGAAAAACCACAATGACTCCTCCGCTTTCACTTTAAATTCATAACCACTAACCTCAGGTGGGATGTTAAACTTGCCCCCAGACCACGTGATAATCTCGAAGTCTATTTATTCTGAGTATCTATTTGAAGCCCATAGCATGCTTTCTTCTCTAAAAGCCAGCCCTATGCTTAGCTGATGACTTTGCCTCCTATTTCTCTGAGAGCATGTCAGCATCTCTGCCCATATATGCTATTTTCTCCTCTCACTAGGGAGGCACACTGTAGGCTCCTAGCTGAGGTTAATCTCTCCACCTGTGCGTTCCTTCTACCCACTCAATGCCATGCCTTGAGTTAATTCCTCCTTTTCTCTACTCCATCATTAACTTTCCCCTCTCTACTAGATCCCACAATTCTGAGCCATTCCAATCATCTTACAAGCACATCAGGATTTCTCTCAAAAAAAGAAAAATTCTCTTTTAACCTCACTTCCCCTCCAACTCTTCGTTCCATTTGCTCAGGGGTTATCTGTAGTCTTTGTTTTCCTTTTCTCCATTTCTTCTTGAGTCCGTTTCCATTCTGAACGGAGATATTCCAGCTCACCTGCGACCTCCACATTCTCAAGTACTAGAGTCAGTTCTCACGCCTTGTGCTATCTGACCCATCAGCAATAGTCATGGTGGCTCAACTGATCAGTCCTGGAAATGCTTTCTTCACTGGGCTTTCAGGACACCGCACTCCACTCTCGCCCTTTTCTTATTTTCCTAACCACCCCTTCTCATCTCCTTTGCCAACTCCTTCTTGTCGTCTGACTTAACTCTGTGGTGGCCCCAGGGCTGTGTTTGAACCTTTTTTCTTTATTAATACTCACTCCTTTGGTGATTGCATCCAGTCTCATGCCTTTAAATACCATCTATTCCCGGGCACCTGGGTGGCTCAGTGGGTTAAGCCTCTGCCTTCAGCTGAAGTCATGACCTCAGGGTCCTGGGATCGAGCCCCACATCGGGCTCTCTGCTCCACGGGGAGCCTGCTTCCCCCTCTCTGTCTGCCACTCTGCCTACTTGTGATCTCTCTCTCTCTCTGTGTGTGTCAAATAAATAGATGAAGTCTTTAAAAATAAATAAATAAGTAAATAAGTAAATAGATACCAGCTGTTCTGCATCAATTCACAAATGTTTATCCCCAGATCAAACTTCTTCCCTGAACTCCAAACTTGCACACTCAAGTACGTACCTGTATCTCCATGTGGACATCCAATCTCAAACTTGACATGTTCAAAACCCAGCCTCCAATTTCCTAGCATAAATCAGCTCCTTCTATAGTATTCACCATTTGTTAATGGCAACTCTACACTGGGGGATGCTCGGGCCAAATGTGTTGGAATCATCTTGACTCCTCTCTTTCTCTCACAACCCTGATCCAACAGAATCCACTGATAGATCCAACTTTCAAAATATATCCAGAACACACCACCTCGCACCACACCCCTTCTGATCATGGCTCAACCCACCATTGGGTCTCGCCTGGACTACTGCAGTAGTCTCCTAAATTGTCTGTGAGCTTTAACCTTTGACCAGCCTCAGATTAGTTTTCAAAGGGCAACCAAAGTGTTAAAACATAAATCATGTCTCTCCTGGGATCCAAATCCTGCTATAGTTCTCCATCTTAGAGTAAGGTCTTAAGTAAGTCTTTATACTGCCTACACGATCCGGTCCATCACCACCATCTAGTACTCTCCCTTGCATTCAGCCCACACTCAGACACAAGGGCCTCCTCTCCACTGCTTGAACAAGCTAGGTTCTCTCCCAGTCTTGGGAGCCTGACCTTACTGTTTCCTCACCCTTAGAAGTTACTATCCCAGGCAGCTACATGGCTTCCTCTTTCCTCTTCTTTAGCTTCCTTTTAGTTTTTCTTAAAAACTCTTTTCTTAGTTGAACCTTCCCTAGCCACCCTTACCTAAAATGTCAACTCCCAAATCATTTTATTCCACATTTTTTTCTCTTGAACATTTATCACTACCTAATCAATTATACAGGGTTGTTTTTTTTTTTTAAATCTTGTTTGTCCTTCCAGAATGTCAGATCCACAGGGCCAGGTATTATTTATCTGTCGTGTTCAATGCTGTATCTCCAGTACCTAGAAGAGCTCCAGTCACATAATGTAATGTGTGCTCAACAAATATCATTAAATATGTAACTACACTGAATAAATGAACACACTTTATCTGGTCTATGATTGCATCTGCATATTTGCACATGTGTGCACATCTGCATGTTAACCTCTCTACATGTGCTTATATGTGTGTATACAGATGGTCCCCAACTACCGGTGGCTGGATCTATGATTTTTCAGCTTCATGATGGTCTGAAAGCAATATGAATTCCATAGAAAACATAACGAAATTTTGAATTTGTATCTTCTCCTGGGCTAGAAATATAGGTGACGATCCTCTCTTGTGATGCTGGGTAGCAACAGCTCCCACTCAGCCGCGCTACTGCAAGGGTAAACAACCCATTCTTAAAACCATTCTGTACCCTAGCAACCACTCTGTTTTTCACTTACAGCACAGTTTTCAATAAATTACATGACATAGTCAACATTTTATTATTAAGTAGGCTCTTGTGAGGGGTGCTGGGTGGCTCAGTCAGTTAAGCATCCAACTCTTGATCTTAGCTCAAGTCTTGGTCTCAGGGTCATGAATTTGAGCCCCGCATGGAGGCTACTTAATAAATAAATAAGTGAATAAGTGAATGAGTGAATGAATGAATGAATAAGATAGGCTTGGTGTTAGGTGATTTTACCCAACTGTAGGCTCATCTAACTGTTCTGAGCACATTTAAGCTTGGCTAGGCTGAGTTATGGTGTTCAGAGGTTAGGTGTATTAAATGAATTTTTCACCTAGAATATTTTTAACTTGGGGCACCTGGATGGCTCAGTAGATTAAGCGTCCGACTCCTGATTCTGGGTGAGGTCATGATCTCAAGGTTGTGGGATCCAGCCCCATGTCGGGCTGCATGCTGGGCATAGAGCCTGCTTAAGATTCTATGTTTCTTGGAACCTGGGTGGCTCAGTGGGTTAAAGCTTCTGCCTTCTGCTCAGGTCATGATCCCAGGGTCCTGGGATCCAGCCTCACATCGAGCTCTCTGCTCAGCAAGGAGCCTGCTTCCTCCTCTCTCTGCCTGCCTCTCTGCATACTTGTTATCTCTCTCTGTCAAATAATAAAATCTTAAAAAAAAATTCTCTGTTTCTCCTTCACCTACTTCTCCATCCCCCCTCCCCCCCAAAAAAGAATATTTTCAACTTACAGTGGGTTTATCTAGATATAAATCCATCATAAGTGGAGAAAGAGCTGTATGTCTGTATCGGCCCAGTTAGTGTGGCAAGGTTAAAATTTAAATAATAACAGCTGGTATTTACTGAGTGTTTATGATATGTCTAGCTAACCACTTTCCATGCAACAATGCAACAGCTCATTTAATCCTACCGAGGAGGCAGATATAATTTACTGTTTAAGAACATTCTCTGGGACCAAGGCTGCCTACATTCAAATCCAAGCTCTTCCACACGCTAACTATACGACTGGACAAGTCACTTAGCCTTTGTGAAATTCGTTTTGCACATCTCTATAATGAGGGTAACAATAGCACCTATTTCACAAGGTTGTTGTGAGGACTAAGTGAGAAGATACATAGAGAGCACTTAGAACAGTGCCTGGCACACAGTAAGCACTGTATAAACCTTTGTTAATACTCCCAGTTTGCACAATTTACAGACCAGGAAAACTGAAGGTCTGAAAGTTTGAATCTGACAACACTAACAAAAGCGTAATAGTTTCCATTTACCAACTGCTCACTATATGCCATGTAGGCCTTTATTATATAGATAGATATGCATACACATATAAAAATATACACACAGCTAGACTTACATGCATGTGTGTATATACATACATTTACATACATATATACCTATACATACCTATACATATATATACATGCATATGTATACATACATATACATACATACAAAAACAAAAAAGTTAAGAAACTTGAAAATAAGAAAATGGTAGCTATGTAAGGTGGTAGATATGTTAAGTAGCTTGAATGTGTTGAATATTTCACAGCATATATATATATCAAATCGTCAAGTTGCACATCTTAAGTGTATACAATTTTATTTTTTAATATTTTATGTATTTGAGAAAGATCAAGAGAGAGAGAGCATGTGCATGAGTGGGGGGAAAGGGCAGAAGGAGAGGGAGAAGCAGACTCCCCACTGAGCAGGGAGCCTGATGTGGGGCTTGATCCCAAAACCCCGGGATGATTACCTAAGCCAAAGGCATACGCTTAACTGACTGAGCCACCCAGGTACCCCAAGTATATACAATTTTAAATAGTCAACTATACTTCAGTAAATCTGGCACAGTGGGGACGAAAGAAACCTGCCCAGGGCTGCATAGCTTCTAAACGGTCTGTTTGTGGCCAAAGCTGGTACCGTCGAACACCCAGCACTAATGTGGGTCCTGTGCTGTGTCAGTATGTGCTTGTGCATGTCTTTGTGTGGGATCTGTGTGTAAGGACATGTGAGTGCACGCGGCTCTCTGTTTCTGTAGTTGTAGGAGTCTGTATGCCCAGGTCAAAGTGTGAATGTTTTTAGAGATCATTCTGGTAAGTCCTCAGCCGCTCTTCTCCAGTACAGCCACCAGAGGGGGCTCAGGAATTTTTTTCTCATCTTGAAGAAGATGTACACTAAAAACAAGCTTCCTTTTTAAAAATGCCAGTTGTTGAAGGGGATACCTAGGGTCTCTGACTGGCTTTTCATACTCTGAAGACGGAAAGCAGGCAGTCACTCAGACCTTAAATATCTCCACTATCCGGGCCATTTCTGTCTGAGAGCAGGCACCCGGCTCCCAAAGAACACTAAACCACTGAATTGCCGGCATCACTTCCACCTGTCCTGCGACACTACGAATGGCCCACTCGCTGCCCTCTGGCTATCCAAGGTCCCCTTCTGGAGCTCCTTCACAACCAACCAAGTGCTCTGTTTCCCTCCCTTTCCTTCTCCCCTACTCTACTGAGTTCCTTTGGCTGGTTGTTCAGATGTAATTCAACACCCACAAGGCCAGGCTTCATCTCATTTAAACCTCCCAACAAATTTGGAGGCAAGAACCACTAATTGACTCTCCTCACTTAGTAAAAGAGAAATTGAGTCTCAAAGAAGAGGGTGTCGTGTCTAAGGTCATACAGTCAATATGGGGCAGAAGCAGAAATTAAACCCAGGTTCCTCTGAATACGGAGCCTCACCCTTCCATTACCCCATGTCAATCGGTGGGGCTGCGACTGGAACTCGAGCGGTGACAGACTCCTTATCAGGGCGAAATTCCACACCCAGAATTCTCAAACCTTAACATGCATCAAAATCACCTAAGGTTGTTATCTAAGAAAAAAACAAGAAACATGGGACCACTGGGTAGCTCAGTGGGTTAAGCATCTGCCTTTTACTTAGGTCATGATCCCAGGGTCCTGGGATGAAGTCCGGCATTGGGCTCCCTGCTCAGCAGGGAGCCTGCTTCTGTCTCTGCCTGCAGCTCCCCCTGCTCGCTCAGTCTCTCTCTCTCTCTCTGACAAATAAATAATTAAAATCTTAAACACACACACACACACACACACACACACACACACACACAAGAGGCACAGAGAGTCTGGATCTGCATTAGGCCCAGGAATTTGCCTTTGTAATAAGGAGCCCATGTGACTTCTACATGCACGTGGTCTCCTGGTCACACTGGGGAAAACCCAGGTCTCTTAGAAGGCCCACTCAGCCTCCCTCGAACACGGCAAGTTCTTGGCCAGCCAACAACAAAGCATCAGAACCATTCCAAATAATGATGGTGACCATTGATGGAGAGCCTGCCTCTTGCCAGGCACATTCCATTTCGGTTTATGATTACTTTTGAGTTCATTTTTGTGGAAGATATAAGGTCTGTGTCTAGGTTTTTCTTTTTAATGGACGTCTAGTTGTTTCAGTACCACTTGTTGAAAAGACTACACTTTCACCATTGAATTGCCTTTGCTCCTTTGTCAAAGAATAGTTGACCACATTTGGGTCTATTTCTGAATTCTCTATTCTGTTCCATTAATCCGTCTATCCTTTCATCAACAACACACTGTCTTGATTACTGTAACTTTATAGCAAGTTTTGAAGTCACAGTAGGAGCCTGAGTCATCGAACTTTGTTCGTCTTCAGTATCTTGTTGGCTGTTTTATGCCTTCTGCCTTTTCATACACCCTTTAGAACTGTTTTGTCTTTATCTACAAATAGTTTTCTGTGATTTTGTTTGGGATTCCATTGAATCTATAGAGCAAGTTGAGAAGAAATACATCTTAATAATATTAAGTCTTTCAAACTATAAATATGAAATAATTGCTCCATTTATTTAGATTTTTTAATTTGTTTCATCAGGGTTTTACAGTTGTGCACATAAAGATCTTAGAAGTATATTACTAGATTTATATATAGGAATTTAAATTTTGGTGATATTGTAAATGGTATTGATTTTTTTTTAAGATTTTATTTATTTATCAGATAGTGATCACAAGTAGGCAGGGAGACAGACAGACAGAAAGGGGGAAGCAGGCTCCCCGCTGAGCAGAGAGCCTGATGCGGGTCTCAATCCCAGGACCCTGGGGTCATGACCTGAGCTGAAGGCAGAGGCTTTAACCCACTGAGCCACCCAGGCCCCCCAATGGTATTGGTTTTTAACTTTTTAATTTCAATTGTTCAATTCCAACTGGTCTATAGGAAAGCAATAACTTTTATATACTAACCTTGCATCCTATGACTGATCACTTTATAGATTCAAGAGGTTTTTTTGGTCAGTCCTTTGGAATATTCTACATAGATGATCATCTCCTTCACAAACAAATATGTAGGCACTTTATATACATTATACCATTTAATCCTTAGGATAACTCTGTACATCAGGTCCTATTAGTCTCCCCATTTTGCAGAGGAGGAAACTGAGGCTTAGCTACCTTAATTCAATTGTCCAAGGTCACAAAGCTTGGAAGTAGGGGAACAAAAATGTGACCCAGGTCTGCCTGTGTACACAGCCTTTGATTCCTTGCACTCCACCACAGTGAGCTACATTAAGTAATTTGCTGGACCAAAAGGTAACAGCTGCATGGGGTAGGGGAGTCAATCTCTGCCCCTGATCCACTGTGTGTTATTGGGCAAGTCACCAAATCCAAAAAAGCAAGTCATTTACATCACAGATCTGTAGACCATTGATCCAGCCTTTTTTTAAAAAAAATTAAACTTCTTGTTTTCGAATGGAATTTAAATAGACATGTCCCCAGTGAATATACAGAAGTGGGCAATAAGCATGAAAAGATGCTCAACATCATTAGTCATTAGAGAAATGCAAATCAAGATCACAAAAAAAAACGATACTTCAATACACAAGGATGGCTATAATTAAAAGGTAAAAATCACAAGTTTTGATAAAAATGTACACAAATTGGAACCCTTATATGTTGCTGGTGAAATTGTCAAATGACACCACTACTTTAGAAAACATTTTGACAGATTGACTCATGCTCGTACTCTGACTTCGAAACTTACTATAAAGCTACAGTAATCAAGAAAATTTAAACACAGAGTTGCCACATAACTCAACAGTTCCACTACTAGGTATATTCTTTAGAAAACAGAAAACTGAAAATACAAATGCTTGCATAAAATTATTGATAGAAGCATTATTTATAATAGCCCCAAACTGGAAACAATCCAAATATCTATCAAATGGCAAAAGAATAAACAAAATGTGGTCCATTCATACAATGGAATATTACTCAGCATTAAAAAGAATAAAGTATTCATACACACTTCAACATACATGAATCTTGGAAACATCCTGCTAAAAGAATTCATTCATATAAGACCATGTATTGTATGATTCCATCTATATGAAATAACCAGAATTGGAAAATCTATAAAGTATATTAGTATACTATATGTTATATATTTATATATGCTATATAAGTGATTATTTCAGGCTAGGGAGGATGGGGGAAGTAAGGAGTATCTGCTAACAAGTTCAGATTTCCTTTTTGGGGTGACAGAACTGCTGGAATATGACAGCAGTGATGGTGGCACAACATTGGGAAAATACTAAAAACCACTGAATTGTACACTTTAAATTGGTGAATTTCATGATATGTGAATATGTGAATTATATATCAAAAAATAATCTGATCCTTTAAAAACAGAACTACTGGGGGTGCACCTCAGTGGCTCAGTGGGTTAAAGCCTCTGCCTTCGGCTCAGGTCATGATCCCAGGGTCCTGGGATCGAGCCCCACATCGGGCTCTCTGCTCAGCAGGGAGCCTGCTTCCTCCTCTCTCTCTGCCTGCCTCTCTGCCTACCTGTGATCTCTGTCTGTCAAATAAATAAATAAAATCTTTAAAAAAATAAAACTACTGGGGCATCTATGTGGCTCAGTTGGTTAAGTGTCTGACTCTCGGTTTCAGTTCAGGTCATGATCTCATGGGTTGCGGAACTAAGCCCCACATGGGGCTCTGTGCTTAGTGGGGAGTCGGCTTGGAGATTCTCTCTTTCTTCTCCTTCCCCCATGCTCTCTCCCTCCACCCACCCACCCCCCGTCTCAATTATATAAGCAATAAATCTTTTTAAAAAATATAACTACCATATAACATAGCAATCCCACTTCTGGGTATATATATAGCCAAAAGAATTTAAAGCAGAGTCTCAAAGAGATATCTGCATACTCCTATACATAACAGCACCATTCACCATAGCCAAAGAGATGGAAGCAAACTAAATGTCCATTGACAGATAAACAGGTAAATAAAATACAGAATATCCATACAATGGAATATTATTCAGCCTTAAAAATAGAAGTAAATCCTGTCACATACTACAAAATGGATAAGTCTTGAGAACATTACATTCAGTGAAATAAACCAGTCACAAAAGGACAATATTGCAAAATACCATTTATATGAATGTGAAATAGTCAAATTCAGAGATACAGGAAATAAAATGTTAGTTACCAGGGACTAGGGAGAGGGGGCATAAGAGAATTGTTGTTTAATGGGTATAGATTCAGTCTTAGAAGATAAATAAGTTCTGGAGATCTGTTTCACAACAATGTAAATATAATTAACACTGCTATACTGTACACTTAAAAATGGTTAAGATGGTACATTTTAAAAAGTTTTTATATAAAAAAGAAGCCTATAAATGCTCAGAAAAATATTCAAATGGTATGAAAAATTACCAATCCTTCATATTTCCAATTCAATTTCCAAAGGAAAATCAAGGTTTTCACATATTAAAATTATCATCCCAACTGAGGTTTTTATTTCAAACTTAGAGAATTGCCCACATTTATCCCTGGTGTGGCATTCATAGTAAGAATAAGATATTCTATTGAAAATCTTGCAGGAAACAGTACTCTTTGACTACTTTAGCACAATTCAATGAGATGCGGAAATGTAAGGAAAAAATTGAATACTGTTCTGTTAAATTTTATTCTACAAAAAACAAGAAACAATCTAAACCCAAACTATATTTTTAAAAAAGAAGAAAAAGAAAATTTATTTTAAAAAACACTGTTTGGAGAAGGGAAGATGGCAGCAGAGCAGGAGGACCTCACCTTGCCTTGTCTCACAAATACAACTAGACCACTATCAAATCATCCTCCATACCTCAGAAATCAGTCTGAAGACTGGCCGAACAAACTTCATAACCAAAGAGAAAAGGCCAGATGGAAAAAGGTAGGAAGTATGGAGACGCGGCTTTGGGAGAGGAACAAATCATCGCTAATAAGGTGGGGAGAAGCCACGGTTACAGAGAAGAGTAAGAGACAGACTAGCACACGGGGAGTGTGGGAAAGACAAATCCTCATAGCAACTGGCCTGGAAAGCAAGAGGGCCTGAATTTCACGAGTTCTTACAAACAGCCGGGCTTAAAGCCTGGAGTGTTAAAGGTCAGCATGCTTGGCTCTGAGAGAACTCAAAGAGCATTGGGGATGCTCTTGGAGAAAACACAGGGCAAACAGGGTGCAAACAGTGATCTTAAGAGCAGTTGGGGCACACGTGGGGAGGTTAGTTGCTCATCTCAGAGTGTGTCCCAAAGAGGCAGCATTTGTGGAGAGACCCCTCCAGGAACAAAGGAACTGGCAGAAGCCAGTTCCCTCCCCTGTGCCTCAGCATAAGCACAGGGCCACCTGTAGGAACCAGTGCACCACTAACGCTCTCTACCTAACTTGCTTACATCAAGCCCTGGCCCCCATGCTCCAGAAGAACCAACCATCTCAGTACACTTGTCTCAGTCCCAGCATGTCTGGCCCCTCACTCAGAAGACCAGCACAAACCCCTGCCTACACTGCATCTCCCAACAAGAGTTTTGCAAGCCACGGTTCTAGTAGCAGTAGCTGTCGCTACCTACTACTTACTATGTTGTATCTCATTTCACAAGCAGACCAGAGTACACCTAGGTAAAACATCCCACATTCAGGCCAGGAACCAAATACTGCCACAACCAGCAAAGAGAGCCTCT
>NC_081575.1:12157735-12184654 GCF_022355385.1 Mustela nigripes
TTTATTTATTTATTTGAGAGAGAGACAGTGAGAGAGAGCACGAGTGAGGAGAAGGTCAGAGGGAGAAGCAGACTCCCCATGGAGCTGGGAGCCCGATGCGGGACTCGATCCCGGGACTCCAGGATCATGACCTGAGCTGAAGGCAGTCGTCCAACCAACTGAGCCACCCAGGCGCCCCTAAAAAAAATTTTTTTTAATGACAGTATGAAGGTAGGAAACAAGAAAGTGGTAAAAAAGAACATATCTGTGAAAAAATTGTTCAAGGAACTCACAAAATAAAAGAATGTAAATATGACTAAAAGGTGGGGAGAAGAGAGTAAAGAATGTGTTCAAACATAAACGACCATCAACTTAATGTAGACTGTTACATGCAGAAGAGGTTATATACAAACCTAATGATAACCACAAATCAAAACGATTAACAAATATGCAAAGAATAAAAAGAAAGAAATACAAATACACTATCAAAGAAAACCAGCAAACCGTGAAAGAAAGACAAGAAAAGATCAGAGAAAATCTTCATGTAAAACAACCACAAAGCAAGTAATAAAATGATCACAAATAATTACTTTGAATATAAATGGACTAAATGCTCCAATAAAAAGACACAGAGTGTCAGAATGGATAAAAAATAAGAACCGCCTTTATGCTTCCTATAAGAGACCCATTTTAAATCTAAAGATACTTGCAGATTGAAAGTGAGGGGATGTGGGGCACCTGGGTGGCTCAGTGGGTTAAGCCTCTGCCTTCAGCTCAGGTCATGATCCCAGGGTCCTGGGATCAAGTCCTGCATGGGGCTCTCTGCACAGCAGGGAGCCTGTTCCTCCTCTCTCTCTCTCTGCCTGCCTCTCTGCCTACTTGTGATCTCTCTCTGTCAAATAAATAAATAAAATCTTAAAAAAAAAAAGAAAGTGAGGGGTTGGAGAAACATTTATAATGAAAATGGATGCCAAAGAACATCAGAGTAGCAATACTTAATATTGGACAAAGAGACTTTAAAACAAAAACTGTAACAAGAGACAAAGAAGGATACTATATAATCATAAAAGGGGATTCTGAATTCATGCACCCAACATGGGAGCACCCAAATATATAAAACAATTAAAAACAAACATAAAAGATCAATAATAACACAATAATAGTAGGTGAGTTTACCACCACCCTTACATCAATGGAAAGATCATCTCAACACAAAATCAACAAGGAAACAATGGTTTTGAATGACACACTAGACCAGATAAATTAAACAGGTATATTCAGAACATTTCATCCTAAAACAACAGAACACACTTTCTTTTCAAGTGTACATTGAACATTCTCCAGAAAATATCACATATTAGGCCACAAGACAAATTCAAAAAGATTAAATTCCTACCATACATCTTTTCTGACAACAGTGCTATGAAATTAGAAGTCAACCACAAGAAAAAAATCTCGAAAGAAAACAAACACATGGAGGTTAAATAACATGTTACTAAACAATAAAAAGGTCAACAAGGGGGAAAAAAAGAAGAAATTTTTAAAAGCACATGGAAACAAATACAAATGAAAGCACAATGGTTCAAATCCTTTGGGATGTAGAAAAAGCAGTTCTAAGAAGGAAGTTTATAGCAATAAAGGCCTAACTCAAGAAGCAAGAAAAATCTCAAATAAATAGCCTAACCCCACACCTAAAGGAGCTAGAAAAATAACAAACAAAACCTAAAACCAGAAGAAGGAAGAAAATAATAAAAATTAGAGCAGAAAAAAAAATGAAAATGAAAATAAAACAATAGAATAGATCAATGAAACCAGGAGCTGATTCTTTGAAAAAAATCAATTAAAGAGATATATCTCTAGCCAGGCTTATCAAGAAAAAAAGAGAAAGGACCCAAATAAATAAAATCACAAAGGAGAGAGGAGAAATAACAACCAACACCACTGAAATACAAACAATTAAAAAATATTATGAAAAACTATATATCAACAAACTGGACAATCAAGAAGAAATGGATAAATTCCTAGAAACATATGACCTATCAAAACTGAAACAAGAAAAATAGAATATTTGAACAGACCAATTACCAGCAAAGAAATTGAATCAGTAATCAAAAAACTCCAAACAAACAAAAGTCTAGGGCCATATGACTTCACAGGCAAATTCTACCAAAGATTTAAAGAAGAATTAATACTACTTGTTCTCAAACTACTCCAAAAAACAGAAAGGAAGAAAAACTTCCAGATTCATTCTTTGAAGCCAGCATTACCCTATGCCAAAACCAGATAAGGACACCACTTACAAAGAACTACAGGCCATTATCTCTGATGAATATAGATGCAAAAAAATCCTCAACAAAATACAAGGAAAACAAATCCAACAATACATTAAAAAAATCATTCACCACAATCAAGTGGGATTGATTCCTGTGTTGCAAGAGTGGTTCAATATTTGTAAATCAATCAATGTGATATATCACATCAGCAAGAGAAAGAATAAGAACCGGGGTGCCTAGATAGCTCAATTGGTTAAGCATCTGACTCTTGATTTCAGGTCAGGTCATGATCTCAGGGTGATGAAATCGAGCCCTGTGTTGGGCTCCATGCTCAGCAAGGAGTTTGCTTGAGATTCTCTCTCTCTCTCCTTCTACCCCTCACCTTGCTCGGATGTTCTCTCTCTCAAATAAATAAATCTTTAAAAAACTATAAATAAAAAAATAAGAACCATATGATCATTTCAACAGATGAAGAAAAAGCATTTGACAAAGTATAACATCCATTCATGATAAAAATCCTTAACAAAGGAAGGTTAGAGAGAACATACCTCAAAATAATAAAGCCCACATATGAATAACCCACAGCTAACAGCATCCTCAATGCAGAAAAACTGAGAGCCTTTCCCCTGAAGGTCAGGAACAAGACAAGGATGTCCAGGCTCACCACTTCTATTTAACATAGTACTGGAAGTTCCAGCCACAGCAAGCAGAAAACAAAAAGAAATAAAATGCATCCAAATCAGTAAGGAAGAAGTAAAACTTTCACTGTTTGCAGATGACATGATACTATTTATAGAAATCCCTAAAGACTCCACCAAAAAACTACAAGAACTGATAAATGGGGGCGCCTGGGTGGCTCAGTGGGTTAAAGCCTCTGCCTTCGGCTCAGGTCATGATCCCAGGGTCCTGGGATCGAGCCCCACATCGGGCTCTCTGCTCAGCAGGGAGCCTGCTTCCCCCTCTCTCTCTGCCTGCCTCTCTGCCTACTTGTGATCTCTCTCTGTCAAATAAATAAATAAAATCTTAAAAAAAAAAGAACTGATAAATGAACTCAGTAAAGACAGTAAAGACAGAGGACACAAAAATCAATCTACAGAAATCTGTTGCATTTCTATACACCAGCAGAAAGAGAAATTAAGAAAACAATCCCATTTACAATTGCATCAAAAATAATAAGATATCTAGGGACAAACCTAACCAAAGAGGTGAAACACCTGTATTCTGAAAACTATAAAACGGTGATGGAAGAAATTGAAGATGACATAAAGAAATGGAAAGACATTCTATGCTCATGAATTGGAGGAAGAACTATTGTTAAAATGTCCGTACTACCCTAAACTATTTACACATTTGTACGAGTCCTATCAAAATGCCAACAGCGTTTTTCACAGAACTAGAACAAACAATCCTAAAATTTGTATGGAGCTGCAAAAGATCCCACATAGCCAAAGTAATCTTAAAAAAGAAAAACAAAGCCGGAGACATCACAATTCTGGACTTCAAGTTATATTACCAAGGTGTACTAATCAAAACAATATGGTTCTGGCACCAAAATAGACATACAGATCAATGGAACAGGCTAGAAAATCCAGAAATAAACCAACAATTATATGGTGAGTTAATCTTTGACAAAATAGGAAAGACTATCCAGTGGGAAAAAGACAGTCTCTTCAACAAATGGTATGAGGAAAACTGGACAGCAGCATGACAAAGAATGAAAGTGGACCACTTTCTTACACCAGACACAAAAATAAACTCAAAATGGATTAAGAACCTAAATGTAAGACCTGAAACTATACAAATTCTGGAAGAAAGAACAGGCAGTAGTAATTTCTGACATTGGCTGTAGGAACCTATTTCTAAATGTGTCTCCTGAGGTAGAGAAACAAAAGCAAAAATAAATGATTGGGACTACATCAAAATAAAAAGCTACTGCACAGCAAAAGCAGTCAACAAAACTAAAGGACAACCTACAGAATGGGAGAAGATACTTGTATCCCAGGGTCCTGGGATAGGACTGAGTCAGGCTCCTTGCTCAGCAGGGAGCCTGCTTCTCTCTCTGCCTGCCACTCCCCCTGCTTAGACTCTCTCTCTCTACCTCTCTCTCTCTCTCTGACAAATAAATAAAATCTTTTTCTTTAAAAAAAAAAAAGAAAGAAAGAAAGGGGACGCCTGGGTGGCTCAGTGGGTTAAGCCGCTGCCTTCGGCTCAGGTCACGATCCCGGGGTCATGGGATCGAGTCCCGCAATGGGCTCTCTGCTCAGTGGGGAGCCTGCTTACTCCTCTCTCTCTGCCTGCCTCTCTGCCTACTTGTGTGTACTCGCTTACTCTCTCTCTCTCTCTAGCAAATAAATAAAATCTTTAAAAAAAATAAAAAAGAAAGAAAGAAAACTGCAGACCAGCATCCCTTATAAATATATGCAATGTCCTCAACAAAATACCAGAATACCAAAATCCAACACCTCATAAAAAGGATTTTACACCAAGTGGGGTAAGTCCCACTCCCAGGAGTGTAAGGTTGAATCAACACATGAAAATCAATCAATATAATAGATCATATCAATAAAGGAAAAAACACATGATAATCTCAATAGATACAGAGAAAATTTTTGAGAAAATATAAAATGCTTTCATGATAAAAACTCTCCACAAACTGGGATGCCTGGGTGGCTCAGTGGGTTAAGCCTCTGCTTCAGCTCAGGTCATGATCCCAGGGTCCTGGGATCGAGTCCCGCATCGGGCTCTCTGCTCAGCGGGGAGCCTGCTTCCCCCTCTCTCTCTGCCTGCCTCTCTGCCTACTTGTGATCTCTGTCAAATAAATAAATAAATATTTTTAAAAAAAAAACTCTCCACAAACTGGGAACAGAAGAAAACTTCCTCAAACTGATAAAGGACATCTATGAATAAGCCACATACTTAGGGGTGAAAGACCCAAAGCTTTCCACCTAAAATCAGGAACAAGACAAGGATATCTGCTCTTGCCACTTTGTATTGAAAGTTCTTCCAGGGTAAGTGGACAAGAAAGGAAGAGAAAAAGCATCCAGATTGAAAAGGAAGAAGTAAAACTATCTCTACTCACCGAAGACATAATCTTATAAAAGATTGTAAGAAAACACCCACCTCCACCAAAAAAAAAAAGTTGTTAAAGCTAATAAATGAGTTCAGGAAAATTATAAGATACATGATTGATATACAAAAACTAGTTGTGTTTCAAAAACAAAACAAAACAAGAATAGTTGTCTTTCTATACATTAACGATGTATACCCAAAAATTAAATTAAGAAAATAATTCTATTTACAATAGTATCAAAAAGAATAAAACATTTAGGAATACATTTAACAAAATAAGTGCAAGGCTTATACATTGAAAACTACAAAACTCAGTTGAAAGAAATTATAGGAGACCTAAATAAATGGAAACATATCCCATTGCCCATGAATTGGATGACTTATTATTATTAACATTATTACTCCCAAAAATGATCTACAGAGTCAACCAAATCCCTGTCAAAATTTCAGGTGTCTCTTTTGAAGAAATGAACAAGTGGTTCATAACATTCTTATGGAAATGCAAGGCATCTCAAATAGCCAAAACAGTGTTGAAAATGTGCAAAGGGGTGCCTGGGTGGCTCAATTGGTTAAGTTTCTGACTCTTGGTTTCAGCTCAGGTCATGATCTCATGGGTTGTGAGATCAAGTCCCATGTCGGATTCTACACACAGTGGGGAGTCTGCTTCAAGAGTCTCCCCTTCTGCCCCTCCCCCAACTCGTTCTCTCACTCTCTCAAATAATAAATAAGCCTTTATAGAAAAAGGAGAACAAACTTGGAAGACTCACACTTCCCAATCTTAAAATTTATTACAAAGCTACAGTAACGAAGACTATGTGGTGTTGGCATAAGGATAAACGTACAGATCAATGAAATAGAATAGGGAGTCCAGAAATAAAGTCATGTATCTATGATTGATTGATTTTCAGCAAGGGTGCCAAGTCATTCAATGGGAAAAAAATAGTCTTTTCAACAAAAGGTGTTGGAACAACTGGGTATCCACATGCCAAAAAAAAAAAAAAAATGTATTTGGGCCTCTAATTCATACCATACCAAAAAATTAACCCTCAATGAACTAAATATCTAAATTTTATTTTTTTAGATTTTATTTATTTATTTGAGAGAGAGAGATAGCGAGAGAGGGAACACAAGCAGGGTGAATGGGAGAGGGATAAGCAGGCTCCCCAGAGAGCAGGGAGCCTGAGGCAGGACCCCAGGATCATGACCTGAGCTGAAGGCAGACCAACTGAGTCACACAGGCACCCCTAAAGATCTGAATTTTAAAACCAAATCTATAAAACTCTTAGAAGGAAATATGGGCATAAATCTTCAGGTTTTGGATTAGGTAATTTTTTTTTAAACATGGCATCCAAAGCACAAACAACAAAAGAAAAATTAGGTAAAGTGGACCTCATCAAAATTAGAAACTTCTGTAGGTCAAAGAACAGAAAAAGAAAGTGAAAAGACAACCCACAGAATCGGAAAAAATATTTGTATATCATATATCTGATTTGAGAAAAACCTATATAGACTATATAAACAACACTCACAACTCAACAATAAAAAGACTAAAAACCTAATTAAAAACAGGCAAAGGGGGGGGGCCGCCTGGGTGGCTCAGTGTGTTAAAGCCTCTGCCTTTGGCTCAGGTCATGATCCCAGGGTCTTGGGATCGAGCCCCTCATCGGGCGCCCTTCTCCCCCGGGGGCCCCCCCCCCCCCCCCCCCCCTCTGCCTGCCTCTCTGCCTACTTGTGATCTCTGTCTGGGAAATAAGTAAATAAAATCTTTTTTAAAAAATAGGCAACTGAAGATCTATAAAGAACCTATAAATATATGAAAAGATGCTCAACATCATTAATTAGTAAGAAAATGCCAGTCAAGAACACACCAAGATACCATTTCATATTTGCCACAATGGCTACGGTTAAAGAAAAAGAAATCAGAAAATAACAAGTGGTAACAAGGATGTAAAGAAATTGGCATTCGTAGTAGAATATAGTATGGTATAACTGCTTTGGAAAAAAATGTGACAGTTCCCCAAAAAGTTAAACATAAAGTTGCTACAGAAGCTAGCAATTCTATTTCTATATATATGTACACTTAAGAAGTAGAAAACATGTGTTCACAGAAAACTTATACACAAACGATCATAATACCGTAGTTCAAAACAGCCAAATGTACCAAAAACTCACATACTCATCAACTTATGAATGAATCAACAAAATGCAATCTATCCATAAAATGGGATTCTACTCAGCCATAAAAATAATGAAGTACTGATACATGTTACTACATGTGTGAACCTTGAAAGCATCATCCTGGGGCATCTAGGTGGCTCAGTCAGTTAAGGGTCCAGCTTGATTTCAGCTCAGGTCATGATCTCAGGGTCATGAGATATAGCCTTGCATTGGGCTCTGCACTCAGTGGGGAATCTGCTTGATCTTCTCTCTCTCCCTCTCCCCTACCCCTCCTCCCACTCCACGCATGCACATTCTTTCTCTCGCTCTCTCAAATAAATGAATGAATCTTTAAAAAAAAAAAAAAGAAAGCATTGTGCTAAGTGAAAGAAGTCAAACATGTAAGGCACATATGAAATGTTCTGAATAGCAAATCCATAGAAACAGAAAACAGATTAGGAAAGAGAGGCACAGTTTATTTACTTATGGTCTCAGGGCTACAAAAGCAGCAAATTCAAGATCTGAAATCACATCTTTCTGATTGAGTGGCTCCTAACAACTCTTCTGTCTTCATACATTCATCATTCACCCAACAAGTATTGATGATATACCTAAAACATGCTAAACACCAAATCATGAATCAGACACAACGAACCACACCTTCCAGGAGGTCACAGTAGAATATGGAAGACAGATGTGAAAACAAAAAGTTTAAGTGTCCACTTGAGACTGAAATGAGGACAATTATAGCATTATCTCAGAGAAGAGAAGGTTGTGTTAGTTTTGAGTCTTCTGAGGCCAAGGATTAAGGGAGCAAGGATTATATTAAAGGAAATGCCTATGTGAGAGAAAACGGGAAGGAAGCCAGATAAACACTGGGAGAGTCATCAGACCATGGTGCAAGTCTGACATGAATGAAAGAAAGAGGGAGAAAAGATTGGGTGGTGGCACCCTAGCTGTGGTTGGGGATTCCTTAAACCAAAGTCACAATCACAGAGGAGCCACATCTCCCAGGAACAAGTCAGCCTTAGTCATCCTCCTGCCTTCAATCATTCACCAGGAGCACCCCAGGAAAAACAAGGCCTCAAAGCAAACCTGGAGATGGACTTCACAGCAGGGCATCTGGGACTCTTGGTCAACTATGCTCCGTGTAGTTGGAGATCCTCAAGTTGCTGTCCTTATTGTCACCACAAGGGTTAAGTTTCGGGGAAAGCTTTTTCTGGCATTGGTAATTTATAACTTAGGTTCTAAGATTATACCTCATTTATGGGTAGAAACAGGACAAGGAAGAAAAGCAAGCACTGTGTAGAAAAGGAGACTGGACTGGTTCTTGCAAAGACTTATGCTAACTATGGGACTTAGCCCTTGGACATTCAACAGAGTTTTTCTTGTTCTAGTTATGTCCCCAGTGCCTTAGGCTTATAATCTAGTATTTACTAAATATGCTACAAAACAAAATATAACTAGATTATCATTGAATGTCGCCTTGCTCACTGTAATTTAGCTCATCATTTAACACATGGAAAACTTCGTGAATTAATATTCGGTCATTCCAGGCAGAGTACTCCTAAAGATTTGTGAGTTCATTTACATGTTTATCTGCTCTTTTCTCCATGAGAGTAGGACTGTTCTTCCGCATGATGATTAGAATGAATTGGATATTTTGAACTCATCCATCAGATTTGGAAATGATATCTTAATTGGCAAAGGTGTTTAACAGTTAATTGAACATTTCTACTGTGAACTTCCATTTTTCTTAAGTACAGAAATAGCACAGCAGGGCCATGGACAAGTAAAGAATGTCACATGAACACCTTTCTGTATCTGTCTTGGTCTCTGTGATAATCCTGTTTTCCTCGCAAACTCCTATGCACATAGTAGGGCACTCAATGAACATTTCATGATTTCATTTTCTATGAATTTGTAAACATTTAAGTACATGGGAACAAGTGTGTCTTTGTTATATGTGGCTACTGAGAAATTTAAAGTGATTTTATAATAAGCTTTGAAAATCTGAATGTTACCAATTCATGCAGGTAGAGTATTTGGTGTTCGGGTCCTATCCAAATATATCATCAGACACCTCTACTACATCTTCCATCCCCTTCTCTTCTTCCAAACCCTCTTCTTATAGCTGCCTAGAAGTTATAATAATATATGGAATCCAGTCTTAAAGCCTAAAGCACAGTTCTTTTCTTTAACCAAGAATAGAGAAAGTCATCTTTTATTGTGTAACTCTTTCAACCATGAAAAATAATTCTCTATATTCTTACACAGAAAGTGTGGCCATCATTCATCTTTAATCTTTCCAGAATTGGTGCCAACCAAGAGGCATTATATTTGTTCCAATTTACAAATAAGTGTTAATGAAACTACTTGTTGAGAGCTGCTTATATGCATATTAATTTAGTGCCCATAACCAAATTATAATTGCACCATCACTTGAAAAAAAAACTGTTATTCAAAGCATACAACACACTGGCCATTTGTCTTTCTTCAACACTTCCATTCTGGCAGCGTATCCTTCTCTTCGCATTTATTTATTTTTTTGATTGGCCTTTGCTTCTTATTTCCAGATATTATTTACCTGGAGAAGTCTCAATGCAACAGGAAATAGGTACTTGTTAGTCTGGGTGCACCAAGAAGGATAAGATACCAAGAGGGATTTATTGGAGAAAATACACATGAGGGGAGATACACCATGTGTATCTAACACTGTGAAGGAGAGAAGGAAGGAAGGAAGGATGGGTAGGAAAAGTCTTACACTGCAGTACAGTTTTAAGAAAATTTCAAAAAGACCACTGGAAAGTTCTTGAGCCAAAATCACCCTTTAGAGGAGTTCTGTATCTCCCAAAAGTGGGTCTGCTTGATGTACCCAGTCACTGGCTGGGAGCAGCCCATGGGAAAATTGGTCTCCTGCAAATGCAGTGGAAGATTACAGAGCTCGGCAACTGAGATCATCATTCAACCAGGCTCCTTGAAGTCAGAGATGTGAGAGGTGCCTTTCATGGCCACCACATTTCTCATAAAAAAAATAAATAAATAAAAGTTCTGCCTCTTATTTCACACTCCTCACTAAAAAGCACACAAATAGGAAGCAAAGTCTCATTTAGGGCAGAGGTGACTTTCTCCAGGGCAGAAACTCACTGATTCATTCAGCTCATACTTTAGGGATGCAATTAAACCCACAGTTTACACAGAGTTGCATTCAAATCCCACCTCCCCCAGTTGGTGGTTGCATGAATTTAAGCAACTCACTTAAAACTGAAGAAGTCTTAAAAACACACCAAAAAAACTGAAATCTCAACTGTTTCATCTGCTACATGGAGATAATGATGACCTCATTTACCAAACTGGGACTCTTGGGAAAATGAATTAAGCTCCCAGGTCCCATGAGGGAAGGTATGGCTTGGCTTAAAAAATTTTCCTTTTGGGAGGGAGACAAACCATAAGTGACTCTTAATCTCACAAAACAAACTGAGGGTTGCCGGGGGGAGGGGGTTTGGGAGAAGGGGGTGGGATTATGGACATTGGGGAGGGTATGTGATTTGGTGAGTGCTGTGAAGTGTGTAAACCTGGTGATTCACAGACCTGTACCCCTGGGGATAAAAATATATGTTTATAAAAAATACAAAATTAAAAAAATAAATAAATAAATAAATAAATAAAAATAAAAGAATAAAAAAAAAAATTTTCCTGTTTAAGAGAGGGAGAGAAAGATCATGGGGGCGTGCATGAATGGGAGGGGGGGTAGGGAATCAGAGGGAGAGAAGGAATCCCAAGCAGACAGCATTGAGCACAGAGCCTGACACAGGGCTCTATCCCATGACCCTGAGATCATGAACTGAACTGAAATCAAGAGTTGGACTTTCAACTGACTGAGCCATCCAGACACCCTTTGGTTCCTAGTTTCTTAGCACAACGCTCCTTCCTCTTCCACAGTCACTTGATGCAAAGTCTAAAGAGAGGAGTCTCTATTTGTCATCTCTTTGCCCAAGAAGTCTGGATTTTTCCCCCTTGACCTCAGCTATTATTTATTTTTAAACAGTACCTTCCCTGCTAGGATCAGTAACCCCGGCCTCAGATTCAGAGAACCATGCCTCCCCTTAATCTAAACATGTAGCTCCCATGGAAATCACCATAGTCTAACATGACCCCATGTGGTTGTACACTTAAGCCAAGCTGGATCAATCAGAATCCTTCCTGAAAACTTTTAAAACCAGAACTGGGGAGCAAATCAGTCAAAATTATAAGATATAATTGTCTATCACACTCTCCACAGCCATGGTTTCTGTCAGGAGAAGAAAGTCAGTGTGCACAACCTGAGAGGATGAGTCTGGCCATATACTGCTCTAGATTAATGACAGAGAATCTCATTTGTACTCAATTTTCTGGATCAAGTTATTCCTATGGATGTGTAGTTCAAACTGTTCCATGGATTCTGATATCCATTTTTACCTAACGGACTTTGAAGTAGTTTGCTCTCACAATTAAGTGTTCTAACAAAAATAAGTAAGATCCAATCGCTGGCTCCCTTGACTGGCTCACATTCTTTCCCAAGTAAGAAACTACCAGCCAGTGAACTTCCCTCAAAACAAACAAGTGTACACCTGAAACTATATAACATTCAATGTCAACTACACTTTAATAATAATTATTTTTTAAAAAGAAACAAGTATGGACTTGGTTCTCCTGTCATGGCCTTTTCCTTCCTCCAAATCTTACAGAGTCGATTAATTAAAAGCATAGACTTTGGAATCTTACAGACTTGGATTTGAGTCCCAGTTCTTCTATTTATTGGCTATATGATCCTAGGCAAGTTAATTAAACCATCAGAGCCCCAATAACCTCATCTCTAAAGCGGAAATAGCAGTTACCTCCAAGTGTTGTTGTGACTGTTCCTTGAATCAGTGCACACAGAGAACTTCCCATAGTGCCTAAAACAAACCAAGCCTTCATGGGCAAATGAAAAGAAGTAGTTGTACTTCCATGTGCTTGGGAAGAAATAAAACAACAGCTCGTCACCTTTAAGCACAGTGGAAAGTTTCAGAGTTGGCTTCTAACTTTCCCACAGGAGGCCTCCAATGGGAAGATAAAGGCAAATCAAGGATGCGGTCTACGAGGCTTTCAACCTTTCCCTCCATAATCAAAGGAATCTAGGTACAACTGGATGACCAGAGAGAAAGACTCACTTTGTCCACTAATGACCTGCCAGCTTTCCCCCACCTTGGTCTCCTGAGGTCAGCTGAGCTATTTAGACCCGTATTGATAAAATGAACATAAACTAACAGACACAGTCAATGAGGAAAATTTCTTTCAGAAGATTATTAGCCAATAACTGAAGAAGGGATGATAGAAATTTTAAAAAAAAACACACACATCATTTTCCTGGCCATAATGAAACAATAAATTCAAGCCAAAACTGTCAGTGGATTCATAAACCACTGGGTAAAAAGCTGATGGAAAACAGGATATTCCCATGATGCCAAAGTATCACTCCAATGATTGTGTTAATCACCAGGAAGAAAATATTACAAAGGAAGAATTAGTCTGTTACCACCTAAATCCACTGTTCAATCTTGTTATCTCTGATAGCGGGACTTATGTGCCATTTACCGTGTGCCCCTTGATGTGTACACATCACCTCTGAATGATTCATGAAGAAAAATATTGAACCAGAACCAGATCAAGCTCTTAGTTCTAATATGCAGTTTCTATGAACTACAGAGGATAAAATAACAAGTTAGGGGTACCTGGGTGGTTCAGTCTGTTGGGCAACCAACTCTGGATTTCAGCTCAGTTGATCTTAGGGTTGTGGGATAGAGCCCCACATTGGGTTCCACACTTGGTGGGAAGTCTGCTTGTGATTCTCTCCCTCTCCCTCTACCCCTGCCCCTGCTTGTGCTCCCTCTCTCTCAAATAAATAAGTATAATCTTAAAAAAAAAATAGCTACTTGGGGTTCCTGGGTGGCTTAGTCATTAAGCATCTGCCTTGGACTCAGGCCATGATCCCAGGGTCCTGGGATTGACCCCAGCATCAGGCTCCCTATTCAGTGGGGAGTCAGCTTCTACCTCACTCTGCCTCTTCCCCAGCTTGTGCTCCTGCTCTCTCTCACTTGCTCTCTCTCTTAACAAACATACAAATAAATAAATAAATCTTTTAAAAAAAAATAACAAGTTAACACCATGAGGAAAACATGAGAAAAACTCAGAGAGTGGGGGCATTCCACAGGACAGTTGGCCCGGTATCTGAAAGAAGTCAATGTCATGGTCTTTTGTGCTCTGTTCACTAAATGCAGATGTGAGGTGGCAGGTTCCCCACACACATGCTACAAGCAACTCTCCAAACACCAACTGGGCGTGCTACAATTAAACTCGATTCTGACACTGTCTATCCAGAAATAGGATCAGATACCACAGGTTAAGGATTCAGTCCTACAAGACCATCCCTCCCCACACAGTTGTTCCCAGTACTTGACCAACTGGCTATAAATCAAAGGCCATGCCTCCCACCTTGGGTTATTACTTTCCCAGAGCAGCTCTTAGAATTCAGAGAAACATTTTACTTACTAGATCACTAGGTATTATGAAAAGATATAACTCAGAACAGACAGATGGAAGAAATGCATAGAGCCATGCTCGCTCCAGGCATGCCACTCTCCCCCAGATATCCAACATTGTGGAAGCTCTCCAAACCCAGTCCTTTTTGAGTTTTTATGGAGGCTTCACTACATAGCCAAGATTGATTAAATCATTGGCCATTGGTGACTGATCCAACCTTCAGGCCCTTTCCCCTCCCTGGAGGTGTTGGGGGGTGGGACTGAACATTCCAACCCTCTAATCACATGATTGGTTCCCATGACAACCAGTCTGCCATCTTTAGGTGCACTCCAAAAGTCACCTTATTAACATAACAAAAGACACTTTTTTTTAAAACTCTTGCTTTGGAAATCCCAAGGGTTTTTAAGAGCTCTGTGCCAGGAACAGGGCCAAAGACTGACTATATATTCCTTATTATAAATCACAATATCACACATGGGGGGTAAAAGGTGGAGAGATAGCAGGACTGTTCTAGATTAGAAGAGACTTAAAAGCTATAACCACCAAATTAACCTTGATTGGAATCTGGTTTGAATAAACCAGCTATAAAAACTCATTTTGGGTTCAATCAAGGAAATTTAAATGCAGCCTAGATGTTAAAGGATATTAGGGAATTATTGTTAATTTTGTTAGATGTGATAACAGTACTATGGTTATATAGGGTAAATGTCCTTTTTGTTAGTGATGCGTGTAAAAATAGGTAGGGGTGAGATATAATGTATGTAATTTATTTTGAATATTTCAAAAATAAACTAAGCAAGTATAGTGAAATTGTTACAACTGTTAAATCTAGATGATGGTATATGAGTGTTCATTCAGCTATTTACTCTACTGCTCTATATGTTTAGAATTGTTCAAAATAAAAATGTTTTAAAATAAAGACTATTTTCATGTATACAAAAGCTGAAGGAATTCATTACCAGCAGAAGTGGAATACAGGAAATGTTAAAGGAAGTCTTTTAGGCAGAAAGAAAATGTTACCAGATGGAAATCTGGATATACACAAAGGAATGAAGGATACTTAAAATGGAAAAGATATGAGTAAATATAGAATTTTTAACTTCCTTTTAAAATCACTTTAAAAGATAACTGAGTCTTTTCCACTTGGACCTGGACTAGAGATTATACATGGCCTATGGCAGATTGAAAAATTAAAATTTGTCAAAAATTATAAACGGGCAAATAGGGGCGCCTGGGTGGCTCAGTGGGTTGGGCCTCTGCCTTCAGCTCAGGTCATGATCAAGGCCCGCATTGGGCTCTCTGCTTAGCAGGGAGCCTGCTTCCCCCTCTCTCTCTCTGCCTGACTCTCTGCCTACTTGTGATTTCTCTCTCTCTGTCAAATAAATAAATAAAATCTTTAAAAAAATTTTTTAAAAATGGGCAAATAACCAGTAAAAATATGTATTCTCACTTCTCTTAGAAATTTGGAAGCTCTGGCAAGTCTGGTCCTTACATTTCCTCACCACAGCAATTGTCTTGAGTTGAATGATGGCTGGCCTTGATCTCCTTTTGTAAAGGGGAAAAGTGATATTTATTTTCTCAGACAAAGAGAACAACAATTTTATAGTTAAGGAAAAAAGAGCAGAGGAAGGCACCAGAAACTGTTCCATCTACAAGTTCATGGCTAGTCCGCTAGGACACCAGGCTAGAAAAGCAAAATGGCTTCTGACCACACAAGCCCTTCAGGGAAAATGAAAGTCTCTTGTTCTGTTTTGTTTTTTTCTGGGAGTTGTTTGCCTGCACTGGATATTTAGTATGTCTTGTTGGGGTTTGCAAGAGATAGTGCTTTAATTTGTTTTTTTTTTTTTAATAAATATCTCATGGGTTGGAATAGGTGATACAGTTTCACTAGCCAAAATTTGCTGTTTTTGAGAAAGTGGGTATTAGCACTTTCAACAGAGCATGGGATTTTTTCTCAGAGCTTTTTAATAAATCTTATTTTTTTTTATTGTGTTATGTTAGTCACCATAAAATACATCATTCGTTTTTGATGCAGTGTCTCAAGGTTCATTGTTCACATACAACACCCAGTACTCCATGCAATACATGCCCTCCTTAATACCCATCACCAGGCCAACCCATCCCCTCCCCCCCTGTAAAACCTTCAGTTTGTTTGTCAGAGTCCTCAGTCTCTCATGGTTTGGATTTTTCTTAAAGCCATTTTGGAAGACCTCATAGAGGTGAAAAGAATATATGAGACCAACAATTATTTTTTTCCTCCTTTTTCTCAAATTTGGAAATTTGTTCCTCCGTGAGATGGCTGTAAAAATTGTGGAACTCTTTAATGCCAACGTTAAGGAAAAGAATGATGCTTTTATTGCATTAGAGAATGAACACCCAAAAAACCTGGTTTCTGGTCCCATTCTCTACACATGTGAGTGGTGTGAGGAAAGCATCACAGGGATACCTGGCAACTCAAGTCTTATGCTTTGTCCCTCTCTGCACTGCTTGCAATCTTATCCTGAACAAGCATAGAGTCACAGAGTTAAAAGTGTTACCCAAACTCAGTGGTTTGTACTTGCATATGCGAAATGGAGAAAAAGAATTTCCTACACAAAATCAAGATAAATGTTTAAATGAAGGGAAACTACCCACGGCTAACATCATACTTAATGGTAAAGGATTAAATTCCTTCCCCTGGGGATCAAAATATAAGACAAGGTGGTCTGCTCTCACCAGTTCTATTAAATGTTCTTCTAAAATTGTAGAGGAGGCGAAAAGGATATAAAAGGCATCCAAACTGGAAAGGGAGAGTTGAAATTATCTCTATTGGCAGATACCATGATCTTTCATAGATAAAGCCATGAAGAATTCACCAAAAAGCTACTAGAGCTAATAATAAATGAGTTTAGAAATCTTGTAAGATACAGATCAATATACAAACATCAAATGACTTTCCATATACTTGCAATGAAGAATCTAAAAATAAAATTAAGAAAACAATTCCATTTATAACAGCATCAAAAACAAAAAATAGTTAGAAGTACAGTTAACAAAAGAGGTACAAAACCTGTCCACTACAAATCACTGAATGAAATCAAAGGAGACCTAAATAAATAAAAAGATATCCCATGTTAATCGATTGGAAAATTTAGTATTGTTAAGCTGTCAGTACTCCTCCACACTGATCTGCAGATTTAACAGAATCTCCAACAAAAATCCAACTGGATTTTTTTTTGCAAAAACTCTAAATCTGATCCTAAAATTCATATGGAAATAAAAAGGGATTTAGAATAGCCACAATAATCTTTTAAAAAGAACAAATTGGAAGAACTCAACACTTTACAATTTCAGAAAACTAGAGGAGTTAACACTGTATAGTACTAGCATAGGATAAGCATATGGATAAACACAGCTGAGTCCAGAAATAAGCCCTTATATCCATGGTCAATTGATTTTTGACAATGGTGGCAAGACAATTCAAAGGAAAAAGAATTGCTTTTCAACAAATATTGCTGTGACAACCAGATACCCACATGCAAAAGAATGAAGTTGAAACCCCACCTAACACCATATACAAAAATTACTCAAAATGGATGAAAGATTGGGGCACCTGTGTGGCTCAGTTGGTTGGGCATCTGACTTCAGTTCAGGTCATGATCTCAGGGTCCGGGGCTTGAGCCCCTGCATCTGGCTCTCTGCTCAGTGAGGAACCTGTTTATCCCTCTCCCTCTGTGCCTCTGCTCCTCCCCCCCACCCCCTACCCCTGCTCATGCGTGTGCTCTCTCTCTCTCTTCCCCACCCATGTAAACAAATAATCTTTAAAAAATGGATAAAAGATCTCAATGGAAGAGCTAAAACTGCAAAATTCTTCAAAGAAAGCATAGATATAAATCTTCATGACCTTGAATTAGACAATGATCCCTTACATTGGACATCAATATTACTAGTGAGAAAAGAAAAAAATAAAGTATAAAGTATACCTTCTCAACTTCAAACATCATACTTAATTACTTTTGTCAATTGTTAATTTATTAATAAAATAAAAATATTTTGATATAATATTTATTAAAATATTATAACTCAGTAATAAAAAGACAAAGAAAAATTTTTTTATAATAGACAAAGAATCTGAATAAACATTTCTCCAGAGAAGATATATAAATGCACAAGAGGCATATGAAAAGACACTCAACATCATTAACCATCAGGGAAATGGAAATTGAAACCACAATGAGATGCCACTTCACACTCACTAGAATGGCTATAATCAAAAAGACAACAGTTACAAGTGTTATAGAGGATGTGGAAAAATGCAAATACTCATATGCTGGTAGTGGCCATGTAAAATGGTTCAGCAACTTTGAAAAACAGTCTAGTAGTTCTTATAAGGGTTAAACATAGAGGTACCATATGACCCAGCAATTCTATTCCTAGGTATCTACCCAAAAGAATTCAAACATATGTTCACACAAAAACTTGTATACAAATATTCATGGTAGCATTAGTCATAATAGCAAAACCTCTAAGGGCACTGTACTTGTGCAGAAAAAAATGTCCTTTTTGTTAGAAAAGCACATAGAAATTATGTACAGGTGAAACATCATTAGGTCTGTAATTTATTTTAAAATATTTCCAAAACAGAAGAAGCGAATATAGCAAAAGTTTTACCCAAGTGTCCAACAACAGGCCAAAATTTATGCACAGGGGTGCCTGGTGGCTCAGTCAGTTCATGTCTGACTCTTGGTTTCTGCTCAGAGTCTTGATCTCAGTGTCCGGGAATTGGAGCCCCAAGGTGGGCTCTGTGCTCAGTGGGGAGTCTGCTTAGGATTCTCTCTCTCCCTTTCTTGCTACCCCTCCCCCGATCCCTGCCTACCCCCGGCCCTACTTGCAGGCTCTCTTTCTCTCTCTCTCTCTCTCTCAAATGAATGAATAAATCTTTGAAAAAAATTTACTCACACACGTATCCTAGTTATTAAATCTAGGAGAAGACAAAATAAAAAGAGCGATAAGCAAATAAACCAGTAAACTTTAAACACAAATCACTATCATGTGATCAGGAAGTATAATGCCTCTGTTAACAAATATTTCTTGGAATAGAGTTATAATACAAGAGGAAAGTACAGTACTAATCCAGAGCTCATTTTCCAGATTAATTCAATACCAGTGAGAGGGAACAAGGGATAAAGTAAAAGTATAATAAATTTCTCATCTTGTCATGGTGAAGTGGGAAGGAGAGACAAAATTACTATTTAACTTTTTTAACTGATAGAGAAATATAGGTTCAAGTATATTGTTAATCATTAAAATGAAAGTGATAGAACAGAAATTTGAAGTAGAACTTCCAACTACCCTAAAAAATAAAAAACTGGAGGGTTGCCTGGGTGACTCAGTGAGTTAAAGCCTCTGTCTTCGGCTCAGGTCATGGTCTCAGGATTGATTGAGCCCCACATCGGGCTCTCTGCCCAGCAGGGAGCCTGCTTCCCCCTCTCTCTCTGCCTACTTGTGATCTCCCTCTCTGTGTGTCAAATAAACAAATAAAATCTTTTTTAAAAAAAGAATTAAAAGCTGGACAATATGAAACTTGTTTGTTCTAGTGAAGTTGAGAAAATAAAATGAGGGAAATGACAGGAAATCATACTCCACAGGAAATATTTTTTAAAAGATAGAAGGAATAAGGAACAAACTATTACAACAAATGCAAATGTGCTGATTTTCCTTATTGAAACAAAAACTCTCAGACTAAGTAAAATAATTTTTAAAATCTAGCTACCAACTATTTGTCAGAGGAATACCTAAAATAATTTGAAAAGAGGAGCACCTGGGTGGCTCACGGGTTAGGCATCTGACTCGATTTCAGCTCTGGTCCAAAGATCTCAGAACTGTGGGATCAAGCCCTGCCTTGCACTCCGTGCTGGGTGTGGAGTCTGCTTAAGAATGTCTCTCTTCTTCTCCCTCTGCCCCTCCCTCCCTCTATAAAAAAATAATAAATAAAATAAAAATGAAATATGGGAAAACATATACCAGGCAAAGCAAATAAAATGGACATAGGAGGCCATATTAATCTCAAAGTTGACTATAAATCCAAAAGGATTAAATGAGACTTAAAGAGATAATTATAATAATTAAGGATAAAATTAAAAAGAAGATATTAGAAACACATAGATAATTCATCAACCTATAATCATATGGGAAAATTTTAAGAGATCTCTCTCAGAATTTTATAACATCAAGTAAATATGTAATAAATAAAGGTTTAAATAATATATTGGGTAAGCTTATTTTTAATCAATATAGAAAGAATTTTATATCCTGAAGACAATGTGTTTCCTTAAATGTTCTTGGAACATTTCTGAAAAAAAACAGAACACTTGGAACACTTTAATCAGCCTCAAAGAACATGTAAAAACTCTAAAGTTTTACATGCTCTATTGCCTGACCACAATTTTAAAAATAACACAAGAAATTAATAATAAAAAAGTAGGTGTGAATTTTTAACCATCCAGAGGAAATCAAAACTGAATTACAGACAATATGAAGACTATAGTAAAGGATCAAAACCTATAAGACGCAATGAAAATCATGCTCAGAGGAAAACCCATAGCCTTAAACTATTCTACTGTTAAAGAAGAAAGACTGAAAATACATAAGCAACATATTAACTAAAAATGAGCCAGAAAAGTGAATTGGGAAGCCAAAACAAAGTATGGTGAAGAAATCAATTTAAATTAAACAGAAATTAATATATTATTTTAAAAACATAAAAGTAGATATGATCAGTAAAATCAATGGCTTCCTTTAGAAAAGCTAAGTGACCAGATAAACAAAACAAAACCATATATTATAAACAATGATAAAGCGGATGCAGAAGAGACTCTTCAACTTAAAAGAAAATGGTATGCATAATTTTATGCCATTGAAAACTAGATAAAATGGACCATTTTCTGGGCAACCATAAATTTGCAGAATTGACTTAAGCAACAAACACTATAAGTAGAACAAAGGCCACAGAAGAATTCAAAAAGCATATCAAACATCTATCACCAAAAAATTGTTTTAAATCTTGTATTCTTCAAATGCTTGGGAAATAGGTAAATGTTGTGTTATTTCAGTTATTCCAGATTGCAGAAAATGTTTATGCAATAAATTTGGAAGATTTTGTAACACATGTACTAACACCTGATGAATATAATACAAATTCAATATCACTTAGAAATTTAGATGCATATATCCTAATTATTAGTAAATCAAAACCAGCAATGCAATAAGAGAACAATGTACTATAACCAAGTAGGTTTTAATTTAGGAATGTAAAAATGGTTCAACATAAGTTAAGTTCATTACATTAACTGGTTAATGAGATTTTTTTTTTCTTTTTAAATAAAAAGGTCAGGGGGCGCCTGGACGGCTCAATCAGTTAAGCATCGAACTCTTGATTTTGTCTCAGTTCATGATCTCGGGGTCCTGGGATCCAGTCCCGCATGGGGCTCTGGGCTCAGAGGGGAGTCTGCTTGCCCCTTTGCCTCCCCTCTCCCACCTCACCTACAGCTCAAGTTCTCTCTCTCTCTCTCTCTCTCAAATAAAAAAAAAAATTTTACAATTTTTCTAAAAAGTAAAATAAATAAATAAATAAAAATAAAAAGGTCAGCCCATTATGTGTTAAAAAGGTATGTAATAAATTTCCACAGCTGGGGTGCCTGGGTGGTTCAGTCATTGAGCATTTGCCTTTGGCTCAGGTCATGATCCCAGGGTCCTGGGGTCAAGCCCCGAAGTGGGCTCCCTGCTCAGCAGGAAGCCTGCCTGCTTCTCCCTCTCCCACTTGCCCTGCTTGTGTTCTCTCTTCCACTGTCTCTCTGTCAAATAAATAAAATCTTTTTTAAAAAATTAAACCTGAGAAACATAATAGAAACCCCTTTATCAATACAAAAGGAGGTATAAAAAGGGCGCCTGGGTGGCTCAGTGGGTTAAGCCTCTGCCTTCGGCTCAGGTCATGATCTCAGGGTCCTGGGATCGAGCCCTGCATCGGGCTCTCTGATCAGTGGGGAGCCTGCTTCCCCCTCTCTCTCCGCCTGCCTCTCTGCCTACTTATGATCTCTGTCAAATAAATAAATAAAATCTTTTTTTAAAAAAATATATTATGTATTAAATATAATTATATATAATTAAATATATTTTTAAAATATATTATTATGTATTAGAAACCAATGCAATATCATAATAAAATTCAATGCTCAATAAAAATTAAAATTGAAACCAAGACAAGGATGTCACTGGCTCCATATTGTTCTCAATCTTTTATCTGATGCAATCAGACAATAAAAGGAAATGAATAATAAATGTTTAAAAGGGAGAACACATGGGGCGCCTGGGTGGCTCAGTGGGTTGGGCCTCTGCCTTCGTTCGGCTCAGGTCATGATCCCAGGGGCCTGGGATCGAGTCCCGCATGGGGCTCTCTGCTCAGCAGGGAGCCTGCTTCTCCTCATCTCTCTCTCTGTCTGTCTCTCTGCCTATTTGTGATCTCTCTCTGTCAAATAAATAAATAAAATCTTTTAAAAAAAAAAAGGGAGAACACATGATACAACTGTCCTCAAGAAAATAAACTATCAGAATTCATAAAGGGTTCAGGGGCACCTGGGTGGCTCAGTGGGTTGGGCCTCTGCCTTCGGCTCAGGTCATGATCCCAGGGTCCTGGGATGGAGCCCCACATCGGGCTTTCTGCTCAGTGGGGAGCCTGCTTCCCCCCACTTTCTCTCTGCCTGCCTCTGCCTACTTGTGATCTCTGTCTGTCAGATAAATAAATATAATCTTTGAAAAAGAATAAAATAAATAAAGGGTTCAGTAAAGTGGCCCATCATAAGCTATGCATAAAAACAGTGCACATTAGTTATGCCAATAAGCTGCTGGCAGCTATAATGAAAAGAAAAAATCTCATTCAAAATATCAATAAAAATTACTCTCATTCTCAATAACAATAAAAATTATGAAATAGCCAGGAGCAAAAAAGAGATAACAAGAAAAGTATAAGAACCATACTAAGAAAATGATAAAAATTTTTTTAAAGTACATGAAAATAAGACCTAAACCTTGCATAGGGGACTCAATTTGGTAAAGATGTTTGTCTCCAGAAATCATTCATCTGCTTAATGTAATTCCACTCAGAACTCTATTTTTTTCCAAATTATACACAAAATAAATTACAGATTTACCACAATCTTAAATAATAATAGCTATAACTTATTGTGGACTTACCATGTGCCAGGCATTTGGGCTAGGTAGGATCTTTACAATCATTAACTTTAATACTTGGGATGATTCTATTTTTAAACTCTTTTTAAAGATGGAGAAATCATGGGGCACCTGGGTGGCTCAGTGGGTTAAGCCTCTGCCTTCGGCTCAGGTCATGATCCCAGGGTCCTGGGATAGAGCCCCACATGGGGCTCTCTGCTCAGCAGGGAGCCTGCTTCCTCCTGCCTCTCTGCTACTTGTGATCTCTGTCTGTTAAGTAAATAAATAAAATCTTTAAAAAAAAAGATGGAAAAATCAAGGAACAAAGAGGAAAAATGATCTAAATTTACACAGCCAGAAATTAATAGAGCAATGACTCAAACACAGATTTTCCTACTTCAATACCCCTGCTATTTTTTTTTATTTTTGACAAACGTTGCATATATTTAAGGTGTGCGATATGATGTTTGGATACATGTATTCGGTGTGGGTGTGAAATGATGACCACAATCAAACTAACATATCCCTCACCTCCCATAGTTACCTCTCTGTGTGTGGGGCGCACGTGTTTGCATGTGGGGTGCACGTGTTTGCGTGTGTGATGAGAAAAGGAGATCTACCATTATCACGGTGAGCCTTGCCTATTCAAGTGTGTAAAAACTTAAAACCCCTCAAGTATTAGAAGAAAGGAGAGGTCTTTTTGTATTTCTTTTTTAATCATGGATTGGAAGGTCTTTCTTTGCTTGACATCAAGGCCAGGAAATAACAAGGAAAAACCCAACAGCTCTGCTTACATAAAAATTTAAAACTTTTGTATAGAAAATAAAAAGACACCAGAAACAAAGGTGGAAAAAATGACAAATGGGAGTAAATATTTGCAGTGTTTATGACAGTTACTATCCATACAATACAAAAAGCTTCTACATATTAATTTTAAAATAACAACAAAAAATAAACAGGGAGTTCACAGAAGACACCGACAAAATATCAAGAAACAAAAAGATACCCAATTTTATCAGAACCAATTCAATTCAATTTTATGGAACCCTTAAAAAGGAAGAGGATTTATCTGTGCTCACATAAAAAATGTTCAGGAGATGTCATTGGTGGAAAAATAAAGTTACAGGGTACTATAAAGAGCCTAATCCCAGTCAATAACAAATTTTAAATATATGCATGTTGTGATTAGAGTTTGAAGGGTATACACTACATAATAGTGGGAATTTAGGGGAATAGGATTATAAAGCAGGGGAAGGTGTAGAGTCTCATTTTCTGTTGCATGCGATTTTGCAGGGTTTTTTTTTTCCCGCAACGTATGTATGCTTTGATAATGTATATGTATCAATTTTATAATAATGTTGATTAAAAGTAATATACATTGGACAATCTACACATGGAACAAATTGTATATTACAGATTGCATATTAGATATCAAAAATATATCTATGAAACAAGCCAGAAAATGTGAAAAAATACAAGGTAAAATAATGACATTTATATTTGTACCGGGGAGGGAAGTGCAGAAGAAATACACTTAGCTGTGAATGGTTATCTCTGAGGTTCAGGGTTGCAGAGACCTTTAACTTTTATTTAATATGGTCCATCTCTGTATCGTTCAACAAGTGGAGGAAAACTGCAGCCGTCAGTCACACAAACTAGTGAGAATTTCACTGGCCCAGGGATGAGAAAAACAAGGTTCTGATGCTAACTGTCCCTCTTCCCCTCTGAGTTTCCAGTTTTCCCATCTGTAAGATTGGTTAACCCTCTCCAGTGCCTAAAGGTCTCCCAGTAAGTATGGCTCTATATAATTCAAATTTTATTCATTAAAAAAACAACCCTATCAGCATTTGAAAATTGCCTAAAAGTGATTACATCTCATGAGCGAAGAAAATTTAAACCTCGAAGAGTTCACAAGTGCCATCCTCGGTGCCTGCTATACACCCATTAAGATTGTTTCCCCAGGCAATTATCTATATCCTGATGGTTGGAAACAGCCAGCTAGTAGGGACTGGGGTTTTTGCACAATAGGAATGACCTCTGCTGGTTTCATGATCTAAAAAAGCACAGGTCAAATTAGAAAGTTTTGTTTTGTTGTTTTGTTTGTTTTGTACTTTTGTAAACACACATAAGTTAGACATTCAATTCCTCCTTTGACATGGTTCTCTGGTTTTACCAGTTCACAAACCCCACACGCCCCGCCTCCACCCCATTCCACCCCTCTGCCCCATTCACTCTCAGAGAGATTGTAACGTTACTGAAAGAACACCAAAATACAATTCTGCTCGCCATTAATCCTTGTCTTCTCCAGCCCTCCACAGCACAATTGCCTCTCTATTTCATTCATTGCTCCCCATCTACAACCTGCACATATTTGCAGTCAATTGGAGAAGTAATTACTTCTGTACAGGAACGCCACAAACCAACTCTTACTTCCACTAGACACAAATATCAATTAAGCATAAAATTCAATTTTGGATTGAACTGCTGCTGAACCTCCCACCAAAAAAAAAAAAAAAAAGAGAGAGAGAGAGAGAGAGAGAGAAAAGATTCAGTACTATTCTTTAGCAGGATTTCAGGCCTCATTTTTTAAAAGGTGGGGTGTGGTGGGGGAGCAGAAATCCCTTCAAACAGTTTAAAATGTCCTGTTTTTCATTCTTGGAGCAAATTTCTTGGTACAAAACTTAGGTGAAAAGCTGCAAAAATAGATCTCAGGAATACAGAAAATGATGTTCCACATTTTTCAGTAGCCCAAAAGATGTTTTCTGTAAATCAGATAAAAACTGCCATCTGAAGAGTATCACTTGGATAATAATGGTAGAAACATATTCAAGGTAAATGAGGGTTGGTAAGGATTAATGCTGCAAAAATACGAAACTTTGTTCTTGTGATTGACTTGTCTGAGGCATGTAACCATTTGAAATACATATGCTAAGAGAAATCAAATATTGCAAAAAACAGTGAAGCTCAGATTTCATTATATAATCCAGTAATTGTTTTTCAAATACTTAAAATTTAACAAAATCTACTATCCTGGCAAACACAGGAGAATCCTCCTGAACTAAAATTGCATGAAGATATTTTGTCTTGGGAAATAGTCCTCCCATTACTATTCCAAGTTCTGTTATTCTCTTAATGACCTGTTTTTCATTTGAAGTTGTGTGTGTATGTGTGTGTGTGTGTACATGTATACAATACATCCTACACAGAGACAAATGCCCACATACCTGATACAGACACGGAGGGGGGTGGTTGCTGGTCCTTGACCAGCCTGTCTTCCTTCTCTTATTAATACAACTCCTAATCACACACCAGAGCCTATAATCTTGAACTTTGGAAAAACAAAATACATTCATCGAGGTTTGAAAAGTAACTCCCAAGAAATGCATTCCTAAATCCTTTAAAATAAACAAATTAAGCGTCCAAGAATAGGAATTCAAGGAGATTTAAATTTGAATTAGCTTAACTACTTTTGACAAGTTTACACATGAAAGACACCAAGATTGTATGTACTACTTGCTGCTTTAAGAAGTTTCATTCTGTCTTTCTATATAAAAAGTTTCGGCCAAAGTTAAATCAATCTCCTCTACTGATTTTCAACATTAGACAAATACCCAGCCCTTTTTTTTCTTTCTCTCTCTCTCTCTCTTTTTTTTTTTTTTTTTTTTTTTGTTTTTTT
>NC_081575.1:12184754-12201984 GCF_022355385.1 Mustela nigripes
CCCCAATTGAAATTCAGGCTCTCAATGGTTGGTTTTTCTTGGTTCTAAATGTTGATAAAAAAGGGTTTTCTCCACTCCCTCAATTTGATGTGACAGGCTTCTGACATGAATAATGGAAGCATTTCTTTCACAGGCAAATCAACTTAATTTAGCAAGCCTTTATACTCTCAGTGGGCAAGCCACAATCCCCGAGATTCCATGAGAGCCTTTAAGTTAGACGAAATCTTTAGAATTTGCAGAAAATGTATAAAGTAAACAACACTTATTTTGTCACAATACTTGAATAACTTTTATGCAGGAGTTACAGATGAATATATTACTTCCTAATCAGATCTTGATTTACAAGCAATTTACAAGCTCAAGGGAAACTAGCCCTCAGTAAGAAAAATAAGAGAAGTCTCTACACAAATAAATTTTAAAGCCTAAAGATTGAAAACAAAACACAAGGAGAAACTGAGAAAACAAAAAAACAAACACCCTCTCCCTCTGAAGAAAAAAGACAAATAAAAGTCAAGATACATACACCTTGCAGGGCCGAGAGGAGTTTATAACAGCTTTAGAGAAGAACTATTTTGAGCAATCATTTTTAGGCAGGATCTTGGGAGAACTGAGAGGGCAGCACTTCCCTATCCATCAGACTAAAAGGAATAGATCCTACAGTCATTTCCACTTCCTAATTCAGGACCCAGTTATCTCCCCCCGGAGAACATTTCAAGACAGAAAGAGACGTGTTAATAATGCATTAGTGAAAGGGGAACTCAGAAGAATAAAACTAGACATATGGCTTCTGAGTTGGCCATTGAGGAATGATTAAAAAATGAAGGAAACCAGACTCAGAGAGCAACAGATTTTGCATCAAAACAGTCTCTAATAGAATATGGAGGTTGACATTTGCCCTCTGGCCTTCTGTATCATTTTTTTAAGGGCAAGATAGGAAGAAAGGAAAGAACACAGGACTGGGAATCCAGAGACCTGCTCCCACCTCAGCCAGAAATTTCCTGCGACCTTTGGTAAGTCCCTCCCCCTCTCTGGACCTCTGAGTCCTCTTCTGTTCAATGAGAAAGCAGAACTAGGTGATTTCGAAGGTTCCTTCCAATTCCAAAATGCTCGATTTCCCCATGCCAGTGACAAGAGTCTAGATGAGTATTGATAAAAGTACTCAATTATTACATATAATTCAGAAATCTTAAAGAGCTCTTTACAACTCTGGGGTTGGGCCTTGAGCAGATGTCCAAATTTACTGTTGGCAGATATATTTTTAAAAAATCAGTTCTTTGTATTCTTAAATGTTTTTCTTATCATCAACTTCTGAGAATATTTATAAAATGGTAAACTTTACCTACATGCACACTTGTTGCAGGACTCTCATATTACAATTTTCAGCATACAAATAAAAATAGTCCCAATAATACACTCTTTGTTCCAATAATATACTCTTTTAACTAAGATACTTGCTGTCTTACTGTTATTTAAAATTTTTATGAAGATCCATTCAAGTAAAAACAATAACTCACTTGGCTAATGTCAGACTTTTCACCTTATATTCCGTCTCACTCTATATATTAAGGCTGTGGCATTTATAAATTAGGAGGCAACAGTCACAGTTAAAAAAAAGATGCTCTAAATTTCATATAATAATAATAATAAGCTGTACTGAATAAATATTCACATAAATATTTTTTCAGAGAATAAAGAACCATGTGTTTTTAAAATATATCTATATCCTATATATCTTTAAGCCATTCTCCACCCCTCCTCATAATTAGCTAATCAGCCAATTAGGGGTTCCAACAATTACAAATGTCAGGGAAAGTAGAAAGGAAAGAAAAACAGGAACCTATCAAGGTAGAAGACAATCCTTTTACTTTAAAGGGTGTCCACCATTAACCTCTGAAGAATTCTACTCTACCTTGACGGATTGTTATTCCCAGTCTCGACCCCTCCCACCTTCTCTCCCTATTATAATTGTTAGGTCAGTTAATTGGCTGATTAAGGATACACTGGAATTTTTATTAACTGGCAATTAGAGTTAGACCCAAGGCATACAGAATCCCTTCGGATTGGGAGTGTCACTTAAGTTACAAAGATTAATAAAGTCAAATGGATTTTAAAGTATGGCTTGGTTAATTTAGCCTTCTCATATGGATATTTTAGCATCATCCATAGCTTTAATACCATCTCAGTTGCTTTCAAACCAAACTGCATTTGAGAGCAGCAATCATTTATTCTCCAAACAGGAAAAAAAAAGGGGGGGATATTGTATAATCACAAGCCCTAGAGATGTTTCCATCCACTATAATAACAATTCCTGTATTTTATTCACGACATTCTTGTATCCTTTCTATCCAGAAGACCCAAGCTCTGCCTTCAAAAAACCCATAGGAGTATGATACATGGCATGCCCTCATCCCCTTGGCCTAGTTAAAGCCTCTCAGTCTCTTTTCATAACTTCTCTGAGACAAGGCAACAGTTAATGAAGATCCATTACACAAGATGTCCAGTTATGGCCAAGGCAAATGCTCCCTTACAATCTCAAAATAGTTTGTGATATTATAAGAGAATGGTATGCTTGTATTAAAATTATGACCCACTGAGGCAGAATGAAGCATGTCAACAGGAGCTGCAGAAAAATGCTAGAGGTACATAAAGTAACAGTTAAATCCAAGTCAAAATTCTGGCTCTACCAGGTACTTAGAAGTGTGATCTTGGGTTACTTACTTGGCCTGTGTGACCTTTGTTTTTTTTTCATCTGTAATATGACGTTAATAACAGCAGCCACCTCAGAAGTTTAATGGGAGGATTATGAGATAACACAGGCAAAGAGTTTATCTCAGTGCATGGCAAGTAGTAATTGTTCAATAAACAAAAGCTATTATCGACATGACTGTCTTTCCTTGCTCAATTTCCTGGCTGTTTGTATAAACCAACAGGCTTATAAGAACATCTGCAATTCAGTAGACAGTCTGAGAACTTAAGAAAACCTATAGGACAGGGATCAGAGAACACAAAATCCTGGTGTGTGAAGGGTGGACGGAGTTCGACAGTGGTAAACCCAGGATTGGAGAAATGTCACATTCCCGGGATCTAGGTCTAAATCAGGTTGACAGGACCACGAAGGCCAAGGGGCTGTCCAATTGCTGACGCCTGCGGGTTATTCACAAAACCTGCTGCACTTTCAGAGTTAGACACATGGAGAATTATACCAGATAACTCGTTACCCCATGGGCACAGAGGTTAAAAGCATGGATTGTGGAGCCAGACTGCTCTGCTCGGGGTTTAGTTTTGTTTTGCTTTTAAAGATTGTAGGGGTTTGGGGGGGGGTGTTGTTGGTTTGTTTGTTTTTCTAGTAATCTCCACCTTCAACGTGGGGCTCCAACTTATGACCCCAAGATCAAGAGTCGCATGCTCCACTGACTGAGCCAGCCAGGTGTCCCAGATGGCAGGTCTTAGTTTCTGCTGTCACTAGCTGTTCGACTTTAGGCAATGTAGTTCGACTAGCTGTTCGACTTTAGGCAATTTATAATCCATGTTATAAAAACTAAATGAGTTAGTATTTGTAACTCTTAGAAGAGTACCTGGCAAAAATGAGCTTTACGTACAATTTAGTTAAATGAAATAAACAAAACCTATAAAGCAGCATTCACTTTGCCCTCACGTCACTACCAACCCGCCCTCCAAACAGCAAGTGTTTAGGAGACATGATGATGTACTTGATCCTCACAACAGCTTTGCAAGATGGCAATGAGATGACCAGAGGCCCGAAAAGGAAGACAGAGATGAAGCCAGGAGTCCATAAGTCAGTACTCGTTTTTTATTACTGGCTCAATACTCCACTGACACACATGGACGTAGAGTGTTATAACATCACTTTTGTTAGTCCTTTAACCTGAGAGGAAAAGGGCAGCAAACAGTGGACAAAACTGGAAAGGCAGTGAAGTCTATCCCTGAACCTTGATTCTTCCAGAACTCCCCCTCAACTCAGAAGTTGCTTTCTTCTAAGGCTCCTGGTAGCGTCCCTTGATTAAGTGTCAGCCTTCATTCAGCTCAGGTCATGATCCCAAGGTTCTGGGATAGAGCGCCTGCATCAAGGCCCCACACTGAGCCTCCCCCCCAGCCCTGCCCTTCATAGTGCTCCCTGCTCAGCCTGGAGTCTGCTTTTCCCTCTGCCTCTCCCCCTCCCCCACTGGCTTGTGCACTCTCTCTCATTCACTCTCTCTCTCTCTCTCAAATAAATAAGTGAAACCTTTTATTTAAAAAAAAAAAGAAGGGACACCTGGGTGACTCAGAGGGTTAAACCTCTGCCTTTGGCTCAAGTCAAGATCTCAGGGTCCTGGGATGGAGCCTGCATCACATCAGGATGTCTGCTCGGTAGGGAGCCTGTTTCCCCAAACCCCTCTGCCTGCCTGCTTGTGATCTCTCTCTCTGTCAAATAAATAAACAAATAAAATATATTAAAAATAAATTTTTTAAAAAGTAAAAAAAAAAAAAAGGAAGAAGAAGTTGCTTTCTCCTTTCCCTCCAACATGCAAGTGTTAAATCCACTCCTGTTAAAAAAAAAAAATTCAAATGGAAAAAGACAGAATGTTAGGCCAAGTTTTATGCCCTCATATTATAGATGAGGTCACGGGTGTCCACAGAGGGGAAATGACTTTAGTCAAATGATCAAATTCATACTTTTTTCCAATCTCTTCAGATTCAGTGTCAAGTTGCATTTCGAGAAGAACAATGGACCACTCTCATCCCAACATTTGCCGTTTGGATTCTTTGTAGACTGGCATGCCTTCCATGAGTTCAAGCCCAATGCCACTTCATGAGTTCTGATATGCTGTTTGCATGGGGCATTCCAACGCAAACCAAGTGTCTTGGTCATAATATCTTGGTCTTGTTCTTCTTCTGGATTTGCATCACTAATATATGCAAGTGCCATACGGTCCAAGGGCATCTGGGGGATAAAACTACATCAGAAATGTTGCCCTTTCAGGGTTCTGTTTTTGCAGTGGAAATTTAGTTACTATGGCAAGTTTCCCCAAAGTAGCACTTTTACTCCAATTGCGAACCTGAAGGATTGTTAATCATGTGACCAAGGAAAATAGTGTATATTGCATGTGGGTGCATGGAAGCAAAGAAGAGGTAGAATTTAGAGATAAAAAACGAGATTGTAGGGGCGCCTGGGTGGCTCAGTGCGTTAAAGCCTCTGCCTTCGGCTCAGGTCATGATCCCAGGGTCCTGGGATCGAGCCCCGTGTCGGGCTTTCTGCTCAGCGAGGAGCCTGCTTCCTTCTCTCTCTGCCTGCCTCTCTGCCTACCTGTGATCTCTGTCTGTCAAATAAATAAATAAAATCTTAAAAAACAAACAAACAAACAAAAAAAAAAAACGAGATTGTACATTGTAACTACAGTTGATAACTCCATATTGTATAATTAAAATCAGCTAGGAGAGTAGAACTTAAATGTTCCCAGCATAAAAAATAAAGGCGTACATGCCTCTCTGCCTACTTGTGATCTCTCTCTCTGTCAAATAAATAAATTAATTAATTAATTTTTTTAAAAAGGCGTACATATAAGGTGATGGATGTGTTAATCAACTCGAGGTGGGGGAAACCCTTTCACAGTGTATAAAGACATCAAATCATCAGGTTGTACATTTTAAATATCTCACAATTTTATTTGTGAATTATACCTCAATAAAATTAGAGAGAAAAAAAAGAAAGATATTGCGGAGTCCAACCTTCCCCCCATTTTACGTATGAGGAAACTCAAGTCCAGAGAAGGCACGGCAAGCTAGGACTGAGAACCCCGCCTCTCACCTCCTGGTCCAGAGTTCCTCCCCCAGCACAATTTGGTGTACAATTTTCAGTCTATACAAAATTCCTTCAGCAATCAATATATGAATCAAAGTGGAGATGCATGATGTCATCACAGGGTACATCTCTGGGACTGAAGCTAACTTACATTCACAGTCCCTTCTGTGTTAAATATGTTGCTTTCCCTTCTTGGGCAGAAAAATACTGTAATTTCAGTTAAAACCTTTCCAGCAATTCCAAGTATGGGAGGTGGATGTTGCTAGGGAATGCTAATAAGAGGTCAAAATAGCACTCAAACCCTCCATGTGTCAGAACAGAAACTTCCCAGAAATATTTACTCAGCACTCTACCTTTTATCATTTGAAAATGCTTTCAATTAAGAAGAGGGCTCTTTTTACTTAGCCGTACTGCATTTAGCGACGTCCAATCATACAGCATTTTAATAGTACATCTCTTCCCCTAATTCTGGCAGTTATCTGCTGATCTTACTTTTCCAACAAAAACCATACACCAACATTGCAGTTTTGAAGAAAATGAATAACATTTCTTGTTATGTTATAGGTCAATACTTAATGCAGCCGAAGTTTCATTTCTCTCCCATTAAAATTGCTTATTTGCCTCATCTCGATGTATATCAAATGGTAATAAGATACGAAATATATAAGGTTGTGACCCATGCCAGTAGGTTTTGCTGTTTCTGGGGTTTTCTTGTTAATTGGTTGCATTGTATGTCACATCTGATTCTTCCACGCCATTGTTAAGGCTGATGATTCTTCAGAACACCATTGAAAACAGAACTAGAAGGGGGTTTCACCAAAACAAGGAACTAGAAGTGAAATTTCCTAAAGGCAGAGCAATGGTTTTTACTTTTTACTTTCATGGTTTGGAAAATAAAATGCATTCCATCCTGTGAAACTCATTGAATATGAAAAAGAGTGTTTTACCAGGAAAAAAAGAAAAAAAACCCTACTCAATTTGAAATTCTTCACTGATTTCAGAGGTTTCGAGTTCAGACATATTTCTGGAAATAGAAAACTGACATATGAAGAAAATATTCTTGCCAGTTTCAAGAAACTCACTCCGTGGAGCTATGTATACTTTACTTCACCTAATAAATGCCCTCCTTAGCTATCGGGCAGAAGATATTTTTGTAAATGAAATTATATGCTAACCCCTCCAGAGAAGGACACTTTTTTAACCAATGGAATAACTATTTTACAATGTGAGTAATCCCTCTCTTATTTATCTGTTGTTAGTGATTGGATTTTTGTTCCTTAAATTTCTTAAAAGAGAGCTAGCCTACATATTCTTATCTCTCAGCCCTTGAAGGATAGGACTTGGAGAAGAGGAAAGACAAGGTGAGGACACTCTGGCCAGAAAGTCAGAAGACCATGGCTGCATCCAGCTCCAGCACTTGCTAGCCAAAGGACTGGGGGCAAGTCTGTACCTCTCTTGGCTGCAGTTTTTTTTTTTTTTTTAATCTGTACTGTTGTCAGATAAAGAAACTAAAAGAATCAAATGTAATTATCTATGCAAAAACACTTGATAAACTGCAAAACGCTTGACAAATAAATCTGATAAGCATAACAATTAAATGCTCCCTACTCCCCTTCTAAAGCCAACAATGAAAATGAAAATCAGTAGCTATATAACAGGAAAGTCAGACCTCAAAGAACATTAATTTTAATCAAAGAGCCTATGGCTGGAGCCCCAGCTTGAGAAGGCGATGAACATAGTCAAGTAACACTGGAGAAGCCACATTCGTTTGGAGCTAACTTCGGCCCTGTGGAGTCTCTGACCCTGGCACCAAGGGGCACGTTGTGAGGATAGAAAATAATTTCACTGAAGACTGACCCGGTGCAGAAAACGTATGCAGAAAATCTCCCGGCCATCAGAGAATTTTGACTCTGTTAGGACCTACTTCAAATTTGAGTCTGTATGTGTTGGGATTGATTATAAGTGATTCTTTGAGGCTCAGTTCAGTTACCTCTTCCACGGTGAGCTCCTAAATCTCTTGAGCTGGAATTAAGCTCTCCCTAGTCTGTGACCCTAATACAAGTAAGTCACTCGCTAAAATACAGTTTGTCTTAGTGTGTGGGTGTGCGTGTGCACAGATGCGCGCATATGTGTATTTGAACTCTTGTGTACTGCCTCGCTCACAGTATACTCTGAGCTCCTGAGGTCAGGAACCATGTCTTGGTCATCATTATTTCCCTCAGAGCATCTAGCACATGGCCTTACATGCAGTAGTTCCTCAAGTCAGCGCTGCTGTGGTGAAAGGGAGTGAGAACATTTATTTACTGCTAAGAGAAGCGTTTCCTTTTCTCTCTACTATAAAATTATCTATCTCAAGCCTTAAGGTGTTCCCCTCCTTATTGAATCCTGTAATTCAGGAAACAAGTCCATGGAGTAATAGCTGACTAAAGGCACATTTTGAAAGAAGGGAGAAATCAGTACTCAACCTAAGAACCACAGTCACTGTTCCTGAAGCAAAGTGGCTGATAAAGCCAGATCTGACAACAGGGATTCAAATTCTTGATGGAGCTGAGTATAGCTGTTGAATCCCTCAAGGGGGGTCAATGTACTTGAGTTACCATAAGCTCTACCCCATTTGGAAGCTACGTCCATTTAGGACAGTGCTCTCTAATACAGGAGTCCCTAGCCTAGTGCACGTACTGAGCACGTAAAATGTGCCAAGACCGAAGTCCAGAGAAGGCAAATGCCTGTGAATACAAAACATATACCAAATTTCCAAGACGAACAAGATTTAAAAAATAATGTAAAATATATCATTAGCAATTTTTATATTTGACTGCATGTTTAAATGAAATTATTTTGGACAGCGAAATAAAATATATTAAAATTAATTCACCTTTTTCTTTTTATTCTTTTTAATGTGGCTACCAGAAAATTTAGAATTACATGTGAGGCTTGCATTATTTATTTTTTTAAGGATTTATTTATTTATTTGGCAGTGGGGCAGAAGGAGAGAATTCTCAAACAGACTCCCTGCTGATCAGGGAGCCCCACACAGGGCTCGATCCCAGGACCCTGAGATCATGACCCGAGCCGAAATCAAGGGTCCGGTGCTTAACCAACTGAGCCACTCACAGGCACCCCATGGCTTGCATTATATTTCCACTAGACAGCACTAAAATTGGAAACCACCCCCCCAGAAGAGAATCTATCATTAAAACAACCTAAATGCTACTAATTAGCACATCCACTAATTCCTCTTGAGACCAACAGGACCCCCAAAACCAAAGGGCTATGACACAAAGCACTGATAAGTACTACGTCTTCATCTCTGAAATACCTGAGTCTGTATCCAGGCAAGGAATAGGCGTTCCAGATGAAGGCCCTCCAAGCAGAGAAGAGAATTCTACAATTTTCAGGAGTTATAATGAGAAAAGGCATTCTTGAAGCTTCTGAACAAAACCTCAATATTTACCAACTTAACTTGTGCTGACATGATGCCACAACAAACTGAAAAGGTAAAATAAAATCCAAATGCTTTGCATGAGGTAGCACAGTGCCTGGCATCCTAACAGTGTTTGTTGAAGTGAATTGAATTTGGAAGAGGTTGTCTAATTGGATTTGATCTCTTTTTAAACTGAAGTCAATGAACCAGGGTATGTCCATACACAACGCTAAAGCTCTCCACTGAGTCTATTAACATGCATTGAGGGTGGGTACTGTGCTCTCTTGGCCCTTTATATAGCAACTACTGGCTCCCTGCTAGAACGCCAGCCGTTACAGGGCGAACGCAGGTATAAATGTAATCTTCATTGTGATAAGCACTGTCTTAGATCCATGTTTTACCTTAAGCAGGAGGGCTCCCGCAGCATCCCTGAAGACAGCCTCGTAACAGAGCCTTCGACTGTCACGCACGCCACCTGCTGTACCTACATTTCCTCAGCCACAAAGATTCAGGCTCCATCTATAAGGCACAGACAGCACCTGAAATTGGGAATATTAAAAAGAGATCTTGAGAAATAGGAAGAACTCGTTAATTAACTAGTTGGGGGGGGGGCTTTTACAATGTGTAAGTACATCAAATCATGACATTGTACGCTTTAGATATCTTTCTGTTGGATTTGTCAATTATATCCCCATTTAAAAAAAAAAAAAAGACAGAGGAAGAACCAATTTTTAAGCAAAGGAAATGTAAATACTGAAAGAACAGCCCTGTTAAATTACACATAATTCTGTTTGAAAAGCCAAGAGTACTATCAACAAGTCTATTCAGGTAATTCAGAGAAATATAAAAAGAAAAACATTCGACCCAGGCATTTAGCATTGTGAAAACAGACTAAGCAGTTGATTGATCGATCTATTTTCAACAGGTTGTGTGGACATCCTGTAAGCACAGACTTAGTCTGAGGCTATTGCCTTAAAAAGAGGTAAAAATCCAATCAGCTGAAGTAAAGTAGAGATGGCCACAGCAACCCAGTAACCTCCGTTCAAACTTGACCCAAATTAGGACACTCTTATACTGGGTTGTTTTGAATGAGACCCAGATGTATTTATGTATTTTCCTAGTCTTCTTTATTACCTTCTTGTGGAGCACTGAGCAGTTTTGGAGGAGACAAGCCACTATTACAAAGTTGTCAAGGCCCTTCTCGTTTTCTAGTTCAAATCCTTGTTCATGCTGTTTGCTAAGTACTTGTTCCCTGTGACAGCTTTCAGCCAAACAGAACACTGTGAATGCTGCATTCCAAACCACTCTGTCCCGCTGGGCTCCGAGTGAAACAAGCTCTTCAAACTCCATCATGTGAACTTTTCACAAGGAACAATCTCCCTCAGACAATTCCATTCAGAGATACTATCCGTGAAACTGGGACTTGGGGAAGGGGTGACATCACAGGCTTCCCCTTCTGGCCAGGGTCATGACCACCAAAGTTGTATTTAAGAGGCTCCCACGTGGTTAAGCACATGATTTTCTTAATGATCTAACGTTTCCCCCAACTTTCCCATAAGCTTCCAATTTAAGATATTCACACTTAAATGTGAAATTGGGTACTGGTGTCAAAGAAAGCCTGGGGTTTCAAGAAGAATGAGAAATTTGCAACCAGGGTCTCTATTACTATTAGGGGTAGGAGGGTAAATATAAAACATACTATATAATATGTACCATATGTGGGGTTTTTTGGCAGTGTTGGGGATCATAGAAACAAACAGTATTATATCCAACTAAGAGGCTAGAAAAGAAAAAAGAGAGAGAGAATTAGATTGTTTTAAATGTCTAAAGCCAAGGTTTGGACATGAAAGCTTTAAAAAAATGCAAGATTATTCCACTGAGATGGACAGGCTGTTTGCCTGCAGTTAGGTTACAGAAGGAGAACAGCACACCAGGCTACATTCTGAGGAATCTAGGATTGTTTTCAGAAAGACCTGCTTGTACCTCCTGAAGAAGGCGGCTTTGGACTCTGGTAAAAGATGTTTAAGATGAAGACAGTAAGTCACAGGTTCAGGATGATTTCCATCCAGTTCTCACCAGAGCTGGGGCATGTGCACTAGGTGGTTTTCCAGCCCCCCCCCCCATCTACTGAGTCTATGAACTCCTCCCTAACACTGTACTGCTCAACTTATTATTTTTGAAACGTAATAGTGTCTGAATAAGGGGACATCCGCCTATAAAAAAGTCCCTTAAGCATTCAAAAAATTTTTTTTTTAAATTCTTGACCTGCTGGGGAAGATGGAACCAAAAGAAAAGAGGTAAGCCTGGAAGTCCTTGCTTCAAGGGGCTCGCAGAGATCAGCTAGTCAGACACTAGATTATCAAAATGAGAATATCATAGAAAGAAGGTAATCCCTAGCACTGCCTACTAAAATTAAATCACAGATCAGAATGTACCAGAGCTTGTGGACACCTTAAAAATCATCTAGCGTAACTAACTTCTTTATTTCATATACCATAGGCAAAAAAGGGCTGACTTGCTCCAAGTCACCTATTGGGAAAGTCAAAACTTCAACCTGAATCCCATGGGCTCGCCACTGACCCCCGAGACGCCACAATCATACCGGCAAATGAGGAGGAATGTTGATAACTCATTATTACAGACTATACTTCTTTGAGGAAGCGCATATAATGTCCCATGGAATAAAACTGCTCCTCCAAAGTTTTATTTTGAGCTTTCCTTCCTACAGCATAATTTTATGACAAAAATAATTCTTCTGTTAAAAAATATAAAAGTATGGGGTGCCTGGGTGGCTCAGTGGGTTAAGTCTCTGCCTTCGGCTCAGGTCATGGTCTCAGGGTCCTGGGAACGGGCCCCTCATTGGGCTCTCTGCTCAGCAGGGAGCCTGCTTCCCAACCCCCTCTCTGCCTGCCTCTCTGCTTACTTGTGATCTCTGTCTGTCAAAAAGATAAACAAAAATCTTTAATATATATATATATATATGAAAAACATTTAAAAATATATAAAAGTATGATGTAATGTTGAATATGTCTTTTTAAAAGATTTTTATTTATTTATTTATTTGACAGACAGAGATCACAAGTAGGCAGAGAGGCAGGCAGAGAGAGAGGAGGAAGCAGGCTCCCCGCTGAGCAGAGAGCCTGATGTGGGGCTCGATCCCTGGGATCATGACCTGAGCTGAAGGCAGAGGCTTTAACCCACCAAACCACCCAGGCACCCCTTGAATATGTCTTTTTAACCTACACATGCAGTAACAGAGATGTGTACACACTTCCCTAGGGAAGAGATCTCGTTGGGAGGAGACTTAATGGTTTACAGTCTAGTGGGGTGGACAGACACAAACTGACGCGTTCTGTGATGAGTCCAAAATGAGAACTTTGGGGAGGGGACCTTAACCTCAACTTGGAAGGGAGAGAAAGGTATGGAAATTAGAAAGGCCAGAGGCCAGAGATGATAGAAAGGAAATTTCGAGTAGTCTAGTTTGGCTGGTGGCTGCAGTACGCTGGTGGCAAGGAATGGACGACCTCTATTTCCCGAATGCATGAGGCCAACAGCTTCCCGCAAAGAAATACAACACAGTAAAGACAGTGTGCTTGCTGTGCCAGCGTAGCTGCGTGATACAAGTTTGCTAGTCCCACTCATCATCAGCACAGTAACTTAAAGGTCATACACAATATAACTCAGGGAGGCACCGTGAACAATAGACTGGAACCTGCTATGCAGTATGAGTCTTACTAGTGAGTCACTGTAGCCCTCCCAAGTGAGGTCACTTGTCCCATCTATACACCAAATAGTTGACCCTGCCCTAGATGATCTTTAAGGTCCCTCTTGGCTCTGAACTCAGGAAGGATCCCACCATGCATACAGTACTAGAGGAAGTTTATAAACCTCCACGAAGGCCCAGGCTGATCAACAACTAACCCTATTCAATCATTTCATAAAGACAACATGATCTCACAACAATGTTTCCTAACTCTCAGCTCATAAAGAATTGGATAAAATAGTCGGATAAAAGTTAGGAAATCAGAGCCTTTTCTCAGGCTCCTATAAAAGGACACAAATGAGGAAATTTCATTTAATGACAAGTTTTCAACTCACTCTTCTCATCTATACTCCTAGAAGGAAAATCTATGAGATATGCAAAGTGAGGGGTACCTGGAGGGCTCAGTCAGAAGAGCATCTTGATCTCCGGGTTGTGAGTTTGAGCCCCACGTTGGGTGTAGAGATTACTTAAATAAACTTCAAAAAAAAAAAAAAAAACAGAGACAGAGAGAGATGCAAAGTGATGATAAAGACAGTAAGTACAAATGGAGAAAATCACTTTTTTTTTTAAGACCACACAGAAATTTCACCACCAATGATCAGTTTTAAATTAGCTCCTGAATTAATCACAAATCTCACAATGGGATCCCTTGAGTTTCAGACTTCTCTGTGGTTCTTCAGCCATGCTATCATGGAAGGTGGGATGCCCGCAGCATTACATGTTAAGGTCACAGGATTGCTGGGGTGCCTGAGTGGCTCAATGGGTTAACTCTCTACCTTTAGCTCAGGTCATGATCCCAGGGTTCTGGGATCAAGCCCTGCATCAGGCTCTCTGCTCAGCGGGGAGCCTGCTTACCCCTCTCTCTCTGCCTGCCTCTCTGCCTACTTGTGATCTCTGTCTGTCAAATAAATAAATAAAATCTTTTTTAAAAAAAGGTCACACAATTGGTGACTGTCTCAACAGCCACTTCTTAGGCCCTTCAATACAGGAAACATACATACATGCATATATACATAGAAATTAGCTCCAAGACTCAGTCGCAAATCTCACAATAGGGGCATGGGGCTTCAGACTTCACTAGGCATCACATTCACTGAGCCCTCCTCCTGAAAGCAGGTCACTTCAGGGACCTTTCTACTGAGATTTTTAACTCGCCTGGAGCTGCTACCTTCATAAGCAACTCAGGACACTCCCAAGTCAGGTGGTCATGAGACTGACCACTTTTCAAAGAGCTGAATCTGATAGGAATAAGGGTAAATGTGTGCAAGGGAGAAATCATCTAGAAATTAGAGCATGGGTTTCAGGTGCCCTTCCTGGGCAGTAAGCAAACAGAAAGAGAGAGAGTAAATAGCTAAACCTGAGTCCGGATGGGGCTTACTCATCCACTCATTTAATAAATATTTCTGGTGTACCCATATGGATCAGGCACTGTGCTAGGCACTGGGAATTACAGAAGAAAACAAGGCAAAGGAGGTCCCTGCCCTCATACTGACATACCCTCTTACCACTCTCCATACCTGTTAAATTTACTGTGGTTGGGGCGCCTGGGTGGCTCAGTGGGTTGGGGCCTCTGTCTTCCGCTCAGGTCATGATCTCAGGGTCCTGGGATGGAGCCCTGCATGGGGCTCTCTGCTCAGCGGGGAGCCTGCTTCCTCCTCTCTCTCTGCCTGCCTCTCTGCCTACTTGTGATCTCTGTCTGTCAAATAAATAAATAAAATCTTAAAAAGAATTTACTGTGGTTGCTCGGTTGGTCCTGCAGCTGAGGACAGCTCTGGGACACAAGCAGCAGGAATGACAGAAAGGAAGGCACAAGGATTTTGTTTCTTCCGTACTAGCCCTCCAAGAGATTCTGCAGCTGGAATTAAAGGCTTTCTCAGTCCTCCAGAAGCAGTGCAGAATACACCCTAGAGGTGTCTCCTACCACGTACGGTTTGAGGTGTGGGAGGGTATGAGGAGGCAAAGGCTTTCCAGAGGACGTCCTGTTGAGGTAAACATCTCCACAAGCCTGATTAACCAAAAGGCAAAGTCCCCATTAAGAACAGCCTATGGGGACATCCCTGCGGGACATCCAGGCACCCTGCTATCTTCCTGAAAGGGGCGGTATCATCTCCTGCCCTAGGATAGAATCTAGAGGGCTGTGCCAGGCATTTGAGACCTTCAAATATACTTTGGCCTCTGCCTCCCCTCCCTGGCTCCTGTGATGCCCTGAATACCCTTTCTCTCCTTCTCAGACTTGGTCCGATAGTCTTCTCCTGCTGGTATCCCCTGTGCCTTCTCTTTGTACACATTTTTCTGAGCCCAGTTCAAATGCTACTCCTCTAGAAGCTGGGACCCTCTTGGCAAGGATGACCTTTGTCCTCTGAATTCTTTCGCACAGTCCTTAGGTGCTTTTCCTACAATTAGAAGTGCTTTTTTTCACTACATTAACTTACCTTCCAAATAGGATGTGCTGCTCAAGGATAAAGACCGTTTTTGGTTTGTTTAACATCCCTTCTCAGGACATAGCACAGTTCCTCAGTAAGTATGGGCAGACTGCCTCAACAGGAAGTTTTTATTCTATCTGGGAATTCACTTTATTTTGCTGTATTATTTTAACACATTAGTTGATTACAAATCTACTCCAAAGACCACGCTAATGAAACCAGAAACAACTTTCTAATATGAACCTAAAAGTCAAGGTATTACTCATCTATCTACAATATTTTATACGCTTGTTTTAGAAGAGCCTGAGGGAGATCGGTATGTTTGAACTTCCTCCCAACCCTTCCATAACTATTCCACCTCCTCTGCCTCACCCACCCCTATCCAGAACCACTTTGGCCTTTTAGGTGTCCCTAAGACTTTCATTTCCAAATCCTTTCCATTCTTATCCCCCTTCTCATATTATTTTCAGGCCAGAGGATGCAGATCTTTCACAACTCCAGCGGTAAGATGTACCGCTTGGGCAATTTCAGGAACTCCAAGGCTGCCCTAGTATGCACGGTGACTATCGTGAGTGTTCATGAGTTGAACACACTTGTAATACAAGACCTAGGCTATTTAGGCTAGTTTCAACTCTCAGTTTCCTGTTCAAACACAGAGACTCTACTTTCTGATTTCTAAATGGATCTGTTTTCCTGCTTTTTCTAAAATACAATGGATTTTAATGTTTTGCTGACCTTTACTTACAGAGAAGAGAGAACATTTATTGAGCACCCTTATGTGTTTAAGCACTGGACTCGATACTTAAATTATGGACATCATCTTATCCTCGTGACTACTTTAGGAGACACAAAGTTCCATTTTACAGATGAAAAACTGAGGTCAAGAGACCTTAAGTGATTTCCCCAAAATCATGCAGTGAAGCTGTGGGACTGGGATTTTCCTGCTGGTCCTTTTTTAATACAAAGCTCATGCCCTTTTAGTTATATCATGCTGTATCCTTAAATAAAATCCAGTTCATTCTGACTAGTCTGTCTTCCAATTCAAAACAGAGATCACCAAAAAGATATAACCTCAGGAAAAGGAACCTTTTACATTCCTCAGTTAAAGGAGCACCACTGCGCCACCAGGACCACCATCTTTTATCTCAGGATCTCCACTGTTGGCTTAATTTTCCTAAAGAGCACTGAATGGACTCAATATCAAGTATTACCTGCCCAACCATTATAGCAGCCCTTCACACCATCACATAATCACCATAATAACCAACTATATAAAGAAAAAAACACCTTACATCCTAATATGTATTACTTGCACACTTTGTACAAGTTAGGTGCATGGTAAAGTGGAGCAAAAATAGAAAATTCCAGATTTCACCAAGATGTCAAGTTTCACATTTTGACAAAATGTAACTGAACTGGCAAAAAATGGTTAAAGCAAATAACCAAATAATAGAGGATAAATGTATCCTATAACCAAGTAAACACCTGTTCGTCTTTCCCCTTTAAGAATTTTAAATAAGGTCACATTTTTCATTCAACAAACATTTATTGAGCACCAGCAACTGTGCTAAGTGCTAAGGAATATTAACTGTGAACAAGATAAACCAGGCTCCCGCTTTTGACCGGATACTTCTGCTTTTGCTGATCTTGCTAACTACTACATAATACTTGTTCTCTGCTAGAATTACATTTTCGGGAAAGTCCGAGTCATACGAGGCCTCTTCTAGAATACTTTAAAAGTTTCTGTATGGCAAACTTGATAGAAATCTTTAACTTTGAGAAGAAAACGATGGTCTCGAGCATCCTTTTCGACAAGCACG
>NC_081575.1:12204984-12212993 GCF_022355385.1 Mustela nigripes
GCCATTGGTGGCCCCGCCGCTGGCTTGAGGCGGGGAGCCAGGGGCGCCAGATCTCACGCTGATGCTCGCCATGGCACCACTGAGGCCATGCAGGGCGATGGCCTCATGGAAGGGCTGCAGGTCGACGTCTACGGACGATCCGGCCCCGGTGGCTGCGGCCTGGCCGGAGGCCGCGACAGACAGCTTCGGCGGCGTCCTGGGGGTGCGCGACGGTGGAGGTGCGGGGGGCACCTTGCCACACAGGAAGCTGATCAGGTCTTCGCGGAGAATGGTGCTCCGGCCCTTCTTCACCCACTCCAGGACATCTCTGATGCGACGCTGGTAGCCGACCTGGACGCCCAGGTCAAAACTTCGTTGGTGGGCATCCCCGCTCTCTTTGTAGAGACTGGTCACGGCCATGGCCGCGTTCTGGAAGGGGTCCCAGATGGACAGATCTGGCTGTTGGCACCCGGCATCCTTGTAGAGCTGGGCCACGGCGGTGGCAGAGATCTGGAAGAGGTGCCACAGCCTCTGCCGCTCGCTCTTGAGCCCCGCTGCCTCCGCGGCCGCCTCCTCCTGCAGCTCGGGGGGCAGCTGCTCCCCCTGCTCGGCCTCGGCCAGGCACTGGCGTTCCCACTTGGAAAACCAGTGCTCCGCCACCTCGGCCTCGCCCTCCTTCGGCTGCTCCTCCATCCTCCTCCTCCTGGCCGCTCGTCTCCTCCACCGCCGCCTCCTCCTCCGCCTACTCTTGCTCCTCCACCTCCACCTCACCTCCTGCTCCGCGCTCCCCTCCTCCTTCTGCGGCCGCCGCCGCCTCCTCCGCGTGCGCCGGCGGGCGGTCGCGCGGGCGGCGGGGCCCTGAGGCCAACTGTTCCGGCGCGCGCCGCCCGCGGCCCTGGTGCACGCCCCGCCCCGCCCCGCCCGGCCCGGCCCCCAGCTACGCCGCGGAGATAACTCCGCAGCCGCCGGCGCCGCCTTGCTGCCCCCTTCCGGCCCCGCCGTCCGCTCCTAGGGCCCCCCCACGGCGCCGCGGCCTCCCCGCAGCCGCCGCCGCCGCCTCCGCCGCTCCAGCCACGGTCCCGCGGCTCGGCCCCAGCCCCCCCGCTCCGCCGCGGCTGCCGCACCAAGAACTCGGAGGGGGCCCGGCTGGAGCGCTGCCTCAACGCGGCGCTTGCCTACCACTTGGCCCTCTTTTCACACATTTTTTGAGACTTGTCGGCTTCATCCAATGAGCTGATCAAATTTTACATCCTATGTTGCCAGAGAGGATTATGGGGCAACTTCATGGTGTCGATCACATCCAGGGCGCCGATCCGGGAAGGCCGGGGGTGGGGGTGTGGGGGGAGTGTGGGGTGGGTAGCGTGGAAGGAGCTTGCCCCCCGCGAAGAGGCAGGCAGTCTGAATCCCAGCAATGCCCTCTACACAGTAGGTACCCAAGAAAAGTGTTTTCCGCCGAGCGTCGCAGTATTTTGTAGAGGAAAAAAAAAAATCCTATAACTCTGTCCCCTTCCTCCCTCCCCCCACCACGTTTCCTGGGCCTCAGTTTCCCCAAGTGCCAAATGAGGTGGCCGGATTAAGTCTCTGGAAAGCTCTTACAGCCGTGATTTAGAACTTTCCTGCTGTCTCTGCAAATCACCTCTTCTAGGCTAGTTGCATACTTATCAAATCTAAGAGTCATGTCAGACATGGTAATGATTTTTTCCCCTCAGTATCCTTGCAAGGTTTTTGTCTTAAAAAAAAAAAAAATGGGTTGGGGGTTCTCTGTGATCTCCCCTCGACTACTGAAAATTCCAAGATGAAGAAGTAAGGGGAGAGAAAATAGGAAAATGAAATCCCAAACACGGTATTATTCTTCGCTCTAGTGTAAAAATTCACTGTCTTTAGGAAAGGAAAAAAAAAAAAAAAGCTTACCTAATTCAACACCCTAAAAATTATAGCTAGGCAAAACATCATAATAATACCAAAATTAAGCTAAACCTATGTGATACTAAAGTCTTTTCCTTGGGTTCGACAACAACCCTCCTCTCCTGTCATGATGCACTTCTTTTTCAGTGCAGACAGTTCCAGAGCAAACTGTGTTAAGAGAAGAAACATTATCACTGAGCTAAGAATAACATAAAAAATGGGAGGAACTAACATGTAATAGTTTTTTAAATTTAGGGGAAAAGTTAGAATTTCACAGTTTTGGTTGTAGACAATACTAGCCAGGTCTCTGTAAAGCCTTACAAAAATAAAGGAAGCGAAATCTTCTAACAAAATCTGTTTAATAATTCCCAAACATGAAAATTAGTATATAAAATAAAATGATCTAATCATTAAGCTTTATCATCTTCCTTAAAAGAAATACATGTTTCTAAGTTAAATCTAAAAGAGAAGAAGAAGAAGAAGAAAGGGGATTGTGCCCTTTCTCTGCAAACCAGGCTTTTTCACGATTCATTAAACCCTTTTTCCATATGTGTAATTGGACTCTTCTCATTTACATAAACGAGGGATGGGGCAAAAGACCTAAGATCAGCCCAAAAGGAGAAATACATTTCTCATTCTCCAGTGTTAAAAAAAAATATATTGTAGAAAACTCCAAGAAAGCAGATCCCCTTCCTCCCCCACACACCCACATACACCAGCCCTGAAATAGTTCATGGCCAAGGAGATACTGAGTTTGCCAGAGCTTTGGGGGCTGCTCTGCACACAGTGCCTCACAGTTATTATCAGAGGCACATGTTTTTAGTTTATTTTCTCTACGTAAAAAGCTTGGGCTGAAATGACTGACAGTAGGACACGATATCCTATTTTCTCCCCTCATTTTTGATTGGGTTAAAAACCAAGAAGAAAGACGGCACTGTCTTTGAAAGAGCACAACCCTCTGCTTGGGCTTGAGTTGTCTGGCTGGTATCCTCCATTCAGTTGGTCTCAGCACCTGATTAATTAGTTAATTAGTACTTAGAGCTGACTAGCCCCAGTCGGCAATTTTCATGCCCTGCATGGTGAAATGTTGAATCCAGCATTGAAATTTCTGTGTCGCACACCCTAATTATTATCACCCCACTACTTTTAAAACCATTGCACCAAATTATTATAATAGACAGAGCCAGACAAGTGTGTGGGAATATGTTCTTTCTGAGAAATAATGGTAGACTTCTAATATTTTTCACTATTGCCCTTAACACATTTAAATAAAACAATGAATGGGGAAAAATTCTAATTCAATTAGCCTCCAATTCCCTCCATAGAGAAAATGATTTTATATGGGAGAGATGGTAGAAAAATCATGGCCAACATTTTTAATGTTTTCTCAGTTCTTTGGGTGGCAAAGAGTACATTTACAAGATCTCCTCTGAGATTAATTTTGTTCCCATAAAAGTCTAAAACGTCAGGAATAAAAAATCAGAATACAAAATAGAAACAATATAAAGCCAAAAAAACCCTAAGACCATTTTAACTAGGAAATGATGCTCTCTGTGTGTGTTTGAGGTGGGGTGGGGAGGATTTTGATGTTTAAAAATACTGTACTGCCATGGTTTAGGAATGAGTTTTCTATGGGAAAAAATATTCCTTGGCTGCTGCCTCATTCTTCCATAAATTTGATGTCATAGCTAAGGTTAAATATCAACTAGAGAAAAATAGTTTTAGAAAATAAGTTAGGACACAAACCGAGGGGAATCTAATTGTTTGACATTTCTCAGTGCACCATTACCAAAAAGGGCCCCCGTGTGTCAATGATTTTCAGTATTATTGGTAGCTATTTTCACCTGAAACAATCCTTATATATCAGTAGTGCGCTGCCTGTAATTGTAAGAGCTAAATGGTACACAGAACTGGATACACAACCACACAGATCAGTAAATGGGTCGTACTGAAAGCAAAAGTAAACACCAACCTTAGGAAATGAAAGAAGTTAAAAGATAAGTGTTAAGGACCTTATTCTTTTTGGAGAATAAAACAAGATTTAGTAGCTTTCCACTTAATTTAAATGAAAAGAATCACTACCTTACATATTGCAGTGATAATGTAATGGGGAAAGAAAACAAAAAAGTCTTTGTACAAATGACACCTCCTATAGTTGTTGTGAAGAAACTTTTCCCCTTGGTATCTGCTAACAAATTCTAATTAATGCTGCACATTCCTTTACTGAAATCATTTAATGCGTAACAAGGGGGGTAAAAAGAAATGCTGAATGCTCGTGATTGCCCTGTTAGAATTATGGGAGTGAAAGCCTGGGGCCCCAAACTTACTGTCTATTAAAGCCAAGCTTTGAAAAAGAAATGCAACCTACAAAAGCTGTCAATCTCCCTTGCCCCTAAAGCCTGGGTTCACATGGATTCAAGTGACAGCCCTCCTCCCCCATGCACAATACATCAATCTGTCTCTCCCACAAGCACCCACAGCCCATTGTGCTGGCCGCAGGTGCCTATTATGGCACCCATGGCTGCCTCCCACAGCTCCGCCCCTGAGAAACAGGAACTGCAGACAATGGAGCCCTGTGGGAAGACAGAGGTGGGTGTTGGGAGGGATAACAGACAGATGGTAAAGGGTATAGGGTAGTAAGGTAGTTTCAAAACAAATGTCAAACGTTCAAAATTATTGCTTTCTCGTGTCTCCCTTTTTGAATTGCCTTTGCTTCAATCACCATCTGCCATAAGTATAAAAACACTTACCTGTTATGATGAATTTTTCTCCCCTTTTTGGGTAGTGATGGACCAGATAACCTTCAATACTCTACTCCTCCTACTTCGCCTCTAGGTTTCTCAAGGTCACAGACTGAGGAGTTTTGGTTAAGTGACACCAGGAGACCACAGAGGGGAGATAAGGAATATTTCTAATTTTTTTTTCAAGGTTTGTGGTTTCCCTGTGAGGTTAGTTTTGGGCTCCTTAAGGGGCGTGGGTTATAAAAATCAGTGCCTTTGGGTAATACACTTAGGAAATCAAAGTACTATAAGACTTTTACAAACGTAATATCAGGCAGGTAGAAATTCTGAGGCCATTTCTTTTCTGGTAAGGAGTCACATAAAGAGAGATGAGGTGCATGGAGTAATAAAAGTACTGAAATTTTCTCACTCAGACTTTTTACCTATTTCCAAACATGTCAACAAAAATAAGTAAAATTGTTAAAAAAAAAAAAAAAACTAAATACTATTCACATCAAGTGCCCTTATCACAAAAAGTACATTTTAAACAATTCATTTCATAAAATGTCATTTGCCTGTGGTGGTTTTAACCTTCTGAGTTATGGAGTAATTAAGGAGTAATAAATAAAAGAATTAAGATAAATGCCAAAACCACCTGTTCAAGTAAATTTGATTGAGTTGCCTTTGCTCTTGCTTTATCATCTCAATATACCACCTTATTCCTGTGTCCAAGATAATTTGTCACAAATTTTAAAACCAAGCTAACAATCATGTCATCACTACTACTACTCCTGCTACCTGTCTCAAACAAACAAACAAACAAAAAAAACCACCAAGAAAATTCTGGCACAATTCTAAGTCATGGTCAAGAGGATTGGTGACTTGTTGGAATGGGGGTACTGCCAAAATAACGCCAGGGACTAAAACCAGCCAGTTTTTCTGAAGCAAACAAGAGGGTCTTGGTTTGCTGTCAAAAACTACAAACTAAGCTTTAACTAGGGACTGTCAGGGATCCAAGTGAGCTCTTGGCCAGGGAGAGCTTAATTAGCGGAGTTGGTTTGGGTTTTTAAATTACAGAAGAAAAACAACCAATACAGTATGAAAGCATACAGTGGTCTAATGTAGCACAAAATTCACTATTCTATTATGTGTGTGTGTAGTGATTTTCCACATTCTGTTAACATTTAAATTTAGATTTTAAACATTATTTTTGTGCCCATTACTAGAGCATGTTTCTTTTGTTTTCTTCTGTATCCTTTCAGAGAATTTACTGTATCGATCACCCAATACTAATACGTGCCCCCACTTTTTTATCTAAATAGTGGCATACTACATACACTATTTTGTTTTTTTAACATGAGAGATCTTGGAGATTGGTCCATATCAGAATATTAAGAGCTACTAGGGCATGCTTCTGAAATGTGAATGGATTTGAGTCATATCTGGTATCTGTAAAAGTTAAGAGTCCCTCTCCACAGTGGGCAAATATATGATTCCAGTATTAGCTATCAAGTGATCAAGCCATTTGGAGGCTATTCTTACTTCTCCTAACTACTTAATTAGGTATTCTATTGCAAATGCTGACAAGTTAGTACAGCTAACTCCAATTATCCATCTATGTGAGCCAGAGACAATGTGAGGAGAAAGTCACAGATAACTCACAGATACAACTTTTGTTAAAGATGCTTACATGGGAAAACGTTTAAGATGCTTATTGATAGGGTTTGTGAATTGTTTCTATACCATCCAAAATAATCAGAATCAAAAAGAAATTGCTAAAAGGCTTCCAATTTGAACCATGGTCCCTTATTCATACTTACGGTATCTCACAAGAATGACCTTGCTGAACTAACTGATTAAAAGATGCCAGGTTTCAGGGGCACCTGGGTGGCTCAGTGGGTTAAGCCGCTGCCTTCGGCTCAGGTCATGATTTCAGGGTCCTGGGATTGAGTCCCACATCGGGCTCTCTGCTCAGCAGGGAGCCTGCTTCCACCTCTCTCTCTGCCTGCCTCTCTGCCTACCTATGATCTCTCTCTGTCAAATAAATAAATAAAATCTTTAAAAAAAAAAAGATGCCAGGTTTCAGCTGTACAATTAGTTGACAATACACAGTCCTTTTACCTGTGCTCCAACACCAACTTATTTTACCTCTAGATGTTTCCCATGGGGCTCTTGAGTCTATCCATTTTAAAATTAACATAGTTTGTTGGTTAAAATCCAATTTCTTGCCAGAGAAACCTGGGTTCTCAACCTGGCTCTGGAGCTTGAAAAGTGGTATGATTTAACTTCTCTGATACTGAGTTTTCCCTAAAACAGGGATGATAATAATAGTACCTATTTCGTAGGTTTGTGTAAAGATTAAGTAGGACCATGCATTGACTCTTAAAACAATGCCCATAGCAAATCCTCAGAAAATAGTGTCTATTGTTACTCTTACTAATATCAGTTATAGGACTCTCAGGATTAGCTAGATGAATTCTCAAATCGGATCAGCAAAATCGCCTGGTGGGGTAGTTTTTAAAAAATACACATAGCCCAGACATACCTCACCCAAAGAAACTCCAATTAAATCGGTCTGCGATGGTGCCTGGGAATTTGTATTTTAAAGCATTAAAGGAATCCCAAGATGACAACTGCTAAGCTGACCAAGAAAGCATTAGGTCGTAATTAGAACAAGAAGTCAAAGGGTTCAGTGAAGAATATCCTTAAGATGGATGCAAATTCTATAATCGCCCTATATCACTAAGAAACCAGAAGCTATTTTTGTGTGCTTTTGATTGACAATGGAATACAATTACGAACTCTGAGAACAAAAAGCTGTATGATGATTCTAGTTCTAATAGGAAGCATGCTAAAATGTGGCATCATTTGAGCCATTGAAGGAGCATAAGAAAAGATAATCCATTTGGCTTTGACATTTGAAATGTTCTCCTACCAGCAGCACTTTCTTACAGCCCTATGATTACATTTATTTTCCCTGTAGGTCCAAACACATTACTTGATCCTGCTGTGAATAATATTTACATGGAGTTAATATTGGGAAAGCTGTTTGTTCGGTACTTTAGTTAAACTTTTTATTTTGAAGTAAAGTTCACAGGCAGTTGTGAGAAACAGTACAGAGATCCAGTGTACCCTTTACTCAGTTTCTCCCAAGAGCATTTTGCAAAAGTATAAAACAACATCAAAATCAGAATATTGACATTGATACAATCAAGATGCAGGAGAGTTCCATCACAAGGATCCCTTATTTTCCTTTTCATAGCCACACTCTCTTCCTTCCCGTCTCTTCCCCTCCTTAATCCACGGTGACCAATAAACAGTTCAATTTCTATAATTTTACGATTCTAAGAATATATGCAAATAACATTAATATGATCAGACAGTCTTCAACCTTTTGGGATTGGC
>NC_081575.1:12215993-12227171 GCF_022355385.1 Mustela nigripes
GGGAAGCAGGCTCCCTGCTGAGCAGAGAGCCTGATGTGGGGCTTGATGCGGGGCTCGATCCCAGGACCCTGAGATCATGACCCGAGCTGAAGGCAGAGGCTTAACCCACTGAGCCACCCAGGTGCCCCTTGTGTGAACTTCAAACTTCATTTCTCCCAGCAGTACAATTGCTAGGTTGTACAGTGCTTGCATCTTTAATTTTTTAAAGAAATTGCCAAACTCTTTTTCCAGAGTGGCTGTACCATTTGGCATTTCCACCAGCAACGTATGAATGATCAAGTTTCACCAGCATTTGTTATTCTCACTAATTTTAGCTCTTCCGATAGATATATACTGATATCTCATTGTGGTTTTCATTCATTTCTGCAGTAACTAGTAATATTGAACATATTTTCATATGCCTATTTGCCACCTATAAGTCTTCCTTGGTGAAATGTCTTTTCATGTCTTTTGCATTTTAGCTCATTTTTTAAATCAAGCTATAGATATACCATGCTAAGGATTTAATCTGAATTGTAAAATAGATCTCATTTTACTTTGACTTTTGCTGTTCTATGTTCTAGCTTAACACTTAAAAAGCACTTACTGTGTACCACATACTACGTTAAGTACTTTGAAGTATTTATTTCAATTTAAGTAAAATTTAGTCTTACAGCAACCCTATGAAGTAGATACTACTATATCATCTCCAGTTAACATTTGACGAAACTGATGGCACAGAGACATTCAATAATTTACCTAAGATTACATAGGTAACAAGTGGTGGGGCTTAGATGAGAACCTATGCAGTAACTGTTACAAGCTTAATAATGTATACAGAATATTACAGGTGACAGAAGTCAGAAGCAGTGGGAGGAGGGAGAGTGTGGGAAAGTATCTCTGATACTTTTGTCTAGAATTAATGTATCCAACAATAAATATTAAAGTATAGGATTCAACATTATAGAAGTAACCCCCAAAATGCCCTGAATATCGTAAAAATATAACTAATAAAATTTGGGGACAATCAGAAGTAGGTAAAGGTGGTAACATAAGTATGCTAAATCACCTTTCTTGAAAGTCAAAAAATCCTTTCTAAAATTGATAAAATAAGAAACAGAAATAAAAGCATATTATTTAGACTAATGGTATTAATCATCAGAAAAACTCAAAACTAGAAATAAAGTGGTTACCTCTGGAGACCGGAAACTAGCCATTAAACATGAAACTTTTCTTTCTCTTCTATACTGTTCAATTTTTGAAAAACTGTATGCGGGTTATATCTATGATTTAAAAAACTGGATATTTTAAAGCACCCCAGGTAATTCTGATTAAGGCTAGGTTCAATAACCACCAAGCTAAATTACACCCAATACTCTTGGGGGTCTTCAAAGACAGGTGAGGATGAATGGCTTAGCATGTTGCCTATTAGTCTGGAATTGCTAGGTGCACTCTATCTACTTGTAGTATCTATTCACCTTAAAAATAAAGCTGTCAGTTATTGTACCAGCAAAAATGGGTTTATTCAGGAATAGCAGAGAACTGTGATTTGGGACATGCAAGCTACTGCAAAACCAAGACGAGTCCAGAGAACAAAGAAGAAAGCTCTCTTGTTGAGAAAAGGGGGTAGCTGGGAAGGCTGTTGTAAAGCAAAAGCTTACTTGAACGAATAGTCGCTTTTCATTGGCTGAGTTGTGACAGTTTCTTATTGGCTGGGCTGCTGTTTTTTTTATAGGAGAAAACCTTTCTACCTCCTGCCCGGGTAGTAAAATTGGAGCTAAAGGAGTATCCACTGGAAGGGTCATTTCTCTTCCTGTTGGGTCTGCATTTGACCACCAATGGTAGGGCCTGGGAGCTCCCCCTTCTGGCCTCCCAAGTGCATTTTGGTGAGATTTCCTTTTATTAATTTTCACATATCCTTAACTTCCAAGTCACCCTAGGATGCTATTCCTAACTCTATACTCGGCTTCTTGCCCTCTGCTCCCTTCTCCTGTCCAAACTGTCCTCCCTCAAATGAAGAATCAGAAGATTGGTGGAAGGTTAGCAGCATGGTTAGAGTCAAAGATAGGAAAATGATTAATTTCCATCTTCCAAATAAGCTTCTGACACAGTATAAAAATAGATCTCAATTTTAGGTAATAGATGATGAAGAAGAAGGCATTTTTCATTTGAAAAAGTGAGATGCACACATGGTTACAAAATGCAAATAGAAAAAAAGGATATATACTGAAAAGTAAGTCTCCCTCAATTCTAGACCCTATATCTTCCTTGCCGAAATCAATCATTTGTTAACATTTTTAATATATCCTTTCAGATTATGCAACACACACATACACCTAGGTGCATAATTTTCACATTATCTTGTTCCCTACTTCTTGTTTTCACATATTCATACTTTTTGGAGATTATTCCAATCATAACGTGTAGATCTACTTCATTCTTTTTTTTATTATTTTGAAGATTTTATCTATTCATTTATTTTAGAAAGAGAGTGAGAAAGCAAGCAGGGGGAGGAGCAGAGGGAGAGGGACAAGCAGACTCTGGGCGGAGCACAGAGCCCAGCGCAGGGCCAAATCTCATGACCCTGAGATCACGACCTGAGCCAAAATCAAGAGTTTGATGCTTAACCAACTAAGCCACCCAGACGCCCCTCTACTTCATTCTCTTTAACATCAGCAGGATATCCCCATGCTTATTTAATGAGCCTCCCATTTGTGGACACTTTTATTACTATACTTTGATATTTATCATTACCAATAACACCAATGACCCCCTTTGTACCAAAAGCTTTATATCTGCTTTTATTTCAGTGGATCCAGAGGTACATACAAGCATTTAATGCATACATATGTTTATAGGTAATTTTTATATTAGTACAATCTATTTGCTATCTGCATCATATTCTATTATATGACCACTGACTGTACCATAACTATAACTTATTGAGGCAGTCCCCTCTTACGGGATAGTTGGCTGTTTACCATCTTTTGCAGCAAATGGGGTAAGAATGATGAGTTTGACTGTGGCTCTCTGTGAACATGTGGTTTGTGTGTGTGCAAAGAAGCATGTTTACAGTCAATGAATACTTAAGAATTTGTAATCAGACAAATATAATATTAGAATCTTGATTCCAAGAATTTGGAATCAGACTACTGGATAACATCCACAGTATTTGAAAATGTACCAAATTTACCATCATATTTGAAAAATAAACCTTATGATATTTTTTTCTAAATCTGTCCTCTATTCCCTAAGAAAAATTAAAGCACCAGGGCACCTGGGTGGCTCAGTTGGTTATACATCCAACTCTTGGTTTCGGCTCGGATCGTGATCTCAGGGTCATGAGATCAAGCCCTGCATGGGGCTTGACTCAGTGCAGAGTCTGCTTGTCCCTCTCCCTCCCGCTCTGCTCCTTGCCCGCACTCACACATATTCTCTCTCTCATCCCCCCGCCACAAATAACTAAAATCTCAAAGAAAATAGAAAAGAAAAGAAAAAATAAAGCACCCATCAAATATCTTTTACCTGTTCCCTCAGGAAAACTTACTTTTTTTAAAAAAAGATGTTATTTTTAATTGATCTTTACACCCAACATGGTGCTCGAAGCCACAACCCGGAGATCAAGAGTCACATGCTCCACCAACCGAGCCCGCCAGGCACCTGCCCCTCAGGACAGCTTAAATCCCAAATCATATGTGCAGTTTTGTTTTTTGGGGTTTTTTTTCCTATTCTGCTCTGTCGAGCTACAGAGACCTCACTCAAGTGCTTACTTGGAGTCTAGAACCTCATGTCCTGGAACTGATAGAGACTTTTCACCATCCTTCAAATTCTATTACTTAAACCTCAGATTTTAAAAAAATCTTTCTAAAGTTCCAAGGCGCTAACAGACCATAGAGAATATGGTAGCATGAATTCCCGCCCACAAAACTTCACCATTACCATGGTTAAATGTAATTGCTGATATTTCTTACAGTGAAGAACGATTTCTCAAGCAACGATAGCATTTTCATTTAACAATGTAAGTCCGGAGGGTTGTTAACAGATGGAGACAACAGACCTGTAGCTCATTAAAGTACAAGTACAGAGAGAAAATACAAGAAAAACAAAAGGAAATAAAAAACAAGAACAGTTTTTGAAATGAGGAGTGCTGAACTCAATACTCATTTGGGGGAAAAAATCAACCTCAACCTTATATCAGGCAAAAACCATTAACTCAGAATGGTTCATACAAAAACCTAAATGTACAAACCCAAAGTACGAAACTTCTAGAAGAAAACATAAGAGAAAAATTTGAGACTTTACAGTAGGCAAAGATTATTTAGGACACAAAAATATAAACCATAAAAGATAAAAATTGATAAATTGGGCTTTGTTAAAATTTAAAATTTTTGGCTAGCTCAGTTGGTAAAGCATGCAACTCTTGATGTTGGAGTCGTAAGTTTGAGCCCCACATGGGGGCTAGTATTTACTCAAAAATAAATAAATAAGGGGAGCCTGGGTGGCTCAGTCAGTTGAGTGGCCAACTCTTGATTTTGGCTCAGGTCATGACCTCAAGGTCATAGGATCAAGCCCCACATCAGGCTCTGCACACAGTGGTGAGTCTACTGGGGATCTCTCTCTCCCTCTCCCTCTGCCCCTCCCATTGCTCATGCTCTCTCTCTCTCTCTCTCTCAAATAAATGTTTAAAAATAAATAAATAAATAATCACAAGAAATATTTAAAACTTCTGCTATTCAAAAGTTAGCATTAAGAAAACAAAAAGGCAAGCCAGAGATGGGAAGAAAAAACACTTGCACCATATAGATACAGATATAGATAAAGATCTGACATGTATCCAGAATATATAAATATCTCCTATTACTCTGGAAAACAGTATGGAGGTTCCTCAAAATGTTCAAAATAGAGCTACCCTACCACCCAGCAATTGTACTACTAGGTATTTACCCCAAAGATACAGACGTAGTGAAAGGTAGGGTCACATGCACCTCAATGTTCATAACAGCAATGTCCATGGTAGCCAAACTGTGGAAGGAGCCAAGATGTCCTTCAACAGATGAATGGATAAAGAAGATGTGGTCCATATATACAATGGAATATTACTCAGCCGTCAGAAAGGATGAATACCCCATTTATACTGACATGGATGGGACTAGAGGAGATTATGCTGAATAAAATAAGTCAGTCAGAGAAAGACAATTATCATATGGTTTCACTTATGTGTGGAACATAAGGAATACCACAGAGGAATGACCGGGGAAGGGAAGGAAAACTGAATGGGAAGAAATCAGAGAGGGAAACAAACCATGAGAGACTCTGGACTCCGTGAACCAAACTGAGGGTTACAGAAGGGAGGAAACTGGAGGGAGGGGGTAGGCGAGTGATGGGTATTAAGGAGGGCATGTGTTGTGATGAGCACTGGGAGTTATACACAGCTGAGTTGTTGAACACTACATCAAAAACTAATGATGTACTATATGTTGGCTAACTGAACATAATAAAAAAAATCTCCTATTACTCAATAAAAAGACAAGTAATCCAATTAAAAATTGGCAACATGTTGAAGCAAACACTTAACAAAAAAAGTATGTGAATGGCCAACAAGCACATGAAAAGATACTCACTATCATTAGTCATAAGGAAAATGTGAATTAGAACCACGATGACGCATCACTATACACCTACTCAAATGGCTAATGTTAAAGAGATTAATAATACCACATCTTGGCTAAGATGTGGAGCATAGGATCTCTCACAGAAATTGCTGGTAGGAATCCAAAGTGGTTGTAACTAGTATGTGTTTTCATAACTAGTATTTTTGTAACCAAAAAGTATGACAAGATTACATGTGTATACACACACACACACATATCCTATTTTAAAATAAATATAATAATACATACACACAATAAATGTATATAAATAAAAAAATTAAACATGCATTTATATCCAGAAAAGACATACATTCAAAAGTTCATTGCAACATTATTCATAATAGTCCCAAACTGGAAAAAATTCAAATGCGCATCAACTAATAAAGAGATGAACTATGTAATTAAAAAAAAAAAAAACACCAACAGACCCAACAAGGTGGGTGAATCTCAAAAAATATTTTGCCAAGTAAAACACTCAAACACAAAAGAGCACAGTGACAGAAAGCCAATCAGTGCACGCCTAAGACCAGGAATCTTGAAAGAGTATATATGGGCATAAGGAATTTCCTTAGGGTCATGGAACTCTTCTGTAACTTGATTATGATGGTGGGTACATGACTTTCTAATAATTACTAAGATTCACTCAATAATACACTTAAAATGGGTAAATCTTATTGTATATAAATTGCAGCTCAATAGAGTTGAAAGTTTTCTAAAAATGTGATGATTTTAGGTTTTCTCTTCACCAAAGGGTCTGTCCAAGCTCGTTGCCCAGAGTCAACTTGGGGGAAATCTGCCAAGTGGGCAATAATATCAGAAAGCAAAAAAAAAAAAAAAAAAAAAAAAAAAAAGAAAAAGAAAAAGAAAAAAAGAACAAGAAAGAAAGCTACCACATTCAGGGTACAAGGAATCCACAAGCCATGCAAACTATTTCCTTGGAGGATGCCATATGGCACTTTCCTTTCTTCTAAGCGTTAGCCATCTGAAACTATTCCTCCCCCACCCCCCAGTCTATCTCAAGGCTTTCTTCCTTCCTTCAGAATCTAAGCATTATGTATTTAAACTCCTAATTTCCCTTTCCCTTTTTTCTTCCACCTCTGTTCCCCACAACTCAGTCACAAAATCTTTGTGGACTCTACCCAGGAATACCGTTTCTATTATTTTACTTATTAGCATGGTCTTTAACATGTATAACATTCATATACCTCCCCCCAACTTCATGCTTCTGCATTCCTTTGCCCTCTCCTAGTGCTGTCACAGCTCAAATGTTCCTGTCTACCACTTCTTTGAGGGATAGAGCTGGTGGCCTAAACCCCCACATGTTGTCCTTGTAGGCAACCTACTGAGCTTACACCTTAGACAGCCTACCCCCAAGAGGGTAACCAGGACCTGGAAGAGGAAGACACCACTGGAGGCTCTGAGAAGTCCAGCAAGTTTCTTCACAAAGTGGTCTCTCCAATACAGGTGTCAGCTTGGGACCAATGAGATGGGACATTCATCCTCACAAGGCTTTTACATATTGCATCTTGGATGGCGCCCCCAGAAGCTTCTGAAGTGTATCGGGATTTTACTGCAGTGAAGTTCACACTAAGCCATGAGAGCCCCATTCAATTTCCTGTCTCAAATTACACCTGGCCCTGCTGTCCAACTAAGCACACTAGACAAAGTCAAAAGATATACAACCAAAAATAACACGAGGACTGCTTATCAGATTGGTAAAGATTAAACAGGTTCACAAGGCCCAGTTGGTGGATTTATGGGGAAAGCATATATTTCTATATACTGTTGTCATACATACCTTGTGTTAATATATACACAAACACACAACAGTATATAAAAATATGTGCTCTGCTACTGAGACAATAATTTAGCAACAGAGTTAGAAATTTTTCACGTACATACTCTTTGACATAGCAATTCCACTTCTAGAAATTTGTTAAGAGATTTGTTCCATATTTGAGTCCTGACACTACCCCCTTTTTCTTGACTCTATGACCTCTCTCCGTCATAGTTTCCCCATCTATAAAATCGGGACAAAAATGACAGCTGGCAACATTGGGAAAAACAAGGGTGTGTATTAGCGGTCTGGGCCTAAGGGGGTTTCCAGGATGTGAAAGTTTGAGTGCTAAATCTAGGAGGGTCCTGAGCAAACTGGAGCGAGGTCCACATCACCCCTTTCAGGAGCTACAATTTCTTCACTAGTCAGTTCTACAAAGTATCAGAACCATTCCACATAAGCATTTTGACATTTTTTATGAAGTAGCGGCTACATCCTAGGCCCTTCATATATACCAGTGGCTCTCAAACGTGAATGTGTATCGTAATTACTTGGAGGGCCCATTAAAACAGATTTGGGGGCCCACCCCCAGAGACTGACTCAGTAGGTCGTGGAAACGCACACTAGGCATGGCCAAGATTACAATCAGAAGCAAGAAGGTGGGAAAAAGTGGGGACCCATGAGATGGAAACAGCAGATACACGCCATGAAGTTCGCAACTGACGCTGACCTCCCTAACAACACTGAGTGTTTCCTAAACAGGGGACCCTATCTCATTCATCCTTGATATGTATCCCCAAGTGTGCCTAGGCCAGTACTAGGTTAGGCACAGCATGTGCTCAATAGACATCAACAACTCTTAGTGTTTCCTAAACAGGGGATCCTATCTCATTCATCCTTGATATGTACCTCCAAGTGTACCTGGCCCAGTACTAGGTGCACGGCATGTGCTCAACAGACGTCAACAGCTCTTTCCTTGGTGCTTTCTTTGAGATGAACCTTTGAAGCATAAGCTGAGATCATGCCCATTACCCCACCTGACTAGTTTGCTACCTAATTTCAGGACATTTGTCTTGAGATCTGCCAGCACTGCCACAGGACAGGCTTTTTACTGAGTGGACTTTCATTCATCTAGCATGTGTTTATTGACTCCTATCTAGGCCCTAGACAGACCGCCAAGTGCTGTTGCATCAGCCAGACCTGGGAGCAAACCACTGCCCCCCACTAACCGGCCCTGTGCACTTGAGCAAATTCACTTTGGTCTCTTTTATCAGAAAAAGGGGGGTGGAAATCCTACCAATTTCACAGGATGCTCATTGGGATGAAACGAGATGACAGTGGCCCTTTGACACAGTTGAGCAGAGCGTCTAGCACCTAGTAAATGTGCCACAGATGTCAACTATCATTACTCAGGATCCCTGCCGTGCTGTGGGGTCACAAGATGTTATGTGTGGAGGGAGCCCAGGATCCATGCAGAGTCATACTTGGGCCACTTCAAACTGGCCAGCAATCCTGGACCACAGGTGGCAGAAGCTTGAGAGGAAGGGATGTTCAAAGCCCAATCCCAAGGACCTCTCAGCTGCTCTAGGAAGAACTAGATATCAGCTAAAGACCTAGAGGGCAAGCAGAACACCTCATAATAGGCCAGGGTAAAGGCATCTGGGCACCAGAAGGCTTGGTTTTGAAAGTCAGCGATGGGGCTCTGATGAGGATCAAATAAATTCATGTGAGCACTTAGCACAAGGCCCGGCTTCTTTACATGGTCCTCTGGGCAGTAATTGCCGGAAGACCCGAGGTGGCCTGAGAGCTCTCCCACTTGCCTGCCCAACACATAGGTCCTCTCTCATTTCTTTTTTTTCTTTCAGATTTGGTTTTATAATTAAGTTTATATGTCACTGTTTACAGTATCTTTTTTATTGAAATCGTTATTGAGGTCACTATGGGTACTCATGCAGACGTGAGGTATTGTACAGAGATATGTCATGTACCCTATGCCCAGGCTCCCCCGAGGGTAACATCTTAGGAACTATAGTACAACCAACATATTGATATTAGTACCATCTACTGGCCTTTTTACTTGTATTCACGTGTGTGTGTGTGTGTGTGTGTATCCAGTTCCATATAATTTTATCATGTATGCAGGTTCATGGAGCTACCACCACAGTCAAGATACTACATGAATCCCTCCGGTTGCCCTTCTACAATCCCATGCTCACACCCCCTCCCAGGTCCCAGACCTCATTCCTAATTCCTAGAAACCACTAATCTTTTGCTATTTCTAGGATTTTGTCATTACAAGAATATTATATAAATAAAATCATAGAGTATTAACCTTTTGGGATTGGCTCTTTTCACTTAGAATCATCATCTGGCGAGTCAGGCAGATTGCTCCATGTATCAGTAGTTCACTCGGATCATTGCTGGGTCATATTCCATGGTGGATTTCCCATAGCATAATACTTTCTAGCTCTGGCCATGTCATTGCAAATGCCAAAGTTTCATTCTTTTTTGTGGCTCAGTCATATTCCATTGTATATATCGATACCACTGCTTCTTTATCCATTCATCTATGGATGGACAACTGGGCCACTTCCACAATTTGGCTATTGTAAATAATGCTGCTCTAAACATAGGGGTGCACATATCCCTTTGAATTAGTGTTTTATATCTTTTGGGTAAGTACCCAGTGGTACAATAATTAGATAATATGGTAATGGTATTTTTAACTTTTTGAGGACCCTCCATATTGTTTTCCACAGTGGCTACACCAGTTTGCATTCCCACCAACAGTACAAGAGGGTTCCTTTTTCTTCTCTACAACCTTGCCAATATTTGATGTTTCTTGTGTTTTTGATTTTGGCCATTCTGACAGGTGTGAGGCGATATCTCATCATAATTTGATTTGCATTTCCCTGATGATGAGAGGTGTTGAGCATTTTCCCATGGGTCTGTTGGCCAACTGGATGTCTTCTTTGGACGAATGTCTGTTTAGGTCTTCTGCCCATTTTTAATTGGATTATTTATTTTTTTTGGTGCTGAGTTGTGTAAGTTCTTTATATATTCTGAATATAAACCTTTATCAGAGATGTCATTTGTAAATTCCTTTCCCATTCTATAGGTTGCCCTTTAGTTTTGTTGATTATTCTCTTGCTATGCAGAAGCTCTTTATTTGTCCTAATAGTTTATTTTTGCTTTACTTTCCTTAGCCTCAGGAGACACATTTAGAAAAATGTTCCTACAGTCAATGTCAGAGAAATTACTGCCTGTTCTCTCTTCCAGAATTTGTATAATTTCAGGTCTTACATTTAGGTCCTTAATCCATTTTGAGTTTATTTTTGTGTCTGGTGTAAGAAAGTGGTCCACTTTCATTCTTTTGCATGTTGCTGACCACATTTCCCCACACCATTTGTTGAAGAGACTGTCTTTTTCCCACTGGATATTCTTTCCTGCTTTGTCAAAGATTAACTCATCATATAATTGTGGGTTTATTTCTGGATTTTCTAGCCTGTTCCATTGATCTGTATGTCTATTTTGGTGTCAATAAAATACTGTTTTGATCACTATAGCTTGATAATATAACTTGAAGTCTGGAATTGTGATGCCTCCAGCTTTGCTTTTCTGGATAAGTCTTCGAATGATCCCTGCTCCTCCAGAACATGCTCTGAAATAAGTAAATAAATCTCTTTCCGGGATGCCTGGGTGGCTCAGTTGGTTAAGCATCTGCCTTCAGCTCAGGTCATGATCCCAGGGTCCAGGGATCAAGCCCTGCAT